>NC_134039.1:13609868-13909868 GCF_965140245.1 Athene noctua
TTTAAAATACAGAAATCATGCTGGCTGTGCCCTTTCCCAAGGGCTTATCTGTGCCCTTCGACAAGGGATGCTGTTACATGAGAACTGAAATGAATTTTCTTTGCTTTCCACCCCTCTCATTTCCATGGTGAGGGAAGGTGATAAATGAAACCACGTGCAATGCACCCAAATGTTGTAAAATGTTGCTATAATGTTAAGATCTATCTGCATGCATTCAGGATGAAACTGGAGTAACTGTTTTTTTTTTCAAAGCTGGTCATAAGTTAAATCAGCTGTGCAACAACAAAATATGTTACCCTTGCTGCTGAGGTCTCAGGCAGCAAACAAGATTGTAAATGCCCACTGGGGAATTGCAAAACTTTTACACTAATGTTTCAACTTAGCTGAAAGCTTTCTTTCACGGATTATTTTTTGGCTAAACTCTGGGTAGTTACCCAGAAGATGCTAGCTGGATGTAAATCTAGTGGTAAGTGCAAGTTCCTTCCAGAGAGCCTGTAGGTGTACCTGGGGTGTAACCCAGCAAATTAGTATTATCTCACAACAAATATTTATGACTGGCATTGCATGCCTGGAGCACAGCTGGGGCAAAAAGCCCCGAACAACTGCATCTATTGCTTTCTTTGCTAGAAGGTTTTTAATAATGTAACTGGTTTCTTTAAGTATCTTGTCTGGGTGCCAAAAATCATCAGAGACACCAATGACTAGGTTTTGGAAGCTGAGCTACCCTCTCTGTCTAGAGTGACTCATGCTAGCTAAAGATGGTGGGGAGAGGCTTGCTCCTGCTTTTGATGGTTTGGAGACTCGTGAAAGACAGACCTGTCAGTCAGGCTTGTCTTGCAGCCTCTACAATCACTGGTGATATAGAATTGTGACCCTGCTGCTTACCAGGTGAAGAGAAGGGCATGGGGAGAAGTGACGGAGAGTTTAAGTTTTCTGTGGTTCTGCTGCTCAAGCTGTCAGTCTGAGAGTTGATTTACAAGATAAATGAAGTGCATATCAATGAGCCTGGTGTAAGAGGGAAAAATGAAAAGGGGGGGGGGGGGGAATAGTCGCTGAGATGAAAGAATGGATGCATCTGACCTGAGAACATAATCCAGACGCTTGCTTGCAACACAGAATTAATAATGTATTTTGAGATCTCAGCCAGGGACCCAGATGGGGGGAACTTTGTTGAAGGGCTTCCAGCTCGCTGACTCACTGCTCTGGTGCTCTGGCCCCCGTGACTCACTCCTCTCTGACTTTGGCTCTTCTGGGGAGAGGGTGGGAAATGGCAAAACATGCACCCAGCCTATTGAAAAGTTAATCTAGATCCAAGAACTGTGCACTGGGGGAAGGGCAGGGGAATGTGAGAAGGATTTTCCTACTTTATATGACTCCCAGGAGGCTTGAGCTAGGAATGAGCAATAGCATCCTTTCTCTGCTTGCAAACAGTGGACTTAAGAGACACTGAACTTCAGGGTCATTTCTCACCCTTGCCTCAACTGCACAAGGGCTTTTTTTTTTTTTTTTTCCAACCCATATTTAGCCTAGTTATTACAGAGTTTAATTTTTTTTAAATTATCTTTTAAAATCCAAAATACTTTTTTGGGGTGGGGGGAGGGGTGTTAAGGAAAGTGAAGGAGTATTTTGGAACTAGGAAAGGCAAAGGAGTAACATGGTTCTTGAAAAATCCCTGATTAGTTAAAAATAAATACATCTCTGGTGATTGTAGGTTGGAAATACTTGAGTGTTTGCAATGGAAGTGTGTGCGTGCATGTGTGCATAATGGGGTGGATTATAAGATTTGCTCAGCATGAACTTTAGCATTTCCAACTGTGTAACCCGAGCAAGTTGGGAAGATGTGCAGATTTAATTACCATGTAAATCTATTAGCTGTGAATTTCCTGGCATTTGTTTTGCTGATGACACAACCTGAATGTTATTGACTTAGTGGATTTTTTTAATCCGTCCAGTTTTATTATTTTTATGCTTAAAATGAGTAATTGCTGGTGTAAAACTCCAAACAATCATATCTGTTGTTATGGTGGATCTCTTCGCTGTTTTCAAATACCAATTTCATGTTACTCTTCATATCCTCCTGCAACAGGTAATTTCAGTGTTGTTAATGACTAGACAGTAAAGAATTTTACAGTAGAGTGAAATAATTGAGCAAGTATTTCTCTGCATCTTGATTTTGATTTTTACACTGTAGAAGATAAACACCTAGAAATCTGAGGTTCCCTCTCTTTCTGCTTGGCAAGTATGTAGGCCAGGGTAGTGTAAATCGCTGCTGTGTTATCAGCATGTTTTAGTCCTGACTTTGGGTATTGTTTACAGTCCTCAGTCTCTCTGTTCTCTGCTATGGCTGCATCTAAGACTATTTTCCTGCCATCAGAAAGCTCTTCCAGCTATTTTGGTGCTTTGTCTGGCTGCGAAGGAGGATCTCTGTGTCCTGTTTAAGAGTAAGCAGTTAGATATGCCTGCAGTTGCGTTCTGAATACTGTGGTCTGTCCAAGGGGTCTCTCAGCAAGTCAGATTTCAGCTATTTCAGGTGCAGTTGCATTAATTTTTTAAAATACTCACTGCCAAATATCATTGGTTCCCCCTCCCAAATTAATTCATACCAAAGGTAAGTACTCTGGTATATCAAAACTGTATAGGGTGCAGCCTCCTGCTCTTCCACTCTTTCTCCTTGTGGGGATGGTGGTGAATGACTCTGTGGGGTGGGTCTTGTCTCTCAGCCCACATATTTGGAATCAATCTTACGGAAAAATACTGTATTGCTGCCAGGCCGTCCTTCGTTTCTCATCCTTGAAAGAGCAACGCAGCAGGAGCTTGGATCTGTGCCTCGTGCCAGTGTTGTATCAACGCACCCTATGCCAGTAGAGAAGCCCTTCTGTTCCCTGCAGGGCATATATGAATGAATTGCAGAGGTGAGGCTACAGGGGCTCCATCAATAGCTCTTCTCAAAGCTGACAAAGATGTGTACCACACGATACAAACTGTAACTGAGTCTGGAGAAGAGGGAGTGGTGGCCAGCTTCCCTGCTGTGAACAGAAAGGATTTCTAGAAAGGGAAAAAGTTGAGAGAAATGATGTACCTAAAAATCTGCAGAATAAGTGTTTGAATCTCTGAAAATTAACTGATGCATGAGTGCCATTGAGTACTGAGAACAGTTGTCATGGTTGTTGGAAGCTGGTGCACATTGAACCTCCAGTCCATCACTGATGAACTTGCAACAGGAAAGTCAACATGTCTGGGAAGAAAACACCTGCCCTGAGGAAGCTTTTTAAACTGTTCCTTGGGGTTTAACCTTGTGGTTGGGCATGAAGAAAGTTACGAACTTCTCTGCTGTGTTGTCATCATTAGTAGGTGTGTAGTCCTCCACAAGAAGCATCTCTAGACATAGTTCTTCATTAGCAAAAAAGGGCAGGTCTCTGCTCCAGCCCCTGTGGGTAGATGCTGAGCTTGCAAACCCAGGCAGAGCTGACAGTGAGGTGTGTGATGCCTTTTAGAGCTCTTGCCATGCAGTCAAGTCTAGAGCTCAACCCATGAAGTCTGACCAGCACATACATGCCACCTTTAACAACTGGCGCCTTGCCCTGATGCCCCAGAGCTTGAATCCTTTTGTGAGCAGCTGTAACACTTACTCGGACCTCCTCATCTACCATATAAGCAGCTGCCACATGTCTGTAAAATTTGTGCTTGAAGAGGAGATGGTATCTCCATGTAACCACGGTTTTTGGTGTTTGATGCTATTAACTAGAAATGCTGCTATCTTTTATGATATTTTGTGTTTTATCTCCTATGCACCTTTGTTCATGCAAACCACAAAAGAGGTGCTGAAGAAATTATTGCCTTTTCTCCCTGTTATCTTAATGTGAGAGGACATGGAGGGGTGGGGGTGGGAGGGGGGAAGGAGGGAACAGATTCATGCCTGCGGTGCATGTTTACTTCCACACAGATGGAAGCTGGTTTGTGGTCTACCCTTTCTCCCCTCTTTCCCCATCTTCTCCAGGAGCACTGTCTTGTACATTACATGAACTCTGATTGCTTTGATACAGCAGTAAGGGTGAAGTCCTTGTCCCCCACCCCCTATTGTTGCTGCTCAAACCTTACAAGACATAAATATCAGGCATTTTTGTACCTATGAGGAGATGGTGGGCTTCATTTCTATGCCATGAGTGCCTGTTTGGTAGAAGGGCAGTTCCTCTTGTGGAGGGGGGATTGATCCCTCCAGGATGGGGAGACCTCAGGGCAAGCCAGGAGGGAGCCATTAACTCCCAGGAGGGGGGAGTATCTTGAATCCATGGGTGGTTCTCACCCCGGCTCGTTGTAGTAGGCTGGCTTGCACTGGGCTGCTTGGAGAGCAGGGCTTCTTTTTGCAGTGTGCCAGGGTGCTGCCGCTGCTGCTCCCCTCTGGGGGGGCTCTGCTGGAAAGGGTGGATTGCTGCGGTCGATGTGTGGGACTTGCAGCTGACGCAGTGCATTTTCCAGGCTCAGCAAAGCCTGTCACATATTTAATAATTAAAATATAGTTATGAAGTGTCATTTTGGGGGTCTTTCTTGATTTCATTCCTGGTTTACTGAGTTCTTAGTCAGTTTTATGAACACGACTGTTTCTTTTTTAATCATGATAATGTGACATCTTTATACAACTGGAGCTAGTGCTGCTCTCGTCTAGCTTCAGGTCATCTGGTGAAGAAGTCAGCACTGCCCTGCACCTAGCAAATCCTGAGTCTCTATTTTACTTCAGAGATGTTCATTTGATCAGACAAGAAAGAAAAAAAAACCCTTGTCCCTTAGGCAGAGCTGGAGAAAAGGGCCTTTGTCTGGCAGGAACAGGCAGATGCTGTGGAGAGCTGCAGCCTGTGGCCCAGTTGGTCTTCAGCCAAATACTACTTTCGAAGAGTTATCCAAAATCTGCCAGGCACCCAGATAGAAGAGCTCTCCCCTGTTTGCTTACCGTGGGGTGACGTCTGTAGGTGTTCTGTGTTCCCCAGAAGCGGCTGGGTTGTAGGCAGGAGCAAATGTCCAACCAGATCGGTGGTGAAACTCCATGGGGCTGCAGCTTACTTTCTGTAAACAGGAGCGCTGCTGTTTTGTTTATCTTATCAAGGTTCTGGGGGAACGGGAAGCAGAAGATAAGGTTACATCTGTCCTAAATCCATGACTTTTTACAGGGGTTAAAACCCAGCTGAACACATCTCTTTGCTATGTAGAGGGAATAGTTTAATAATTCAAGCAGACTCCTTGTACCAACACATGTCTGCAATTAGTGCTGCGGCTGCCAGTGAGGTATGAGGATAGCGGGAAGTTGGCAATGGAGCTGTCTACAGAGGTATTAAAAGTAAAAAAAGAAGTAAAAATGTACATTTTTGATGCAAGTGCTTTTTTTTTTTTTTTTTTAAAAAAAAAAAGGTGAACTCTGGGTGAAAGATGCCAAGCTGAAAGCCACAGACAAAGAATGTCTTTCTTTTGCAAGCAAATATATATACAGGTTCTAAGGGTGGATGGAACTCTTGTTTCCTCTCTAAGTTGCCCTTTCCTGTTCCTGAGTGCAGGGGTGGTTGCTGCTGTATCAGAATTAAGGGTTATTCACTGGCTTTCCAGCTCTGAAGTGACTGATGACCAACCACTAAGGTGCCTGCAGAAGCAGAGAGGGGAGCATGGAGAGGAGGAGGAGGGTCGGCAGTGAGAGAGCGTGCTTTGAGAAGACAGAGGGAGCAGCTTAGGTGTAGGTGGAAGTTTTGAGGAGCTGGACGCCTCACTGCTTCTGGATGGTTTCTGCTGTAGCTGCTCTCAGATGCATTTTCTTTTTTAATTCTCTAGGCAAATGGAGCTGCTTTCAGTAAGACAATTTCTTAAGAGGAAAAAAATATCAAAGCGAGCTAGCTTTAAATGTTCACTGTAGTAGAGATGTGCATAACATATGAAAGATTCCTGTAAATCAAGTGGTGGTGGGTTTTGTAATCATTGAGTTAGGAGAAGTCCAGATCCCTAAAATTGTCTGTTCCCCAAGTTCAGTAGCTGTGTGGTCTGACCTCTGTCAGTTGTTTGTGAGGTTTCTCTGTTGACCTCTCTATTGACCTATATTCTCAAAGTTATATCACAGACCATTAAAAATAAGATTAAAAATTATAATGAAACTAGAAATAATTTTAAAAACTGATTGACCATTTATTCGCTATCAGACAATTCTGTTGTAAATGCAAATTCTTTTCTTTCTCACAGCTTGCAGCTTTGCAGCTGCATGTGAAAAGGAGAAAGCACAAACATTGATGAACATGTTGAAAATCTTTCCCTACCCCAAGGTCCTCTTTCTCTCTGGTTTTGGGAAGTTGAACATTTGTTTTCTTCTTTGCTTTTCCTGAAGCGGTTTTAGGAAAATTCCCCATTCGGAAGGGGAAAAAAAAATAATCTGACATACTTCAATGAAATGGAAGAAGTAAAATAACATTCGATACTAATTTCTTCCATATCAAAGCAGTAACAGACAGAAGGCTAATAGAAATCTTTGTGAATTTGCCAAAAATAGCTGAGTAGCCTATGGTCATCTTTCAGTTGAGTCTGTTAAACTAGAACATCTAAATAGTGTCCGACTAAGTCAACACTTAGGTATGATATTTTCAAGGATGACATCCTCAGGCTGGATGATGCTGGTGATAAAGTAGTTGTGTGTAGAACCAGGGTGCAAATATTGTAGCAGCCCTATTTCAGCATTTGCTAGTCATCAGTCAGAACAATGCGTGCAAGAATTAGAAGGAGGAAAATGTTCTCACCAGCTTTAGGTAAATATGTAAACAAGTGTAATTGACTTTTGCCATTAGCCTGGATGAAAAGAAGTGTGTAGACTGTGGGGAAAAAATTGTCCTTAACAAAGGTACTCCTTTTTTATAGGTTCATCCTTGGCTTCTGTCATGGTTGGGAAGAATTTCTGTCCCTTGTTTACACTTTAATGTCTATCTACCCTGTTTTACTTTACTGATGCACCAGCGTGTTCACCTAGTCTTGAGCATCCTTTTTCTTTCTTCTTTGCGTAGTGGACAATTGTAGCTTATACTCCAATCCTTGCAAATGTTGGGAGGCAACTCTGGATGTGAAGTGCTAGTGAGTCCTTGGGTATCAAAATTAAAATAAACAAGGCGTTCTAAGGGGGTCATGACCCTCTTGCTGAATCATCTGAGAGTTTGTTTAGTAATGTTATCATTTACAATAAGTAAATACGAGGCTACAAATCTGTTTTGCCATTTGTAAAGGCTTTACTTCAGCTAGCTTTCTATTCCAGCATAGCAACTGTGGTCCTCTGTTTATTGCCTTGTGTTTGGTAAATATTTTCTTTTCCTCAGTGTCAGTCAGAATTGACTGAAGACATTAATTTTGAAAGAAGGCACAGTTAGCATTCATGAGCAGCTTGGAAGAGGTCCTCAAACTTCTAGGGGACTCTCAGAGCTGGCAGTGCTCAGAGTTTTTCAGCATCAGGCTTCAAGGTCACAGGTACTACTGGAGCTGTGAAATGTGCGTGCATAGGGGTTCTCTCATGGGTTTGTACAATATTGACTTGTTTAATTCTTAATTTAGCCTACAGGAAGCCAAATCTTGAATTTCAGTGTTTGTTTCTGCAGGATGAAGAGCCAAGATCAATACTGTTTGCAAAAACAGAGCAAATCAAACAGACTTAGACTTTCGTAGGATCATGCCCCAATCGACAAAGACTCCTGTATAAGATGGCAGATAATGCCTGATTGTCCAGAAAAAGCTCATTACTATTCATTGTACCAATATTTTTCTATATAAAGAGAATTCTTTGTGCGAATGAGATGAGCAGGAATGGTTTCTGGCAGTGCAGTTTCTTGGTCTGTCAAAGATGTAGTTTTCTGACATTGGAAACAAAACCAAGAAGAGATGCAGAGTTTTTGGGTATTGATGGGAAATGCATTGGAGTCTCAAGGAAGTAGATCACAAAATTTGATTTGTGCTCATTTTGAATAAGAAACAAACACAAAGTTATCCTACTACATACAGCCATAACATGCACTGTCAGTGTAATAAATTCAGTGTAATAGGTAAAGTGGTAATCAGTACTGGCTGTCGGGAACTTTAGCTAGAAACTTGATAGGGGTTCTAGTCCTAGGTGGAATGTGACTTCTAAAATAGATACATAAATCAGCCAGGAAACCCATTTTATAGCAAATGTGTTAATTGCTTGGCTGGGGACGTGCATAGGACCCGTTTTCCTGAGTGTGCTGTGTGTTCTGTACAGATAAAATAGTCATACGTGGTATTGGAGTCGGTGTCTGGTTGTGTTTCCTTTTTCTTCTCTGCTTCAGTGAAAATTAACCCAATATATTCTGTTCCACACACAAAGTGTTCTGATGATAAATCTTGCAGGATCTTTCATGCTGTTTGGGTGAAGAGTGCTTTCCTGGTTTTGGTGGCATGCTGTAGTGAGTACCTTGATGGGGGCGGGGGTGTGGTGGTAAAGGAGGTTGCTTCAGGGACGTGACTACTATGCTTCTATTTTCCATTTTCATTGCAAGTTAATCACAGGCTCTTCTGTTGTAATGTATGCTTCTGAGAGGACTTTTGTTCTAGCTGTAGCTCTTCAGCTTGAAGTAGGGATTGGAGGAGGAGGTTGTTAAGCAGGGATGGTAGATCCTGCTGCTGACTGGCACGAATGCCTGCTGCAGATACTGGAATTGTTCTGATCAATGCTCTCCTGTTGTTGGCATAACAGACAGGCAAGGAGATAAACTTTCCCCCCTCCTTTTTATCTCCACAGCACTTCACAGAGTTTCTGGATGAGTTTTCACCTGATGTCCTAGGCCAGCTCTTGAATGATCCCTTCTTGTCTGAGAAGAATGAAATAATGGAGGTGGAACTGTCTCCAGCGTCCCCAGCACCTCTCATCCAGGCAGAACACAGCTACTCCCTCTGTGGGGACTCTCGACCCCAGTCTCCCTTGACCCACATCTCGACCGATGACAACTTTAATGAAGGTGGTACGCACTGAGCCCTTGTTCATTTGTTGTGATGATGCAGTAATGAAACATTCCTGGTGGAGTGATGATGCACTAAGGGTGCATATGAATACTCTGCTAACTGATACACCTACAATGAAATCGCAGAAGGGATTTGTTTGTTTTAAGTCTGCAGGAGTTGTGAATAAAGAAACTTGTCCATAGACAGGGAAATTATGCTCAGCAGAAGTTACTGACTTTGCAGCATAAACATTTTGAATTGGAAGTGCCCATCCAAAAGAAATGGGAGAAGGGCCAGAAATACTTTTGTTTCCATGTATCTGAATCTGTGTTTGTTGAAGATAAATGGAGACTGATAAACCAAATGAGTCAAATGAGGTCTAGTTACTATAGAACATGACATGTAAGGAAAGGGTGAGGTGGGTTTTGTTTGGTCTTCTGGAGAAAAGGCAGAGGGGAGATCTTATTGCTCTCTGTGGCTCTGATGAAAGGGTGCAGAAACGACAAAGCTGGACTGAGATACACAGTGATAGCACAAGAAGTAATGGTTGCAAGTTGCAAGAAAGGAAATTCCAGCTGCATATTAGGAAAATAGTTTTCACCATGAGAGTGGGTCAGACATTTGAACAATTATCTAGAGAGGCTGTGAAGTCTTCATCCATGGAGATAAAGCTGAGCTAGTCAAGGCCCTGAGCAACCTGATCCAAATTGATCATATTCTAAATGAGTTTAGTAAGGTGGTCTCCAGAGGTCCCTTCAAAGCTCTGTAATTTCAAGTTTATTAATAAGGAACAAACAAACTTTTAAAACTACACTTATTTTTTCCATAGTGAGTATCTAGAACTTTCTGGTATCCCAAAATGAAAATCGGATCATCTTATTTGTGTTTCTAAATACCTATGTGGGAATGTAACTTCAGGTGCTGTCTCAGTCTCAAAACCTGTCTTGCTGAAGTTCTAGGGTTTTTTTTCCTTTTTAGAAAATTTTTTAAAAAGGCAAAGAAAAAAATAATGCCCGTCAAGAAATCATTGGTGATCTTGTAAAGACATAACTGCAATTTTATAGATTCTGTGGTTGTGGAAGATGGCGATGCATAGAAAATGATGAAAACCAACAGCATTTTTTAGCAGTTGTCTTTAATTCAGCAGTTATAAACATCTGGGTGGGAAAAAAGGGAAACGCAGGAATGGTGGCAGGAAGAGATCAACCTGCTTGTTCTGTCATAAAGATGCTTGCTGACAGGAAGGGGAGTTCAAGGTAAAAGCTAGTGGTTGGTGGAGGAGCAAGGCCGTGAATATCTGGTAACTATTAGGAATAATCACCATGGCAGACTTTCGTTCCTAATAACTGGTTTATGTCTTCAACATTAGCTTTACAGTGAAAAGCAGTAGAGTACTAAGCTGCATCACAATAAAAGGGAGAGAGATTAGTGCTTATGTCTAAGCATTAACAAGCTAAGCTGTTTATGAAGATCCACCAGGACATGAGTTTTCAAAGGCCTACAGTTTTGTTGTCCAAAGCACTCTCTTAAAACAAGATGCAGTCTGTTAGAGATTTCACAAGAGGACAACTAATAAAAACGGTGAGAAGACTTTTCAGTGTGAGACAGGGTTTTTTGAGGTGATCTGGAAACACCATTTACATAAAGACTTCCTATTTCAAATTTCCTAGCTGTTTTATGTGAATATATTTAAATTAATACATGCAGGAGATATTAATTGTGGCAGGAGAAACAAGCACAAGAAACTTTGGAAATGAAGCTTCTCTGGAAGTTAGAGAAGCCTCAAACTAGGCTAAAAGTGAGGGGAGTTTCCTTTGGGAAAAATCCTGAAGAAACTCATACTGCTGAGACCATTGGGTAATTAATAGAGCTCTAGTCAAATGATGTTTTAAAAAGCCAAGAAACATTAACAAGTGAGTTTAAAAATAGAAAATGAATGGAAAGCATTTAATCTTCTGTTCACTCTGCAGAGTGTTTCATAAGAGAGGAGGAGGAGGAGGAGGAGTTGTTCTTGGTGTATGGCATTTTATTTAATCTTAACCCTGGAATCACGCTCACGACCTTTCAAGACCTGTTGACTTCAAAACAGTGAAGCTCAGAGAAATACTGGAGGAAATTGCAGAATTACAGTCTGATAGATATTCCAAGGCATCACCCTGATGATTTTTCAGTACTTGAGCACGTGAGAGCAGGAGGGGGATTTTGTGGGTGGTCATACTGCAGGGTTTGACACTGGAGTTTGAAAGTATTTCCCTTGTTAGGTGATGGAGGTACACAGTGCTCCTGACAGCTCTGGTGAATGCCAGCCCCCTTGGTGGAGTAAGGGGACAGATACTGGGAGCACCAGTGTCCTTTTGGGGAGCAGGAGGTACAGGGTGTGGAGTGGGAGGTCCACGTGCTCCAGCATGATCTCCTGCTGCTGGGGAACAGGGATTGGTTTTGTGCAGTGGCAGGGACTGAGAAACGATTTTGGATGAGGGACTTACATAATGAACGTGCAAAAAATTTTACATCCTCCGAATAACCACCCCACTGAGCAGATTGCTGAGCTGTTACAGCTGTCACGTGTTCATGGTTTTTCCATGACAAGGCTTCATGATTTTGCAGGGCTGGGAGTAGAAACAAGTTAGTGAGGAGGCTCATGTATGACACTTGCATGTGTGTGTGCAGATGTGCTATGGGCACATGAGCTGTGCACCTGTGTGCCTGTGGTCAGCAGCAGTGCGAGGGGGAGGAGGATAGCCCAGAGCAGGTAAGCTGGGTCTGGATGCCATCTCAGAGTTTTGCTCTTAGCTCTAGAGGACCAAGGGCCTGGTGATGTGCTCAAAGCACATGACAAACAGGCTTTGTTCTCACTTTGCAGTGAAGTCAGTAATGCAGTGTTTCTTCTTTGTAACTCTCATCCTGGCAATGAGTGCTGGTGGGTTATTACCAGGAAGTGCAGAAAATTCCCTCCTGGGCCAGCTTATGGGCAAGCAAAGACAGGGGAAGTGCAAGGAGGGGGAAACCCCAGGATTTCCTAGGGACAGGCCCCTTAGCCCATGTGGCTAGACAATGCGTACTTGGTTGGAAGTGGCGCCTGTTACAGGACTACTGTTGCTGTCACACCAGCAGTTAGTGTGACCTGGAGATGCAAACTCCTTTCAGCAAAGGCAACTTTCCAGATGCCGGTGCTAGTTTGTGTTGAGATTCAGGGTGGCTCCCTACGTCACTTCTAACTTGGGTGGCTCCCTATGTCACATCTAACTTGGTGCATGTTAGTTGTGTAGCACTAATCGGCTGCTCAGCCCTCGGGTGCCGTTTCTGTGCTGGGAGCAGACGGGTGGCTGCCGAGCCCCGTGCCTGCCTGCTGGTGAGTCGAGAGCTGCCAGAGGGAGGGAGGCTGCTTGTGGCGAGTGGGGACAGAGGGTGGCTCGTACCACACAGATCTGGTGTCCTAAAGGGAAATGTACCCACCTGCCTTTAAAAATAGCCTTGAAAACTGAAGTTTGCTTCCACGGTGAGAGGTCTGTTGGAGAGGCAGGAGCAACGCTTGGGGGAATGTGGCCCATCCTGGGGCAGGGTCCTGATGGCCTTGTGGGCCCAGGATGACCCCGGTCATTGGTCCCAGCCCTGCGGCGCTGGGGATGGTGTGCTGCCACCAGGCCAGCCCCACTTCATGTTGCTCTGCTACCTGCCTTTCTGCCCTCCTCCTTCAGACCATGCCTGCCTGTTGGAGGAGGGAATTGGATTTGGAGAGTCATCTCCCTCAGGTTCAGTGGCACCAGATGTTTGCAGCAGTTTTCATTTTTGTATTCCCAAGTATGGGGTCCCAGAGCCCCAGGTGACAGAGAGACTGAGAAAAAGGCCCATCTTGTTTGGCACATGATCTTCAAGACAGGTTTAAGCCATTCAGTGTCTATTTCCATCTTTTTTTCCCTGCCAAGTCTCTGACAACCTTCCTGAAAATGTTATTTAATGTTTCCTTTCAGCCATTATGGGGGAGTAAATGATAACTCTGACTCCGTAAGCACCTTCTTACTGACTGTTGCAGGGGAACAGTTAACTTCTGCTGTGAGCCATTTTCGCTGGCCACTACGCAGCCATTACCGCAATTTGTACAACAGCTAAATTGACCTATTCATGTAATTGTAAATATTTTATAGAGTTGTTTTAAAAAGCTCTAGAAATGTAAAACCTGACAAACTCATAAGCATCGGTTTAACTCTCCTGAGGAGTCCTGTTGATGTCAAGGTGAGAATATGTTTAAGTATCCATAAGATCAAGGTCCCAGCACCGTTTTTCCCCAGTTATTTGCTCTTCTGACTTCACTCTTTTGAGGGTATTTCCCCAGATTCATGCAGAAGAATTTTTCTGTATACTTGCAGGTTGTTGCTATCTCTGAAGGTGTCAGTCCTTAAATCTCCAGCCTATGAAAGCATTGTCAAGAGTAACTATTTTAAAGCAGATGTGAGCAAGAGGTCTGGCATTTAGTTGTTTGGTTTCCCCCCTCCCCCCCCCCCCCCCCCCCCGAGAATCTATTCTCATGTTCAATTTTGCATAAACTTTTAAGACTAAAGATACTAGAGCGAGATTTATAGGCCTGAGCTGTTTGCTTGCAGCTAGCTGATCATGTGCTTTTGTTTGCTTGAACTGGAGAAGAAGGCACCTGGCCTGGGGAGGGCTCCAGGCTGTGACATGAAAAAGGAAGCTGCTTCCCAGTACCGATGAGACGCACCAATTGCGCTGCCACTTCGCTCACAGCAGGTTTCCGCTTTCTAGTTGTGAGCCCTGGGTTTTTTGAGACAACTGCAGAGTAACTGTGGAGAAGCACAGTGGGTAGCTGTGAAATGGAAAATGCTTCTTGGAAGGAAATGAAGCAGGGAGAGGAGGCTGAGAATAGGGCTGATGGATAAGGGAGACCTCTTGCTGTGCATCAAGGCCTTTTGGGACACAGGTTCACTTCTGACAGTTGTAAATGGTTAGGGGAAAAAGCTTTATTTTCTGTTATGGTTGTTACACGTCTGTCTTCAGTTTTCTAGTCTCTGCAACCTTTTGAAAAGGAAGGGCTGTGGGTCAGACAGCCAGGAGTAAGGCAAGAACTACGTTTCAGCAGGACTGTGGTTAGCCTCCTGTCTGACTTGAGATGTGAATGTAGGGTCCTTCCCTGGACTCTGATGCTTCATCTTGTCAGCCGTAGGCACAAACTTTAGGACAGTGGCTGCCCCTTTTTTGGACACGTGAGATCCATAGATCAGAACCAAGTACAAGTGATACTGAGGGGCTGGTGTGCAGTAGGAATGTGGACACAGAGGCTGCAGCATCTGTGTGGGGCTCTTCATCCTCTGGGATCAGCTCAAGTGATAGGGGGTGGTTTGCAGTGGGCATGTGTTTGGGTCTTGTGTGTATTTTTTTGTTTGTGAGCCTGGCAGGGCTCAGACAGTCAAGAACCGACTAGTCATTTGTACGGTTTCTCTCCTGAAATTGTGGCCAGGTGGCTGGGTGCCTTCCTTTCCCTGTCCCCTGAGGGCTCTGCTTTTGAGACTAGTCTTGGTCCCCACCTGCCCCTCCTGTTCGTGCTTTCCTGCTCAGGAATGCTTTGAAGTTACTGTTAGATTTGAAGCAGCTTGTCTTGGCTAGAGGTTTGACAGACTGATTGCAGAAATGGTATGTTTCTATTTTATGCTTAGCTGTGCCAAAACTGGGGCTGGCCCCTGAATATAACCTGTGTTGTTACTGGGTTTTTTACTGCTGAGGTTATGTTTTCCTGTAATGTGCTTTTAAACACCAAATTTTCCTTTTAAACTTCATCTCCATCTCCCTGCATGGTTTGAAAAAGAAAAAAACAAAAAGAAACCCAAAACAAACAAAACCCTGAAAATCATTGTATATGGCTCCCACTTCTCCAGGGCAAATAGCCCTTCGATGATAAATCCAGACCTCATCTCAGGCAACTCTTTGTACAGGAGAATGCTTGCTTATGGATGGAGTCCACAAGCAGTAATCAGTGTTATATGCTGTTTCTTCATGTAGAGGTGCTTGTGGACTTGAGACTCAGGGTGGTTTTCATACATTTTATGTGTATATATATATGCACACACATAATATATATGTGTACATATGGTGTATATATGTCATAATTTATTATGTATAGTAGGTTATATATCTTAATTTTATTTTTTTATATAGGCTATATACAGAGAGAGAAATGTATTGTCCTGCTTTTATTTTTCTCTAAATACTGAATCAATGAAATGTGAACAATGAAAATAGAACCTCCTCTGCCATGACTTTAAAGAAAAGGAACTGGACAAAGAAATTTACTTATGTTCTGAAAAGATGCTATCAAAGCCATACTGATAGTTTTTGCAAGCACATTCCACTGTGACATTTTTCCTGTGTATTTTTTTATTTTTGTGGGGAGAATGGGGAGGAAGCCATTTGGTGGTGGTAGCCTGTACTTGGGTGGTTTTTACCTACTACTGAAAGGTAGCAGTCAGCCCTTGTCAGCATCTGCAGTTTTAAAGGATGAGAAGACTTCTGAACTTTTATACATCCAAGCTCCAAAATCTCAGTAGGTCACTCTGAATCAAGCCTATAAGTTCTACTTGGGCAGCAGTGCGTCTGAAAAATGTCAGTTTTGATTTAGAGGTGGGCATTTTGGTGCTTACTTATGCTTACTGTTAATAATTGACAACTTTATTTGCAGTCAGACCTCCTTTGGCTTCCAGTTCCACATATGAGATCTCTTTATGGCCTTTGTTCTTGCTGGAGTAAGAACCATCTGCTCTTGGAAGCCTCTTTCCCCAGGTGTTTGTAGGCTGTGATTGAGTTCCCTCTTGATTTGTGCTTAGATACAGTTTAAATGAACTGCACTTCCTTGGTGTTTCCCTATAGGGGGTATCTTCTGGACATTGAGCTATTGCAGTTCCTTTCTAAACAAAGGGACGTTTGCAGTTCCTTTCAAAACTCTATGTCAAGTGACTACAGGAGCTGATTTCCCAGGAATAGTTTCCCTACTGATGCATATTAGGGGAATACTCCTCTCACTTCTAGCCCTGCTGTTTCTGAAACCAGTGATCTCATTCTCTCTGTAGTGTTGCACTGGGAGTTCATGCTCACTTAGTTATGTGCTGTGAGCATCAAGTCCTTTTGATGTGTGTCGAAGCCCAATTGCTGCCATAATACACATATGCCTTCACAACATCCATGTGGGTTGTGAGGAGAAAAATTCAGATGGGTGAGAGAGAACGGTTTTACTTGAACACAGTGCTTCTGTGGATAATTTTCACATTTAAAAAAAAAACCAACATAGTCTTTTATAGGACATTTAATAGTATCAGGCTTTAAGTCTGTAAATCCAAGCTACCACCTCAGTCTGTGCCTCACTCCCATATATATAAGATAACATTTTTCTATCCCTAAGCAAAATAATGAAAAACATCAGGAACTGTATTCCAGCTGACAGCTGTGCTTGTGTAAAGTCTTAGTCTGAAAAGAGGTTAAAACAGAACCTGTAACTCCAAGACATCTCCTGGCTGGTTTTATGTGACGAGTTTGATTGAAAACTGTCAAATTCTCCTCAGGAAAGAGGGTATTGACCCTGGTTGTTTAGGTATGAGAGGAACAATGTGTTCTTGTTCCGAACTTAATAACTTTGATAATGATACAGATAATCTGTGGGGTTTAGAGGGACTCCCTGCCGCTCAAAGGGGGTATGCTGGTATGACTGGTGATCCTTTGTTAGGAGAAAGGCTATTTATGCTGTGTGTTGTGATTACTGTATATCACTGCCGCTCATCTTTGCCCATTTATTTCAATTTTCCCTTTCTGGCATGTTAAAAAGGACCCCAATGTTTGGTAGTCAAACAGTGCCTCCTTTGTTGAGGCTGTTTCAAGGGCTTCGGTTTCATTATTTGTGGTGGAAGTGTGTGCGCATGCTGGGAGGGGGAAATGCCATCTGGAAAATCTGTAAGAGAAACTGTTTGTTGATGAATGTGGGCTCTCACCTCGTGGAGGAGAGGGGGGGTAGCAGCAGTGGTGTTGAAGTTCAGCATTTCAGGCATGATAAACGGGGCTTGTGTCTGCCAGGGGGTGTTACGTGAGCCCAGAGCTGGGCACTGGGGATGGTGTGAGCCCAGGTGGAAGACAAGGAAGCAGTTATTCCTCCAGAAAGGTCCAACTTGCCTTTGGGAGGCTAGAAAGGCTCAGACTGCAGAGCTGGGGACGCTGAACTTCCCTGCGAGCGGCATGTCCAGCAGCATGCCCAGAATCTGTGCATCAGCAGAGGCCCTTTCGGGTTCATGGTGGGGTGTTTCTGCTGACAGAGAAGGAGTATCCATTTCCCCCTAAACAAGTTGTGAGCCTCTTCCAGGAGGTGTTTTCTCCTTGCAGTTAGGTGGCTCCCAGTTTGCAGCTGTATTTCTGTGATGTAGAGCTAGTGAGCGCCCTTGGATCCTGCTGCGAGCTGTACAGGGGCAGCAATCTCAGGGGTAGGATCCATGCAAGAACTGAACTGTTGTACAAAGTACAGCTTTGCAAACGTGGACCCTAAGTGCAAGTTTAAGCACTATCTGAGTCACAGTGTCTTATTAACCTGTGATGAGCCAAGTCCAAGCCACCATACTGTTGTACATGGCATGTCTGCACAGGAGCCATGTGGGCTGTGCATCCAAGCCCTGTGGTTCATGATGGTAGTACAAGGTCGGTCATGGACCAAAAGGGATTAGTTGAAGCCCTTCTGCTCAAATTCATGACACAGCTGAAGAGGGGGATTATTTAAATACTCTTGGCTGGAGAACAGTTTGACTCATTAGGGATCTTCTTTCATTACCCTGTCCAGAGATATCTCTTCTGATACCTCTGCAGAACACTTTGCCCGTTAGTTTGTTGTGGTCTGCTTAAGTTTCCACTTTTGTCTTTCTCTAGTTGTTTTATCAGTTGCTTGGACAGTGAACTTCAAGGAGGTGAGAGTTGCCTCTTCATTCTGCTTATACAGATAAGGTTATCTCTTGATGTTTCTACAGATCTTATTTGCAGCCTTGTTACAAATGACATACAGTGCATGCATCTGTTTTCTGTGTGATTATGATCTGTCATGATAGTAATGGTGGTATGGTGTTTTCTTATCCCTTCAAGATTAGGTTCAGTGATTACACCCCTTGTGTGGGTTTGTTTACCTGGTGGTGCTGTCTTTTTTTTACTGCAGGGGAAAAAAAAAAAAAAAAGTGAAAATCATATTATTTCTCTGAATACTTGCATTCTCCATACTTGGGAAGGGTGAGGGAGAGATACAGAATGCATCTCTAATTTCATTTATTTAAAAATACACAGCAACTTACTGATGCACCTTGGTTATCCATGCAAAAAGTGTCTCTGTTAAACATTTTAATGAAGAGTGCTGAAATGAATGTGGGAAGCTAGGGAGATCTTTGTATTAATTTCTTTCATAAGCTGTGTTTCACTGTACACCTATCACAGAGAGTTAAATTTAGTCAATATTGAAGAAGATTTACTTTTTCCCAGGAAAGGAGGTGGCATGTTGGACAAGATTGAAGAATTAGTTGGATAGAACAATGTTGAATAGAAATAATTCAAAAAAGGAAAGCAAAACTAGCTGGGAACTCTGATATTTAAAAAAAGTACAGCTGAAGTAAGAATTTTTTACCTTATTTTCCACTTTTCCTATCTTGCCTTCCCATAATATTATATAGAACAAGGAAAGAAGTGAAATGAAGTGAAATCTTCAGAGAACTATGAGTATCCTAGAAAGCTGCACATGGTGTTAAGACACTATGTTTAATTTTTTTTATATATCTATATATAAACACATATATATTAAAAAATGGTTTTTAAGAAATGCAGAAGTATGTTGTGTACAGACACAGCCCTTCTTGGTTGTGTGGTCTTCATGTATGCTGAAATCACACACACTGATCATTGCTACAGCTGTGATGCTTAAAAGGAGCACTGAAAGCCATTTCTGTTGAAAATTGTCATCATAATGTGTGTGGTGTGCAGCATAGAGAGAAGTTGATTTGGGTGTGTTGTGCACCCAAAACCAAGCACTTCAGTCTTCATGATGAACTTTTAAGATCTTAAGCTTTCATTGTGCAAAATGTTGCATAGCCTTTTCCCTTCTGGGTGTATTGATCTGGAGAAGGGAGAGTAAAAAAGGAAGGTCCACTTGTGGTATGTTGAGTAGATCCTACTAGCATTGCCCATCTTAACTGCAAATGATGGAACCTGAGGCAGCATTAGGGCCTCTGAAATAAAGACAGAGGACAGAAGGAGTTTGTTTGCTACTGGGACACCTGGCTGTTGGTATGCATGACATGCAGTGCTTACACTTACAGTACTGAGGGAATGGTGTCCCATTTTGAGCTTTCTCTCTTGCAGTATCATGTACACGGCATCTTACAACGCATTGCATGTCGTTATCTGGGACCAAGCTGAGCTCATGATGGGTTCAGCTGGGAATGAAGAGGACATGTTTAATGTTTTTCCTGTCAGTGAGAACATGGTTCAGTACGCTGATTGAACTTACTTTGATGCTTTGTAAAGCTCCTGCCTTTTCTTTTTTAAAAGAAAGTGAAAGATGCATGCTAAACGAGAGTCTGCAGGAAAAGTGGGACAAGCTTGATGACAGAAGCAGCATGCAAAGTTTTCACAAGAAATGTAATTTTAGTCTTGGACACGGAAGATAAGATCTTAGTTGCATGTGTCACAAACCCTGGGTTGCTGTGATGAATGGGTTTTTTGGATGCTTGATTTGAAACTTGCAGAAGTGGTAGATGCTCAGAGCCACACCTGAAAACTCAGTGCATACTGTATTTTAATAAAGTATAATAACAGTGCGAAATCAGCTGAAAAATCCAATTCCAGTTGTTTCCAGTTGGCCGTTTGAAATTACTAGATCCTTTTTGGCCTCAATCTCTCCATGGTTGACTTGAATTTTCAGGACCGCTGTGGAAATCTAATTCAGGTTGGTGAAGTGTTTCCCTAGGAGGAAATTAAACAGCTCTGTGGGAACAGAATTTGAATTGTATTTGGTAAAGGAGAGATGAGGCTGTGATGAGACAATAACAAAACATGGAATAGCTCCTCAGTTAGGGGAGCACCATGCATTCTGCTTGTTGGGTAAGGCATTCTGTAGAGAAATTGATCACATTATTAAAACATTCCTATTTTTAGATGTATATAATGTGCAAATATACACTGAATTAGTCCTTCACAGGTATTTTTTTAATATCTGGGTGCTTTGCAACATTAATGTTCAGTTGACATAGTCCACATGTGGAATATAACAGTGCTAGTGCATTGCATGTAGAAGAGTTAGCTGGCAGTTTGCTAAGTACTGAATGACATTATTTCATGTGCCAAAATGCCTAGCATTCATGGGCTTATGAAGGTGTAGGTGAAGGGGAATGCTTCTCATCTAAACAGCATGATAGAGCTCTGAAGTTCGTAGGAAATTTCAGCTGGGAAGAGGGACTGACTGCCAGTGTGACTTGTTCAACAGTGAACTCTGGAATGAGTATTTTAAAGCCTGAGAAGAGATTTTTAACAGCCAAAGTGACCAACTTCAGAATGTGGATTTTCCTGGCCATTTGGATAGCTAAACCTCTTGTTTAGGCTTTCTTCTCTCTATACCTGAACTATTTGCAATGTGTTTTGTCTCACCTCATCAATGTAGTGTTGCTCTACTCATGTCTGTCTAGAATACAGTCATGAGATAATATTCTCAGCCTTTTGTTTTGGACTCTGTCTCAACAGTTCACATGTACCTCCTGGATCGTGTCAAATATAAATATAAACACCTTCAATTTCTTGACACCAGTCATCGACTCTTGCAATAGCACGTGTCTTACCTGGTTTGGAGAAGATACCTCCCTTCTCCTCCAGTAGATCCCTTGAGCCAGCCTCCACTGTCCTTTCATTTCAGTATTTCATGTGTACCTTCTTGCTCGTTCTCATTATTCCATGAAACCTCTCTCATGGTTCTCCATGGAAAGTCTGCCGTTCCTCTCAGTATGACTGCTACTCTGTAGCCTGCTCAATTTTTCCCGTTTGCCTAAATTTTTCTGGTTGTTATGCAGCATTCTCAAGGGCTTTGGAAGAAGGGCTGCCACTTTGTTCTGCTAGTACAGTGCTTGGCAGAGTAGGCTAAGGTGCTAAGGGGCTATTGTAAGGATAAACTAAGAATGATTTTCAGATAATGTCAACCAGCTGTGCTCAGGAATAGGAGAAAGTAGAGTGGGAAATCTCCTTTTGCAGCTCTCTTGGAGCAGAGGAGAGGTTGTTGGTGACTTCAGAAACTGGAATGTGTCAAAAGAAAATAACTTGTTGCACAACACTGACCATGATACTGAATGAATAGTAGGGGCTTGATAAAAGTGGAGAGAGGGGAGTATCAAGGTGGGATTTGACCAGCGTGTTGCTTCATCTCTTCCTTTCACGGGGTTGTTCATCTGGAATGACAGCTGTCACCATGCATCATAAGAGGCAGTGTCAAAAAAGTGTTAGATGTCATTCTTCAATGTTATCTCAGTGTTAAATGCAGCGTGTTGCTGTTGCTGAAAACCATCTATAACCCTACAAACTGGTCAGGCTGACTTTAAAGCCCAGAAAATCTCTGAGCAGTTTGTGCATATCTAAGTGGTGATGGCAGGGATGTCAGGTTAATCAGCAAAGTCAGGTTCCAGAGGAGTAAAATGACCGGCTGAAGGCCAGCATGTCTTGTTGCCTTACAGCAGCTGAATCCTTGTGATGAGTCTGTGGATTAGAGGTGATAGACATCACAAAGTGCAGCCTTCGAGGACATGCCCTGTTTTACTGGGCACCCATGGCTAGATTTCTCTTCTACTTGCATGATAATACAAATCTCAGAAAGTTCAGGGCTAATTACTTGCTTCAGTGATAGCTCTCATTTATTTGTAGCCTTCCCTCCCAAAGGGAGTCTAAAGTAGATTGCAGGGATAGCACTGACACGGTGTAGCTCGACCCAGAGGTGTGAGAGGCAGCAAGCTCTGCACAGGAGGCTCTCCACAATGATGTTGGGGGAGGTTTTGGCAGAAGTTATCCAAGCAAGCATTTGAAAGTTGCATTTGTCAAGGGATTCTGGTTTTCCAGGCAAAGAGACAACTTTAAAGGTCTTATCTGAATGATCCGCACACAGCAAGCTAGAGGGAGTCCATCGATCCACTGAATATTTCACTGCAGTTGGCAGGGAGGGAGCTGCACTCCTGTGTTTGTGAGTAGAGAGGCTCAGGGAGGGTTGAAAGAGAGCAGTGTCTTCTCTCCTGAGTTAATATTTAGACAATGCTACCTCTTTTTTTCATAAATACTTCTATTTTTATATTTTGGCATTTCCCAGAAAGCTTTGGGAGTCAACTCTCCAGAAACTTAAATATGGTGTTCAGCCCTTGCTGTAGTTACTTCTCTTGGCAGAGCTGGGCTCACTGTTCTTGTGCTTCTGATTACAGGATATGTATTTTTCATTTTTAATTCCTTGGTGTGTCTTTACTCAAATTACCTCCTTCCTTGCCAGCGGTGGAGGTTAGGTCCCACCACAAAGTAATTACTAGCAATGGAGAGGTACATGCTTCTCCCTTCTTCCAGTCATCCAGCTTCTGCCCAGTGCCTGTGTGCCATATGTGTGTGGGGTCTTAATAGCAAGGGCAGAGAGCAGCACGGAGGCTGTAAGCCCGCTCTTGATTTTGTTACCTGTTTGTTGCAGCCGAACTCGGTTGACATCTCACCAACTCGATACAGTCATTGTGTAAGGGTCTTGTCAGCCTTGCAGACTGCTGGTGGCACAGCCACAGCACCCTGGCTGCCTCCCACGGTGCTGATGCAGCATACAGTTAATTCAAAGCTCTTGCTGTTTACTAGCCATACAGTGTATGTGCTTGCTCTGCTTTAATTCCATATATGCAGTAAATACTCTGTATGAAGACAGGAAAAAGCTCTGACAGAAAGTTCAACACTCTTTTATGTATATTTGGCCTCAGATTCCAGCTGCTTGATTTAATGGATGTGCTTCTCACAACTACCAACAAGTTGTGTCAGAGGACTGTGCTGTACGCTGTTGGGGTGCAGTACAGCTGGTGTAGGGTACTTTCCTGCAAGAGAAGAGAATTTACATAACTGAACTCTAGCAGTAGGGATGGGAATTTTTTAAAGGCAGAATTGCAACTGCCAAAAGTGCATTATTTTTTTTAAGTGGGGTTGTTAATAGCCTTGTGGAGTTGTTTTAAAGGTTGAGTCCTTCCAAGTTCTTGATCCTCTATCATACTTTAGACCTGGGAGAATAAGTCCTTCTTAGCAAGCCAAACAGTGGCTGCTTCATGACTGAAAACAGGGGAGCTACCAATTTACCATGCCAACCTTCTTCCAGTTCTTGACAGTGCCAGGCAAACCTTTCAGCTTTGTCCAGTGAAAAGTTGCACGACTTTGTTCTGATTAGGAGCTTACAGTAAGTGGGGCTAGAGGACAATTCTGCCAAAATGTGATGCACGTTTCATTTCTGCCAGTCAAAATACTACTGTGACTTCGAGAAGCTCTGGGGAGGAGATTAGCATGATCACCACAGCACTGGTGCTCCTGTGAAATCATCAAAGCCTCTATCCTCTTTTATACTTACTAAATGAATCCTTGGGGGAAAAATTTTGAAGTTGAGAGTGTGAAAAATCCTTTGTTCTTAAAAGTATAATATCACCACTCTGTCTATTTGATGATTGCAAATATTATAAGGAGCAGAAGTCTGGCTAAATGCTATTTCTACAAGGGGAAATAAAACTGAGTCAGCAGGCATTAGTGTATGTAGGACATGGCTCCCTGGCTGCTTTACCCAATGGCTTGTTTAGTCTTGTTCTGCTACGTGTTAGCAGCTTTCGGCAATGTACAGTGATTAGTGCTCTGTGTCTTTCCTCCTTGCTCCTCTCTGTATCCTGGGGCTAGGATTAGGTTACAGCCCTGAAATGGCACGGCTGTCTGCATTGACTGAGAGCTGAATAGTAAGGACAGAGTTTTGTTGATAGACTGAAATGCCTTCTGTGTTTGTTTCCCTTCTCTGGAGGAGGGATGACATTATTTTCATTTGTAGTCTTTCTGTCTCTGACCTAAACATGTGGTGTCCAATTTCCTTCCCTGGCAGGTGACCTGGAAAATGAGGAATGGTGTCTGGGTACAGAACTGACTCCAGCAACAATAAAGACTGAGCCAGAGTTGTGTGAGACGTCAGGCCTTGCTCCCTCAGTCAGTCTCACCGTCACAGCCATGTCACTGAAGGAGGAACAGCCTGAGCTACAGACCGACGCCCTGGTACATGCAGACTTTCTGTTTTCCTCTCTGTGCAATTAGCTACGGATTCTCCCAGGACTCTGCATACCAGTGTAGCCTCCTTGGTGCCAAAGTCTGTCAATTCAGGGTGCATACTGCAGTCTGCTTTAATGTTTTTAATGTTTGCTTGTGTCCCACTGCTGCTGTAGGAACTTGATATTTTGTTTTTCAAAACACTTACCTGCATCTTCAGGTCTTAACGGTTGGATGCACAACTTCTCTTCTCTTCTCTTCTCTTCTCTTCTCTTCTCTTCTCTTCTCTTCTCTTCTCTTCTCTTCTCTTCTCTTCTCTTCTCTTCTCTTCTCTTCTCGCCCTAAAACCTGGGGCTTATGCATTCTTAAAAGTATTTAAACAGTTTCTAATGAACCAACCCCACCTGAACTGATTAACCTATTTGCCCTATTGATCCTGTGACAAGCTAAGTGTCTTCCATAATAACTTGCTTTAGTGCTGCTGTGCCTTCCCCTAATCAGAACAAAACTTATTGTTTGAAATGACTGCAGAGTTTCCCTGTTTGCCTGCTAAGTCACTTTTGCCAGATCTATGGAGCTTTCACATTTCGAGCTTCTGCTGCATCCACACCAACCTGCCTTTTAAGGAGCATTTGTGATGCCTTTCTGACCACAGCTGGAGCAGCCAGTGGGCATTCTCAAGAGCATAGTTTGGCTGTGGTTAAGTTAAGGAGAATGAACTGCAGCAGCTGATGATGTCAGAGTCCCCTATCAGTGGAGGAAGAAGCATTGACTGTTCTCAGTCCGCAGGGTGCGATGTCAGTCCAGGCTGGGTAGAGTTAGTATATGCTGAAAATAAATGTTTCCACTTGGATGTGGTCAAAAATAAGTGCAACAGAAATTATTTTATGAAAAACTGAAAAAACTAAACACAAGTTTCCCATAATTCTTCTGTAGTCTGAATGTGCCATCCCTGGTACGTAGTCCTGCTGTACTTTGGAATGTTGTGATTTGCAGAGTATGTTGGGACTAACTGGTGGCTCATTACCATTGCATGGATTAGTTACACAGGTTATTGAGAGAGATTTTGGCTGCAATAAGCAGGCTGGTGTGCCAGACTGACTTCTTCAAGCCTGGGACTGTAGCATTCAAGCAAACTCTGGGCAACAGCTTGTCAGCCTGGTGTCTCAGCCCTGTCAACAGGGCAAGCCAGATGTCTTCCAGACTTTGGTCAGCTGTGACTGTTTCTTTTCATGCTCCTCCACACCATGAAAGGAACTTGGGTCTGATAATCTGGTCCCCAGTGGCTGGCACCTTGCTCTTGCTCCTTTATGACAACGGTCTTGAACAGGCTCTCCCCCACTGCCAGGAGTGTTTCTGTCTCTGCTCAAACAGACTGTGCAGTCCGGCAAATCTTAGTGGCAGCTCTGTTGCTAAGAGAAGTAATTTGAGTGGGTTGCATGCTAGCTTTCAGTCTGAAATGTCATCTCTGAGGCGTAATCTTTTATTTAGCTAAATATAGTAGTAAGAAAAGCCACAGTGGGAGTAGTCAGGGCAGTGTTCTCTGTAGCCTGGTTTAGCAAACTGTGTGAAGCAGTTAAAGCTTTGCCTGTAGCAGAGCAGGAGGAGAGGGAAACCTCTCCATTTATGGAGAAGTCATCCTTGTGTCCTTCTATTAAGATTTTTAAGATGTGTGCTTTGTGTTTTCATGCTGTTAATTTATCTTTTCTAGATGAAACCATTGAGCCAGAAAGTTCTTCCAGAGATTAAATTGGAGCCCCATGAAGTTGATCAGTTCCTGAACCTCTCTACTAAGGAAGGTCTGTTAATTACCAACCCAAAATGCAGGGGGAGATGACCAGAATGCACAGTGAATGTACTTTACCCTGATTAAATATTTGGCTTCCTCATTGGCCATATTAATCTTTAGGCTGAAGCTGTTGCCTTCTAGGGATTCAATTCACACTGCTGAAGAGCCAGCCTCTCTCCAACCCATTTATGTGTTTTTTTCCTTTTTTTTCCCCTTGCTTATCACAAAGAAAATTATCCCATTTTTGTCTGTATCGTATTAACAATTGTACAGTTGCTGGAGAGAGCATGAAAAGCCCAGGATTATTTAGGCTAGAGGAGAAATCAATTTGAGGGGACTTAACAAAGGCAAATAAAACATGAAGAGAGCAGAAGTAGAAGCTTTTACCGTTTTAACCTCTGATACAAAAGCAAGGATGTGAGTTTATCTGAAATTAAAAGTTAGGTGCATCTGTTTGTTGCATATTAGTTTTAGTAGAGTTTTTAGGAACCACCAGGACTCATTTGCATTAATCTATAAATGAGGAAGGAGGAACAATAATCCCTGCCCTTAAAGTTAAACATGGTTTTCTAGCATGTAATCTGTCAAGGAAAGTTTGAAAGAGCCAAATATTTTGGCTGAAATTTGAGCAGATAACTGCATCTCAGTTAGGAACACTTGATACTTTGTTTGTGAATTCATTTGTCTAGGTAAGTAGAACTGCTCTAGGGAGAGAAGCAAGTGATGTAGCAGGTGGGAAAAGGGAGGCTATATCTCAACCCAGGGCATAGATTCAATTGCTCAATTTGTGGGATTAAGGGCCTTGCTGTTTTTCAAGTGTGTATCTTCTTCTGGCAACTACTAGAGTTAAGATGCTAGACAAAAAGAGCCCATATATAACAGCTTTTTTTTTTGTTGCTATTTTTCTTCCTTCCTCCCCCACCACCCATTTGATGCTTTCAACTCAAATTTGCGAAGTATAACAAGTGGAAGGTGGCAAATTCAGCCCTGTACCTTCCTACTCTCAATTTTCATTGCTGTGAATTTATCTCAGGAAAAAAATGATTTAGTTATGTCTGGTTTGGACATCTGCTAAATTGTCCATGTAATATGAGTAGGTGAGACATTGCCCTGTTTCTCTTTGTCCAGACCCATTTAGTCATTAGCAGCACTTTGCTTGCCAATTCTAGCACAGGTTCTTTTGGCTACAAGTGCAGTAGTAGTTAGTTTATGGCCTTGGATAGCACAGTGTGAGAGGGGTTCCTGTCGTGGTTGCCTGTGCTGCTCTTGCTCCATAAGTACATTAAAAACTTTGCAGTCACTATATTGTCACTTCTTCCCAGTTGTGCCAAACCAAGTCCTTAGGAGGCAGATTATTTCTCTCCTCCCTGTTTGTATAACACCTTGGATGTGATACCTTCTCTTGAAAAATACTGGTGATTTGTTTAATCCACAGCAAAGTTAGGAAAGACTATTGTTTTTAGAGACAAAGTACGCTGTGGTTTTCCAGGCACAGGAGACTTGTATTGGAGGGCTATACTTAAACCTCAAAGCATTTGGAGAAGAAGCTGAAGTGTAGGTAGAAATGACTGAAGCATATGCACAGAGCCCTGTTTTGCCTGTTGAACCTAAAGATAGCTGCTGTGTTTCATTCCTCCTTTGGAGACCTTGCATGCTCTGAAAATCTTCCAAGTTGCCACTTTGCTTGATCCATTTTTTAGCAGAGAATCCTAGTCTTGGAAACTGGGTGGTGATGGTGGTGGCAGCTTTAGAGGAAATTTAAATTAGCACCTCAAAACCTTATGTTATATGTCTCTCTTGCCATTTAGTAGTGGATCCCCTGCATTTGCCTCCAACCCCTCCCAGCAGCCATGGCAGTGACTCTGAAGGAGGGCAGAGCCCGGCTAGATCACTCCCTCCTTCAAGCCCAATGCAACTACAAGCCACGGCTAAAGTGACATCGCGCACAGCTTCAGCGCTCTCCAATTCCCCTCTCCTCACTGCGCCACATGTAAGTTGGGCTGTCTTTTTCCAGCATTGATCTATCTGTCTCTTTTTTTTTTTTTTTTTTTAAATAATTACGGGTTTTGCCATGGATTTGCTAGCTTTCTTTTGTTCTTCACATTAATCCATCTCTGGTCAAAACTGCAAATCCAGTAATTCTTGCTCTCTGGTCTGCTCTGTTCCCACAGAGAACAGCATGTGCCTCTCTCTATGTTGAGACAGGGTTCAACAGTGTTATTACGTTTCTCCCATCTTAGATTCTGTTTTGCATTAGGGCCCAGCCCTGCTGGGTTAACCTGTCCTTGGTAGATCTGCATCTGTCCTCTTGAAAGCAAGTGGTGATCTTTGGGGAGGGATTTTCAGCAGTACTTCTCATTTGTCTCTTTCCCTGTTTGAGCGAAGGGAAGTTTTACTGTTGGTCCTCAATGTGTGCAGAGCTGGGCCAAGAACAACTAGTTTGAGGGAATCCCACCCCAATGGTTCAGTCTCTGAATGGAAGCTATCTAGAAGGTCTTCCCCTTCCATGCATTCCCAATTGCAGAAGACTGCTGTTTTAGTAGGCAGAGTCCTTTCTCAAGTGGGAGAACTGCTGCCTGTCTTCCCTGACACTTTTCTTCTAGGGCTGCGTGCACTTACTGTTATCTTATTTCATTTCTATGACACTTGCAGAAATTACAGGGGACAGGCCCACTCATCCTGACAGAGGAGGAGAAGAGAACACTGATAGCAGAGGGGTACCCAATCCCTACCAAACTGCCCCTGACAAAAGCAGAAGAGAAAGTGCTGAAGAAAATCCGCAGGAAAATAAAGAACAAGGTAAATGTTAGTTAACCTTGCTGGGTAATTCTTACTCATCCTGCATTTAAAAAAATGCTGCAACAATTCTGTAGTAATGGTCTGTGGTACTGTTGAATGCTGTAAGATGTCTTTTAATAAAGTGTTTTTCTTTGTTCCTAAACACATCCATCAAATTGTGTGTCATTGTGACAGTGTGCCTCTCTCGAGCTATTTACCTGAACACATGAACAGTAGAGTACTTAGCAAGCAGGGTATCAAGTTACTGTTGCTTGGCTCCATTTTAAAAACAGTACAATCCTACCCTTATAGTAGGCAAAGACCTGTATTCTTTCCATCATGATGGTGTTCTTTTCCACTGTTTCATGTTTTAAAATCTGACTGTGTATTTCAGTGCCCTAGTCTTTTGATCACTGAAGTCCATGACTTTTAAATTAATGGTTGATACCAAGAAATGGTCTACAAGTCTTTTCTTTCTTCCAACATGGGGAAGAACCTAGTGATAGGGAGGAAAGCATTTTTTTTTTCCGACACGTCCAGCTCACTCATTCTAGTGGATATTAGCACATCTTTGATAGTTAATGCATTCTGTTATTGGTTTTGCAGATAGAGGTGTAAATTTTCCCTCACTGACTTGGAATTTGGTCTTGTAATATATATTTTTTAAATTTTTGGAAGAGACCTCGTGCATTTTGTGTACCACTTTCATATAATCAGACTTATTTATACAGGAGGGGGTCTCTGGAGGTCCTTTGGTCCAACTCCTTGCTTTGAAAGCACAGTCAGCTTAGAGCAAATTGCTCAGGGTCTTGTCCAGTTAACGTTTTACTGTCTCAAAGGATGACGAGTCCCCAGCATCTCTGGTCAACCTGTTCTGATATTAGGCTGCCCCTGTGGTAAAAACAAATAAGTAGAATTCTTAACATCTAATTGGAATTTCCCTTGTTACAACTTGTATTTGATGCCTCTTGCCATTTTGCTGTACACCTCTGAGAAGTCTCTCACAACGCAAGATAGTTGAAGACAGCAATAGGATTCCTTCCTTAGATTTCTCTTCTTAAATCTGAACAAACCCAGCTTTCTCTGCCTTTCCTGATATGTCATGTGCTTCAGCATGCTTATTATAGCAGTGGTCCTCCTCTAGGCTTGCTTCTGTCCATCCAAGCTATTGATTTCAGAGCCACAAACTGTACTCAGCTGTGGTCTTGCAGGTGCTGAGTAGAGGGGAAGAACCACTTCTCTCAGCCTGCTGGCTACGATCTTGTTAGTACAGACCTGGATCTGGTTGGCCACCTTTGCTACAGGGGCACATTGCTGACTTATATTTGACTTGTTCATCAGGAACCCCCAGGTCTTTTTCTAAAAAGTAGCTTTCTAATGCATACGTGGACTTTTCCTCTCCCAGACGCAGGACATTGTCCTGGGATCATCTTTTAGTATCTGTCCTAGGATATTCTCTCCAGATGAATGTGATTTACTTTTTAAGGTTAGTTCTGTAAGAGCAGGGAATGATCTTTTTCCTACTACTGAGAGGAACACTCTTGCTTCGGGATATGGAAACAGTCCAACTCAGTGTTTTTCTTGCCAGAAATAGAAATGAGAACTTCATGGAGGCTTGAATCTAATCACGTCAGGACTTTTTACCAGTTTATTAATTCATCTCTGATGCTTTTTTTTCTATGCAAATATTTTGTGTTTTTCTTCTTTATTCCTTAGATCTCTGCCCAGGAAAGTAGAAGAAAAAAGAAAGAATACATGGACAGTCTGGAAAAAAAGTAAGCCAGCCTCCTTCCTGTTACAAGTGGGCCAATAGCACTAGTTGCTGGACTGGGAAGGGATCCAGCTGTTGATGCTGGGACTGTGTCGTGCACAGAGTGCCAGCTGCCATCTCGTGGTTATGACTGAGAAAAGCCCCTTCTTCTGGCTTCTGCTTGTACGTGTGCTGGTGTGCTGCATTCATAACTGTGTCTACCTGCAACACGTTGCTACCATGCCAACAGAGACTTTAAACCTTAAATAAGGCAAGACCCATCTCTTGTTGGCCTCCCCCTCATGCAGCTCCGTTGGCCTAGTGGGTGGGCAGTGTCCAGGGAAAGGTGGGTTCAGAGTGAATATATTCTGTCGTCTAGTGCAGACAGAGACAGCAGTAGGAAGTAGGTGAGTCAAGACTGCCTGGGAAAGTAAACAGGATGCAGGAAAACAGCATGTGACCCATCGACTTCCTTTAGCGAGAAGGAGACAAACCCCCAGTTAGAGATTTATATCCCAGGTTAATCTTTCTTCCAACAGACAAGTATCCTAGTATTTCTCTTCTGCACTACACCAGATGGGTTTTTTAAACCCCTTGTACCATCTTTGGTGATATTCTTGATGTAATTTCATTTTTTACTTCTTACCTCTTTGTGGATGAGTGTTGCTTTCTCAGAGTTACTCTTGTGAAATGCCACCATATACATACAGATATCAAAGCTATTTCCCTTTACCTTTTTCCTTGAAGCTATTTCATCTGATCATGTTTGTCTTTTTAGGAGTCCTAACCAACTCTAGGGGGTTTCCAGGGACAGTGTGGAAATGAGCACTCTCTTGCAAATGAATCCTCCTGGCTTATTAACCTCCCTAAACTTGAAATTCGAATATCTGTTTTCAGAAGTGTGGCATTCGCTAAATTGCTTGGTGCCTCATCCTAACAATGAAATGCACACATTGAACACCTTTGCACAGAATAGTTGCTAACAACATAAATATAGCATGTTCTGTGACTTTTAAAGTATCTGTCCCATGGCCTGATGCACAGAGAATGTCTGAGCAGGGTCTCTGCTGTTGCTATATCAAGGGGCATAAAGTAGTTACGGCTCATCCTGAGTGATCTGCACCAGCTGGGATGTAGTTGAGCAGTGTAAAAAGGTGCTCCACAGCTAGCAGTATCTTTTGCAATGTCTTTTACATCAAGAAATATGATTAAAGATTATGACTAAAGTTCATTGGTGTAACTGTTCATTAAATGTAGGCAAGATCATAGAGCTCTCTGTGAAAACAAGTTTAATAAATTACTTATTTTTTAAATTCCTCTTTCTTTCTTTGTGCTGTCCCCAGAGTTGAGACTTGTTCAAATGAAAATAGTGAGCTGCGTAAGAAGGTTGAAGTCCTGGAGAATACTAACAGGTAAGGTACAAAGGGAATAAACCAAAGCTGTAGCGTGATATTACAGTGAAAAGTGAAAATCAAGAAGTTAAGAGATCAGTTGAAATGTGAAGAACAGCTGTATCCAAGCTGGTTAATGTCAAAGAAGGATGAGGAAGAACACTTATTGTGACTGCAGTGTGATGTAAAGCACAGAGGCTTTGATATCAGATCTTAAACTGTCTCACTAGCCTGTGGTGTGCTTGAGAAACCTTTTAGCACTCTTCTTTGAGTCCTTCCACTGCCTAGGGAAACATGATTAGTGATACATAACAAACAAAACTACAGCCCAACTCTCCAAATTGTCTGTTTAGTGGAAGACTGTTTAGACAGAAGACCTTGACCTGGAACATGACACTTCCAGAAATTACAGTGCTAAGCTCAAGAGTCATTATTACTTCCTTCTGGACTATGAGATGTCATTGCAATTATTGTGCACCCTTCTAACCATCTCCCACCCCAGAATTTCCTTCATTTGGAGGGGGAAAATCAAATTCTTGTTTATTCGTTTCTGAAGAAATGGGTGACTCAGTGGTGGCTTTCTCAAAGGACACATGGCAGAAAATGTTGAACAGCTGAGCTTTTAATCAGATGTTAGCTGAGAGTGAGTGTCAGTCATGGCTTATGCTCGGTGTGTTCTCTAATGATGGCAAATTTCAGTGAGTAGGTATTAGACAAGCCCACTGTTAACACCTTCTAGTTAGAGGCTTTTGTAGTGATGGTTGAAAATTACCATTGAACATGATGGTAGCACTGAAGTGTGGGAGGAGGCTGGGTTTTGAAGATAAGATCCACGACCATGGAAAATGGCCCTAGAGCTTGTCTGGCAGCCATGCTAATTGAGTGGCATGTGTTGTTTCTAATCTCCGGATCCAATCTCTAATTTCATGGAGCCAGACCCTGTAGCAGTAATTTGCTGGAGAGTGTCTCCCACACACTGCTCATGCATAAAGACATCTGCTGCTTGTTTGAAGAGAGCCAAGCCATTTCTGTGCCTCTTGTATATTCCTCCAGGGTTTTACATAAAAGAACCAGGAATTGTTCTGTAGGTGTAGTGTTTTCTCTCTCAGGATCTGTCCCAGGAGGTGCTGAAGGCCAGCTGCTTAAGGAGGGGTGCAGCTGTGGATGAACCACTCAGAGACAACATGTTGTCAAGCCTGGAGTTCTCAGTTCAGCTGAATTTGGCCAGCTATTCTCATCTCTGAGTTGATCTGGATGTGGTCATGAGAACAGCTTTGTTGGTATTGTCCATCCTTTTAGACAAGACCTTTAGCATCTTCTCTATTATTTGATGATCTTAATTCTCTCATGCTAAATTCTCTAAAAATATTCAGCTAAGTGGTATCTCCAAATCCTTCATACCTTAGGCATGTGGGATGACTTGCATTGTTTTCTTTCCTCTGCAGTAGCACTGATATTGATTTGTAATCTCCTGCAGAGAAGCAGATGTTTCCAACCCTTTGCACAGACATTCTTTTAATTCACGTCCATGCTGTTTTGGCTATTTAGATGCTGAGAAATTTGTAAAAGTGCCTGCTTTTATCAAGCCTGAATTATGTAATATACCACATCATGGTTTTTTGTCACCTTAACTCCAAAGAACCACTTTTCTTATTTAGTGTATAACTGTGCAACTATCTCATTCATAGAATGGTGCCAGGCCCTTGTTTAATGTACATTATCCACTTCCTACGGCAAATTCAAAATGTCTGATTTCCTCATTGGTATTTGAACAAAGCCTTGATGTGGCATCCAGAAACTGTTCACATGTTTTAGAACTTGTCTTCATAGAATCCTGTAGCTGGTACTTCCATCTCTGATCTACAGTCAGGAATCAAAGTTCAAAGCAGTGATGGTCAAAATTATCCAGTATGAGTTTCTTCCTGGATGCCCAAATTTATACAGTTAGGACTTTATTTCTCAAAGTACCTAGCACACAGCCATACATATATCTATGTTATTTAATATGCCCAAAGCAGAGCCCCAGTTGACTGCAGTTGCTGCTTTCAATGCAGTAAAAAATGAAGATGTTGTTGAAGGTATTATCTAAAAGTAGAAAAACAAACATTAGAGCTGTTCTTTTGTGGTGAAAAATTGTAAGAGTGGAAGAAAGATAACAGGAAAAGAGCTGTGATAACATGTAAAAATGTTAATGCATTCAAGTGTAGATGAAGACAAAGCTGTTTTTTTACATTGTTGGAAAACTGGGCTATAGTTGCTTACCTAAAAGTTCATGCACATGTACGTGCTGTCAGTATCATGTTTTTATAATCTGGCTGGAGTTGAGAGGAACTGAAGGGCAATTTCCAAAACATACCACTATTGAACAGTAGAGTTTCCTTTCAGTATGTGCAATCAGTTTTTTAGAGCATGCTATTCTATATATAGAACACATTTGCACAGATACATACCTAAGACTTAGGGAAACCCTGTTTGCATTTCAAGATCTGGCTCCAAACCATGGAAACACTAGAATTTCTTCTGGTAAAAATCTTCCTACATTATTCTCAGTAACATGAAAAAATGTAGAAGAGTCTTCCCTGAGAGCCTACCTTAGCCTGAAATTCTGGATCTGAAAAGATGTAATGTAAAAGGTGCAAGTGTGGTCAAAAAATTTGCATACAGAAGCATCTCCCTTGACATTCATGCATCTTAAAAGGCAAGGCAGGAGGCTGGGGATCAAGATGCAGGGGAGTTTTTAATTCTTAATACTCTGAGTGGGTGACTGCAGCATTTTTGGCATCTTTAGTATTAGAATGCTAGCATATGTTTCCTCTCCTAATTTATGTGACTAAGTCCTTTAAAAGAAACCCATCCAAGTTCCTTTCTAGGCAGTTTTGTCAAAACTAAGGGAGCACAATATTTCATGCATATCTGTTATGTCTTGTAGCCACATGTGAGCCAGGCTCTCACTGGTTTGAGTAGCATCTGCACATGTGGGGCACTGCTGTCAGAGAAGGCAAAGGGTGTGAGAAGAAGCTGGCACCAAGAGTTGAACTGACTTGTCCTAGTCACTGACAAAGCTTGATCCACTCGTGTTTTGGCACCGGGACCAAAGGCAGAAACTGCAAGTGATCCAGGGGGTTGAATACAGTCTCCGATACCAGCGTTGTCTAGCTGGGAGCCGTGGCTATTTGGGCTTATAGGCAGTATTGAAACATCTGGTACTGTGTATGACATGTGAGAAGTACTTTTGCTTTTCACTTCTGTTGAGTCTGTATTTATAAATATATTGATGATCACTTTTCCTGGAGAAATGATAGACATAAGATCCAATTAGCATATGGTTGAGATTGTCACACACATACAATGCATACAGGTAACTACTAGAGTTGCTACCATGGAGTAATGACTAGCAAGTCGTGTAGGTTTCCACTCTGACAGGCACCTTAAAGGCAATGGCTTTATAAATACAATTGGGATGTTCTTCCCTTTCTTATGCTCCTGCTCACGCTGTTGTTACAACTGCCAGTCATCTAAAGGTCAAGTTGGGTAACAGTCTGACCCACCAAGGGTTTACCTGTACCAAAGTTGCCAGACTTCGCTGATTTGCTTGGCTATTTCTTTGTCTGAGGCTGGTAAAGTCATTTTACCAAGTAATTTTCAAGGACTGAAGAATCTGGATTTAAGTTGCAATAAGATATCTTGCACTTCATTTCAGATCACGCTTATAATAGTTGACAAAGCATGGCAGCCCTGGAGTGGCTCCCTGGAGCAGGACTGGTTTTTATGCTGAAACATCTTTGATGAAAAATTGCTGGATTTTTTCTTTGTAATTCAAATGAGGAAAAAGTGTGGATTTTTTCCTGCTTTGAGATATTCTGGTCTTTCAGTGAAAACCTTACTTTGGGATTTGCTCTCTTTCCTGCAAACAGGACAGGCAGTGAAGGAATCTGTGTGTAGAGTTGGAAGACAGAACAGTTTTTCTCCTTATCAAAATTAGGTTTTATTCCTCACAAAGTAGATAAATTTTCTGAAAAATATGGATCAAAATAAATAGTGTTTGGTGTCCCCTAGAAGCTGTCTTTTTTTCTTTAAATTGATGTTGGATTTTAAACATAAACATTGACTTGAGGAAGCCTCCCAGGTGGCTAGGTCCTGGAGTGACATATTTTCTCTCCTTAATCAAAGTGTCACTGGAAGCAGAGGGGAAGCCTTGGCTTGTTCCTTACTTTGGTGGTGAAAGGGGCTTTTTTAAAGATGAATACGTGAATGTGCACACGAAAACAAGACATCACAGGCAGTGAATTTCCTGTCACTTGTGGAAGGGAGAGCAGGAGTCTTCAGTCACTTTACAGCTTTCCTATGAGGTGCTTCCATTGGCAGAGAAAAGCGTGAAAGCAGGTTCACACCTCCTACAGAGGTGACCCTCTAATTGAATATCACTGGGAAATGTGTCAGACACAGTGAAAATAATCCCTGTGGGTGCAAACCCCCTTATGCATGGCTGTCTTGGGATTGCATTTTCTCCTGTTAGGATTTAGCCATAGGCAGTGTGTTTCACTAAAAGCAATCATATTCTTGCTGCTATTTAGAGGGAGCATTGTAGTTTAATGGAAGTCCCTGTTCTGCAAAGAAGAGACCTGCTCCTTTTCCCTGTCTGAGTCCAGATCATACCTGCAGCTGTCTAGTAACAATGAAGACAGGTTTTTCAGGGGAAAAAAGATCTTTTGACCATGGAATGCAGTCTTCCACCATTCCAGATTCAAACAGAGAATAAAAACCACCAAGGAGTGCCCCATTTAGGAAGTATCAGGGTAAACTGTTATAATCTCTGAACAAACTTGTTTCTTACTCTTGCTTAGGCTCTTGCTCTTAGTTTGAAAATGCACCTGTCAGCTCCCAACACTGAGTCCTTGTCTGTTGAGAAGATGACAGTAGTTCTGCTCAAATTACTTGGGGGAGAAAGACATTTTGTATGAAGGTAGTTGGTAAATAAGGTGGGGGATGAATCTTCTGTGTATGGGAGACCTCAGAATACCTGCCAAATTATACTCTCCAAAAAGTGTTTTGGTATCAGCTCTCTGGGCCCACTCTGCCCAGCAGGTTCTTTAAATTCGACACAAAAAGGCAGAGATGAGCAAAATGAGGAGAATTGCCTCTTCTCTGTTGATTTCCTCACCAGCCATTAGCTGTTTTCTCACTGACGCCTCCACAAAAAGTGGCAAGAATGATCAGCATTTCAAGGCTGCTGCTGCTACCAGCCCTGAAGCTGGGGAGGAGAGCTCCTTCCTCCTTGCTCCACAGAGCTCCTTTATGTCGAGCCCAGTGACTCAGGCCTGAAACGGGAAAGATTTAGTCTTCTATAATGACACAGAAATTTTAGGGTTAAAAAGGCATGGCTGTATAATATAGTTGGTGTAATATGGTGGGAATACTGTATGCAGCACGTTCTGTGCTGGAAAATGATGTATACCATGTACACAAGTCTCTCTGAAACCTATGTGGATGTGAGGAGGAACTGGGGAGAGATGCAGAAGGGAGCAGGGAATTACGATGGTCTCATTTACATGATGGTGGGGGTTTTTTTCAGTGTTTTCATCTCTTAATTTGTCTGTGGTCTCTCTAATAGTGAATAAAGGACTGAATTAGACAAATCACTTTCTTTTTTTAAATACCGAGTTGCAGAATAAACCATGCTCTCAAGAGCATGCAAGACATCCTTCCTTAATAAGTTGAGAAAGATCTGCTGGCCCAGATAAATCTGTGCTGTGAGCATGCCTTGTGCTCATTTCAAAATGCATTCCTGAAGTCCTTGAATTCATTAAACCCTAATTAGCAATGAGCATTGATGATTAAAAAAATCTATAATAATAGGCAGACAAGCGTATATTGAGCTGTGAAGGTACCTCTGGGTCTGTCCTACAATTAGCTTTTAGCCAGTCTGATCTTAAAATAATCCTCTATTTTCTCTGACATCCTGACCTTGCCTCTTACTTTACCATTTGACATCACAGCTTCCAAAGCTGCCTGGAGTTTTGTGGGCGTTACCCTCTACAATGAATTGTGAGATTTACAGTAGAAGTAAAAAGTAAAATTGGAAACAAACAGCAAAGTTAAGATCTTGATGCAAAATTGTATTATATTTATATTGTGTCGAGGACAGACATTTGGGTTACTCCTTGTCTGTTAAAAAGCTTTAATGAAAACAAAATTAAAACTTCTGTGAAAGACCTGTATCAATCATTCTTTGAGATAATTTCCCATTTAAATGACTAGTATTCTGACTGTAGTAATATATGGTGATACAGCAGAAGAAAAACAGCCAGAAAGACAGAAGAATATTTTCTTGATCTGGGACTGTTGACTACAGCCAGCTACAAAAGAACTGCCATTGAGGTTGGGACCTCTGAAAGACACAGAGTAGCTGCTTCAAGCATCTGTGATTTTTGTCAGCTCCTGGAGGATTTAGAAAATAGCAATAAAAGTGCTTTATTTAATAAATGAATTTGAAAAATTGAGTCTGTGACTATGTCTGGCTTTAAGACCTTCTCTTTGGAAGTGGTCCAGCATGTGGTTCAAACCACTGTAAAGCAGGTTTTCAGCAAAAGGAGGTAGCCATATACCTCTCTCACCAATTAGAGCAGTTACAAAAACTTGCTCCTGAACCTTTCCAAATATTGGCAAAACCGATGAATTCATAACATAGAACCAGGTCATATATGCACATAGTCACCTGCATATAGAGCAGTTTTAGTTGTTCATACGTTTACCAGATTCATTTATAGTAGAAACACTCAAAACATATTTATTTATAAGACCCTTCTGAAAGTGCTGAAGAAGTAATTGTTGAAGACATCAGTTGAGGGAAAGGCAGATCTTTTTGAAAGGTCCAGTGCTCATACAGGTAAAAATCTTGTAAAACTAAAAACATTCCTTGCTACTAACTTCAAGGGGAGGAATTTATTGATCTGTACCTTGTCATAAATACTGTATTATTGCCAGGTGTGGAATTTGAAGCAAAAAGTTGTTTAACTAGCAAGTAGATCAGTGCATTTGATGCTTGTCTGTTGTCTCTGCTTTCCAGAACACTTCTGCAGCAGTTGCAGAGACTCCAAGCCATGGTTGCTGGGAAAGTGTCCCGTTCATGTAAGGCAGCTAGCACACAGACAGGGACCTGTCTTATGGTGAGTGTCCCTAAAGCTGGGAATTGTAGGGTGATGAGAATCTCTGACCACTGCTCAAAGGCACATCCCTTGTTCTGCAAAGCCCCTCACTTGCAAATCTCAGCTTGGGAAACTTCATAATTTGACAATTAATTTTGAGTAGGTGAGACTCATGGGTGATGAAGATTAATGGTTGTTAATGGAAGGCATTAAATTCTGAGCCTGTGCTTTTGATTGGGTGCTGCAGTGATGAAAGAAGGAGCACTGCTCCTCTGAGACACCTGTTTTATTATTTCCTACAATATTGTATGTGAGAAATAGTGTCTAGGATTGTAAAATGAAAACGAGGGTGACCTTTGATGCTTGGTTCTTTTGATACCAGTAAAAATAAACTTGGCCATCCAAATAAAAATATGGCTAAGGCTGTAAATCTACCTCTGTCCTATTTCAGTAATAGTAGTTAGGATAAGAAAAGGATTAGAAAGAAACTTTGCCCTTTTCCCTTCTTATACTCAGCCAGCAAGTTCCCTTTATATCAGTGCTATAAATTGATGAAAATTATTTTCAAGGCCTAAGCTGTTCTCCTAGTCTGCTGGCCTCTCTGTCACTTTGAAGGAAGACTGGGGCCAGCAGCAGAAATAACCTTGGAAATTCCCAACAGTATCTGTAAAACACACATGGTGATTGTGTCTGCTTTTCAGCTGGGAATAAATAAGGCAACAGGCCAAAACGGTGGCAGACATTGAAAACAAACTCCAGCATTGAAATTTGCCCTTTAAAACACTGAAATGTTATTGTATATGTGCCTTTGCTAATAGACACTGCATGTAGTAATGAAAATAGCCTCAAATGATCTGTTTTGAAAAAGTATCTTATCTACCTTGTGTTGATTCTTAGTTGTGATGTGCACAAGTGGGTCAGGAGCAAGTTCACTTACCTCTTCTGCATCCTCCCTTTGCCAGATGGTGGTGCTGTGCTTTGCAGTAGTTTTTGGCAGCTTCTCTCAGAGCTATGGGCCATATCCTTCTGCTACAAAGATGGTGTTGCCCAGGCAGCATTCCTCACCAGAGTCCTACACAGACTCCATTGGTAAGTGACAGCTATCCCAGTCTTGCTCCTTGCTTTGTTGTGCTTCAGCACAACACCATCCCCATCCACCCTCATCCTCAAGCACCTCTTGGTTTTCTGCTCCTTAGCTGGCTATTCCTTGGTATACCTGTGTTTGTCAAAGGAGAGTTTGGCAAGCTATGCTGATGGCAGCAGATTTCAGAAACATGGGTAAAACCTTTTCCTCATTAGCCTGCTTGGTCCTTCTGTTTACAGCAATTTTGCAATGAACCAATTGCTTTCAGCATACATTATCAAAGTGATTGTTTCATTTTGTTCTTGTTTCGTGAATAATTCAGAGCTTTATGATCCCTGCCATGGACCATTGCTGTGGTGTCTTTCCTCAGCTATCAAATTGCCAGTTAACCACTAGGAAAAGAAAAGACCTTTGCAGCTTTAGTTCTGCTCTGACAGTTTCTATTTCCTGAAATGACCGGGGCTGTTCCCTGACCTGCCTGTTTCTCATCTCTTTTTGCCTTCTGTCTTTGTATACAGTGAGGTCAAGGAGTCTGCTAATTTATGAAGAGCCTCACCAGCTGGAGGAGTCATCAAGCCCAATCTCCTTTGCAGATCACAATGACAGGCAAGCAGACACCTCCAAGTACACGGCGCTGTCCCTGGAAGCCATGCCGGGGACACAGCAGGATGATATCATGCAATTTACAATAGCCAACGAGACAAGGCTAGAGAAATCGGTGCTGCTGGGCCTGCAGCAGCACAGGTGAGTGCAGGGTGGGCTGCTTGTCATGCAGGTGTTCAACATCACTGTCATTTGTGCCTGGAGACTGGCAGTAAGCCTAGGGGCTGAGCTATGCTGGGCACTGTGAAACACGAAGTAAGAGTTTGGTCTCTATCTGGAGAGCTTATAGGCAAAGTTATTGTTATTCTGGAGAAGTGGTTGTAGCAATATTGTAGTAATACAGCTACCGAACTTAGTGCTTCTGCCAGAAACCTAACCCCTGTAAGCCTGTTAGTTGTGCCTACCCACTTCTTTAAGCACTTCTGTGTCTCCTAAAGGAATAAGCTTTTGCCAGTTGGGTGGAAGTGTGAGGCTGTGACTCACTGGGCTTTCTATGAGGTTAGGGTGTGAAGAGCTGGAGCTTCTCCCAGCAGTGATCTTACTAAAGCTTTACTGTGGAAAGTTTGCAGGCCTGTGAAGTTATCTGAACTACTTAACACAGAGTTCCTTCATAATTTTATTTTTTATGTTTTAGTATAAAGGTAAGTTTTTGGGGGCTCTGAAAAGAGAGATTCACTAGTTTAAATACGTGTGTGCAGTTTTCTTCCCAGTATACCTTTTCTTGTTCTGCCACTGTTCTGTTAGCCCAGGTCTTGGTCTCTGCTAACAAGCAGTAGCAAGCACACCAAACAGTGTAGAGAGGGACTTTTTTCAGAAGCATGCTATTCTGAGGGCTAGGATGAGCCATATCACCCCAAGCATGCCTTCCTAGCACTTGTGTCACAGTTATACCTAGAGCCAAAGAGATGACTAATTCAGTGTGTAACAGATTCCAACTGACAAGTACCTGGTAAATACTGAATGCCTTTTTAGCATTAGACAATTCAAGCAGGATATGTGCTTTTAAAAACAACTAATTATTAGCATTAACCTTTGTTTTTTTGGTTTCTTTGTTCCTTACAGAGTCAACTCCGAACTAGAAGGAAATGAAACACTGAAGATAATTGAAATAGATAGAAGAGTCAATGCCACCTCTTAAAAATAAAAAAAAAGGCCTTTTTTCTTGAGTTCCCTCTTTCCCACATATTTTCAACCAAAGCCCCCTGACTTGTCATCCTCAGTGAACCAAAGCACAAAAGAGAGGGAGTTCAACTTCTGCATTGACTGGTGAGGCTGTGACTGCAGATGTGATCTTTTGTCTTTGTAACTCCCTTCCTTACTTCACACACAGTCCCTGTCTTTGCTTTTATTCCTTTCCTGTCTAATATTGCAAGGGCAGGATTGAATTATGATGGCAGATGATGCCAGCAGTGTGCTGGTGACTGGTAGGGGTGTGTGTGTGTGTGTGTGTGCATGCACACGTCCTAATCTGAGCACAAAGACATTCTGTAGAAGGGTGAAATACCCAAAACCGATGGGAGCATGTAGGTGATAGGTTTCTTGGGAGAAGATAGTTGAAAGAGGAGATGCAGCCTGATGCTGCTCAGAATCTAGCCACAGCTCCATGCCTACTGGTCTATGGCACTTGAGCCTTTTGGGGGGATTGAGAAGCACGTGTGTAGCCTGCTTCTGAAGGGGCAAGAAAGGGTCCTGTTACTGCTGAGTTAACAGCACAGGCAGGAGAGGGGTGGGCAACGTTGTTGCTGATTTGTCCTCCCTTAGCTCTTTCTCTTCTCCCCTCCAGCCTCTATCATTTAGTGGGGTAGGTTTCTCTCTGGGTTGAAAGCAGTCCTGGTAGGCTTCCCTACTGCTTCCACCCTTGTGGAATTCAAGCAAAGATCAGTTCGTGTCTTGTCACACTTTGTGTGGGAGACTTGCACTAGTTTAACTAAATCTGTTAGAAAGCAGGTTTTGTTAAATTTATGCAATGTTTTGGATGGATATCCTTTAGTCTGCTTAAGGCAAATCTGTTTAGCTTAAATCAGTTCCTTCCCAACAAACTAAATCAATGGAAGGCTTAAACCAGAAGTGCCTCCTGAGAGGACCATATGGATTTAATTTATTGGCTTCTAGATGCATTGATGGAATTTCTTATGTAGACCTGGTCTCAGATTGTCCTGGGTTTTTTTTTTCCTTGCCATCTTCCTGTTACTGTTGTAAATAGTATTTATTAGCTTTGCAAATTTTTCTTCAGGCAGTCGCAATGAAGAGAACTGAGCTTCCCTAACCCTGCAGATGATCTGGTCAAACTCTGAAATCAGACACACAAATATCTGAACACCCATTCCCACCCCCCAAATTGAATAGCCCTAAAATAAAGCTATGTGTCTTATCTTCCTCTTACCTCCTTTTCCAGAGATGTGGTCTTAGACCAACTGCTTAGCTGGAAAGACAGGGGTGCAGGTAGCCCCAGCTTGGCACAGTTCAGGCCTGGAGGTGGTAGATACTGTATTAACTGTATGGCAAGACAGCCTCTAACCTGAGGAGTTGAGTATGTAGGCAGGAGACAAGGCACAAGAGGGATGAGATGGGCACATAGGGAGGTGAAGTGACTAGCCCAAGTTCAGTGGAAAAGCCAAGATCAGTATTCAGGTCTGATACTGGTCCAGAACTCTTCTCCCTGCTTTGTTTCCTCCTTGTCCCATGTAGCTGTTGCCTTTAAGGGTTCTTCCTCTCTCAGTACCCTGGTCCTGCCTTTGCCCGAGCTGTGCTTCATGCAATTTGTCCTTGCAGTGGCACAGTCATACCTACCCCAGGATTTGAGCAGGGTTTTACCTGATTACTACAGAAGGGCACTCAGACTCCATTGGGGATGGATTTAATGTGAAAATCTTAGTTCAGCAGGCTAGCATAGCTACTTTACAGTTTACCAGAAGAAGTCAATTTAGAAAAAGAATAAAGAATTTTGAAGCTCTTTCTTCTTTAATTTTTTTCCTAATGATAAATAAGGGAAAAATTAACCTAGCCTTACAAGTGATGTACTTACCATGTACAGTAGGTATTTCCTGCAAGTATTCTATTTTGTAAAATACTGGATTTGTATTTTATTACAGCTCTTGCCATACCAGCTCCTTTCTTGTTCTTTATTCTCCTTAGACTTTCTTCCTTCGGTACCCTATTTGCTGCCCTCAGGCCTGACTCAAAACTCAGTGAAATGAATGGAAAGACTTCAATGAATTACAGGGGTCTGTGGATCAGTCCCCACTGTGCTATTTTAAGAAGGAGTTTCACATTTGTGATAGTGAAACATGTGCCTGACTCCATGAGCTAGTAATGAGTTTTGGTGTACAGATGTACTTTCTAGGTAATGCCCTATTCTTCTATGCAAGTGCCTTTTTATTATTTTACCTTTGGTGGCAATGAGAGGAGAAATGCTGTTGTAATCTATTTTGCAAGCGTTCCCTCCTTGGCATGGGTAAGTCTCCTCCCTAAAGTCTCTTTCCCTTCACAGTGATCATGTTGGGTCCTCTGAACCATTCCAGTATCCACAAAGAACTTTTGTATGTTGAGGGTTTTTTTTTAATGATTTAAGGCTTCACGTAAATAGTGAACACTGGTGAGTGCCACAGGAGATGGTGGCATTGCTTAGCCACATGAGGCCAGCAAAGTGACAAGAGAAAGTTGAGACTGACCCTTTCATTACCGTATGGCTGGTCAGTGTGAGTGGGCAAGGTCATAGCTTAGAAAATTCCTTAAATGGTCTTTGTTTTCAGAGCACCCATGGTTTTCCACCTCTGAGGGCAACTGAATGGTTAAGTCTTCTGCAAAAGAGGCCCCAAGCTGTGGAGCACAACACTGCTCTTACTAGTCTGCAGTTTGCACTGTGCATAGGTGGGAGGCTGCTCTGCCTGAGCTCATGCCCATTACCAGTGAAACGGATCACCTCTCATTGCAGATACAGCTGACTCCACAGTATTAAACCCAGAATTGAATTACTTCTCAATACTTAAAGGACAGACGATCTTGCAAAACCCGAACAACCCTCCCTCTCCAGAACCTACTGCACTAGTCACCATTAAAGCTTTGCCAGTTTGTTTGCTTAATTTGTGCATGATGGTTCAGATCTGATTGGGAGATGGTCATGTTTTCATCTGGAGCATTTTAAACTGGCCACGGTCTGGGTCATGCCTCAACTAATTCATCCAAGCCAGTATGGCCATACCAATTTTCTTGTAACTGTTTGATAATCTATGTCTATAATCTTGATGTGTGTAATCCTTAAAGTTATTTTTAGGTACTCTTTTGGGGAATCTCTTGACCTAGCACACACATTGCTTGGGGATTTATTATATTAAATATTATTTCTTATTATAAGGAAAAAACTTTGCTTTATTTTGGTATGTTTGTGATCATTTTTCTTCGAGGGCCTTAACAGAACTAAGTTTCTCTGCTAGATACTAGGGGCCAAAGAATCTCCTGTCATCACCTACCCACAAGCTGTTTTGCATCAAGGAGCTCACTGTGTCCAGCGGCAGTTTATGCCCGTGTACCACACGTAGCAGGGGTCAGAGCAGAGAGCACACATGCAATTGCACTGCCAGCCTCCGCAGTCCAGGGGTGACCCCGGTGTGAATGTTGATGCGCTGCAGACCACATGGAGAGGCAGTTGTATGTGTCCTGTGTTAAGGGCGTAGGGAAGGAGTAGTAAGGCATATTCAGGGAGAGGGAGGATGCCAGTATAAGTGCTTTTAATTAGCTCAGCTATATTACTTGAGGTCTTAGCCTTCTGCCAGTATCCTTTTTCCCCGTGATCAATCACTTGGTGCAGTAGAAAAATGTGCGTGTGTGGACAGGGTAGGCAAAGGCCTTATGTGCTACTTAATTTCCATTTCCACTAAAGGACTTAAGTGATCCTTAGAGTCTTCAGCTGTAACATTATGCTGCTTGTCAGCACAATTTTATACACACTAGTAAACTTACCTTTTGGCCTATAGCTTTAAAGCATGTCTAGATCTGTCGGGTCTTTGCTTCTAGGGAGATAAGCTACAAAAGAATGTAGGGCATTATTTTATATATATATATATATTTTAAAAGTATCAAGCACAGGGCATGTGACAGTTCTAACCTTGTTACCAGTGTGTAGATAATGTTGGTTTTTTTCCCCAGGCTATTTATAGTTCTTTGCTGCATTTCTCTTATTTCATCTGTACCATTCAGTGTTTTTCAGCAGCACAGACTAATAATGGATTAGGCTGAGGTTCTTAGGCCAGATCCCAGCTGATACAATGCAGCACGCTTCTCACCGCTTTTGGAGGCTGCAGGTCTGATTTATACTGGCAGGAGACACTTGCACATCTCTCTGTGTAACAATGTATCTCAATGTATTTTTGATTTTTCTAATGCAGGGCTGAAAATTAATCTAAAAACTTATTCTTTTGGTTTTGGTTGGTTTTTTTTTTTTGTTCCTGCTAAAGAAACCAACCCACCTCTCCACTCCCATCCTCCCAAACTATCAGTGGTGAATTCTGTCTAGACGCGTTTAGAATGTAGGTCAAGTAAATGAATGATACTAATTGCTACGTTGGGAGGGATTTCCACTGAGTATTTGGGCTCCAGATTCTAGTTAATGCCAAGAGGCCATTGTACAAAACCCACGCAGCTAAGAACAGAAGTATACGGAGTATTTTTATACTCTTGGTGACTAAAATATTTCTTTTTCCAAGTCACTAATTAAAAAGGGAACATTTTGTATTCTGAAGGTGAAATGGTAGGTCAGTACTTTGTAACTACAAAAGTTATACTAGCCTACATAAGTAGTGTACTGCTATGATGTGTTGCTGGTTTGCACTATAGTGTTAAGGATAAACAACTTCGGGGGTTGCAAAGATGAACGAACTGGCTTAACATGTTAAGGTTTTTACAAATAAGATGTAAGGGATTCAGTCAGTGGGCCAGGATATTGTAGGTTTTTCATGGCCAATAAAATGGCAGTGGGCATCCAGGGATATGTTGAGGGTGTGATCCTGTCAGTACTGCATTGCTTAGGTGATCAGCATCTGTTGGAGACTCCAAGATTGAGAGGGAAATTGCCATTTGCTTTTGTAGTTTTCATGTCAGGCCTTTTTCTGCTTTACCAAGGTATATGTATGAACTGACTTCCTATGTAGAAAAGAGTGCGTCTTGCAGGAAACTCTCATGGACTTCAGATATTCTTTATTACCAGTAGTCTCTTCTCTGCCCTAAAAGCCCATCTCCATACTCTTCCTTCAAGAGCTGGAACTGAATAGGTGAGAAAAAAACATGGGAAAGCTGGATTGGTAGATCTAGCCTACAGAAGAGATGAAAGAAGTGTCAGGTGAAGGGACTCCTGACATCACAGGGAAAACTTCTAGTTCTTGATTCCATAAATCAGCAGTGATAGTCTTTTTCATTAGTTCTGCCCTTGTTTTAGCTTTACTCTTCCTCTTGCTCTTTAATACTGTGCAGTCCTATTTACGCATATCTGACCTTTATGGTATATGCCATTTTCTCTTCCAACAAGCAGGTAAAAATCTTTTTGAACTTTAGCAGCTCGTAATTAAGTGAGAAAGAGGGAAAAGCAGAGGCAAGTAATCAATTTATTTTAACAGAACTCTGCTTGTATCTGACTTTGCCATATCAGATTTTAATTCAATGGTGCTGATGTAATGGCGTCTTGCTTTCTCCATTTGTATAGTTAGCTGGAATGAGTGTGAGCATATGTGTATCTGTGCACGTGTACATGGTGAGCAATTAAAAAAACCAAAAAATGCAGAGTTTTTTTTTTTTTCTGTAGTAAGCATTGCTAAGTAAAGGCATCTACCCAAACACACAGGTAACATTCCACTTGGTTCAACAGAAAGTCCAGGCATTTCTCTCTGAAACCTGTTCACATTCCCACATCACCAAGCACTCATAAAACTGTGGTGTGAATTGCTGTCTGAAGTCTGTCCTGTTAGCAATTTTTGACTGAAAGTTGTTGCACTGTGTCATTTTGTGTGTACGCATAGACTGTCTGGCCTTTCTGTAGGACAGCTCTGGCTTGGTACAAAAAAAATGATTACTTTAGGCTTTATTGTATCTTTGGATATCATTTTTGTTCTGCAGAATTATGTCTTTGAATGCTTTTTTTATTTTAAATGGTGTAAGCTAGCCTTAAAAATTGGCCCTTGGGAGCTGACAGCTCAAGGAACACGACTTGTTGAGCTCATCTTCTGAGAGAGGACCTAAGGATTGCCCCCTTCGGCCCCCCCCCCCCCCCCCCCCCCCCCCCCCGCAGCTCTACTGCCCTAAGCACCCCAGGGGTGCAGTGAAATGCCAGCGAGGGCCATGCTGTGATATCAGTACATCAGTTTCCCTGAGATTCCCTGAGCCTTCCAAGGGTGAATTACCTGGTGTTACCCTCTTCAAGAGAAATACATGTCGAGGGCCAAAGCCATTGCCTTGGGCCATGAAAACAATACCGTGTGACTCTGAGTCACTCTGTGTGTGACACCCCTGAGGCATTTCAGCTGATCTTTCCCTTTCCCTCTGTTCATGTGGATACAGTATGGGTTTGCACAAACACTTAAAACTATCTAAGATGAAAAGGGCAGCAAAAGCACACCCCCCTAAACAACTTGGTAAACTGCATTGGAGCCTCTTCTGACTGCAGATACCTCTGTTCTTTTGCCGTAAGTCTGTTTAACTCCGTGTCTGTGTGTTCAATGGCCTCTCTATTTTTGTACAAGTGCTGTCATCTGGATACGGTCCCACTTGATTGTTCACACTGCAAACATGTCCATTGGGTGGAAAGAAATTGCTGGTTTTTCCTTTTTAAAATTGTCTGCTTGATTCTACAAGAGAACAGACTACCTGCTTTTGTAGCCTAAATATGTATGTAGCTAAGTATGTTAATGCTTTTCATTTCTTGCAAATAAATATTTTCTGTAGAAAAAGCAAGTACAACTTGTTTGCTTTCCTGATGATTGGAGAAGGTCTGGTCCCTTGGCTTTCCCAAGTCCAGCGCTGTGTGCACTGTGTCTGTCTTCAGCATGCAGGACCCCAGTCATTTAGCACATTGCTAGACAGAGAAGGTTAAAAGCAACAGTGGGGAATTTTGTTGAAGCTGGCTGTCCCTTCCCTTTTTTGAGATTAGCGGAGAATTACATCTGTCAATAATGGGTGGCAATTAGGTGAAGGCTGATGGCATTTAATAATGATAATGGCACTTGAGTGCAACTATGCAATACAGCTCCATTAATATTAAATTCTCTGTAAAAGTGAGATCCAGGAGGGCTGACGCTCAAGGGGGCACTACCTTCAGCCTAGTGATACCAGTATGCTAGAGCATGCTGGAGCCTCATTGCTATGGGCCACATCCCCTCTGGAAGGTGAGGCCTTTCCCGGCATTGACTTTACACTGGGCAACGAATTGCTGAAACCAAAGTGAATTCTTAAAAGAACTCCTTCTGCTTTGGCTTTTAGGAGTTGGGTCCTTTGCTGCCCTCAGCTCCTTCCCTTACCCTTACCCCTGAGATAGCTGAAGAAGCTGCTGTTTGCCTGCGCAAACAGTCAATATTATGTCCCGCAGCCCAGAAGCAGCATCCAGCCAGGGGATAGAGTTGACCTTTTGCTACTTTGAATAGACATGGAAAAGACAATACCTAATTTCTTCCAGTTTAGGGACCCTGTTGTGTCTTTGCTGGCTATCCAGGGAACTTGGTGATGGATGGCCTAGTGCAGACATGAAAATTACCCTGTGCAGAGCTGGCCTCACAAATGGTGTAGTCATTTGATTTACGCCAGTTTTCTACTAGAAAGAGGGACCTCATATGTGAGTACCATGCATCCATATAATAGCAACCAAGAGCTTACCTCCCACAGGAGGTACTAGTGATGGAAGTAATGGTTCCAGCTTTACTGAACTGAAAACGGGAGTATGACAGATGGCTTTGGTGTGCCTTCTTTTAAAGGCCTCTTAAAGAATGCTGATTTAGAGGTACGGGAGGGCAGTGTACCATGAAAAGCAGAACACCCTGGCCTGCACTAAATTTGTGGCTGATGTGGATTTTCAGAAATGCCTTGGTTTGGGGCTAAAGAAGTTAAAATAGCAAAAGAAATTGGCAGCAAAGGGAAAAAAAAAAAAAAAAAAGCTCTCCTAAGGTCTACCCTGGTGCTTTTAACCCAAGGATTGCCTTTGCTGCCCACCACCATTCACTATCACAAGAAAAGGAAATTGGAAGGAGAGGTTTATTTTTTGCCTACCCAGTCTTTTTGGTCTGTCCCATCGCACATGCAGTCTGTGTGCAGTGCTGTAACAGAACAGCTCTCCCAAGTGGAGCCCACTTTCAGCACCAGAACATACAATCTAACCCCACCTTGGTCTCAGCAGATGCCGAAGCAGCTGTTTCTCACAAAATTTGGTCCCTGTACCTGAATGAAGGTCTGTGGTGCTTCTTCTTGGAAGGTGGGGGGAAAAGGGCTTTGCTTTGTCCTTGAAGTTCTGCTTCCTGCTCCTTTGCACTCACTGTTTCAGAGGTACTGCAGCTGCCATCTTTCTCCTGCTGCTGGGTGCCCATTGCTTTCTGAACAGGCAATTTCATTTGCCAGAACTATTGATTCAGGGCACTTGTTAACAGCATCAAACCATACATAACATTTTTAGAGGAAAATCATTAGTCTGTGACTGATCGGGGAAGTTACTCTTGGCTTGGTTTTAGCTGAGCTCAGTTCTTCTGAGCATACCAAACACTGACTGGTGATTAACAATTGGTTAAGAATCTCCTCGGGTCTCACTATTACCCTTAAAGCATTGTACAGCAGGCAGTGCTGCAGGGAGTCTGTTATTAAAAAAGAAACCCACATACAATGGAGAAATGCTGGGTGATGAGCTGTCAGCCTTGCTACCTATCACCCTCCAGTACATGCTGTTCTTTGAAAAGCATGTTGCTGTTTGAATTCAAGGCTAAATTTCTATACTCATTTCTCAGGCTGATTCCCATTGCTGGGCAGGAGGAAGGGTGTCCAAATGCAGTTTGCAATGCCCCTCACAACATGGTGTGGGTAGTAAATCTTCATCCTTTGCTGTTAGGTATATATATATATATGTTAGCTATTATCTTACAACAGCACCCCTGCAGGTATTTCATGGCAGATTCATCACTGGTGCTCCCTTTCCTGGTTCGTTTGCTTTGAGTGTTTTAGAAATACAGACCTTATTAGCTTGGAGTTTAGAAGCAGTGAGTAAAAGCTTGCAGCTTTGTCATAAATAAAATTATTCTGCACGAACCATGTCCTGTAGAGGAAGAGCACTGGATAAGGGCCGAGCAAGTGAGCTTCTGGGTCTAGTCCTGCTCATGGCATGCCAGTGAATTTGGTTGACCCTTCTCCGTGCTTCAGAGTTCTGGTCTGTGAAATGGAGCTCAGTGGTGGTTTCCTCCTCTCTGTAAAGCATGCTGAGATTAAGCAAAGCAAGGTGATCCACCCAGTTTATGCTTCAAAAAGTGATTAATTTGATTTCTCATTTTCTTGGCGCTGCCTCCTGTGGGCTTCAAACGGTCCCCACAGAAGCCAGGAATGACTTGTTTAAATTTTTATAAATAAATTAATCTTAAGTTGTATTTATACAAGTTCTACATGTTGCTATAAAATTACTTTTTTGTGTATCTTGAGTAAGGAGGAAATTACAAGTTCTGGCCCTTATTTCTGCTGTGATACAGCTGAGGAAAGGCAACCGCTGTAGAGTAAGTCCATGTCTGTTGGGTTGTCTCACTTCTGCTGTCTAAAGAAATGCTTAGGTTCTGGTTAGCCCTGTTGGTTTGGTTTTTTTAAACCTATTTGGAAAAAAAACCTGATCTGTGGCATTTGTGATGGGGCAGCACCCAAGCACTTCCAAGCCAAAATCAGGCCCTCATTGTCACCACCACTGAACACCTTTGCAACAGGAATTTCTAGCTACAGCAGCCTAAATGCAGAAAGGGGTGCAATGCTGCAAAATAGCTGAAAAATGGTTAAAAAAAAATAGTATGTAGCAGAAAGCAGTAGCTTGCCAGAGAGCTAATTGGAGCCAGCACTGGCAGAGATGCAGGGTGAAGCTGCTTTGCCCGGCGGGGTGATCTGCTGAGGTCAGGGCAGGTCATTCCATGATAAGCCTCAGCATCCCTCAGTTACCCAATGGATAAGCAGTGCTCCACTTGAACTTCAAATGCTGACCAAAAGTGAATGTTTTTATGGGCATATCTGTTGGCACTGGATCTGGGAAGGAAAGCTGGCTGCAGGTTCAGACATGCTTTAAAAAAATAAAATTTGGGGGATGTAAATACTTATACACTCACATGCATGTGTGTATAAATGTAAGTATTTTTTTGTTTGTTTTCCTGGAGGGTGAATGCTGAGGGTTATCCTGAGGTTGAATTTGTATGACCTTAAGAAATATGGAGCATTTGAAGTAGACTTCTCACTGTCTAGTCTGGCACACCAAACAAATAAGGTTGCCTCGCCCCTTTTTTCCCCACTCCCCTATTTGATATATCCACCTCTTTTCCATTAGGAATAGGATTTTCAGTCCCTCCCGCTCTAAATAAAACTTAGCGCAGCACGCACAGGCTGTGCACACTGGAGTGTTCAGAATGGGATTTAACAGGCATGTGAGTAATGGAATAAACCTCCTTCCCTTGGCTTTACTCCAAAAGGCTGAATCCCCTCTGTTCTCCTCATTTCCTCTTTCATTCCCACTATCCATGCTGCTATTTTGGCAAGAAGTTTCCACCCAGGAGAAAGAGCTCCCCACCTGCTGAAGCTTGTCAGCTCTCCCAGGTGAGCAGGGGAGTCACTGAGGAGTGATGCGAGGTGCTCCTCTTAACCCGACCACAGCCCAGTCCTTGGCATTAAGAAATGAGATCCCAGCTGTGGGAATGCAGGCTTTTGCCAGCACAGTGATCCCAGATACTGTCAAAATCTGCTAAAAATCTATTTCTGTGCTCATTCTTTCCCTCCTGATGCAGTATGTCTGTAGCCACATCTTTGAGCAAACGTGATGCTCTGATGAAGTTTCTGCTGTTGCTGCCCTTCTCAAACCACGGGAATTGACAGCTATGCCGCAGGTGTAATTGTGTAAGCAGGGCTTTCCTTCACGAGCCTCAGATTCTGTCATAATTGCTTATATTCAGACAAAGGCATAGGAAGTCATTTTAGCACTTCATGTTGCAAATGAGTCACGCAAATTGCAGCAGTCAGAGGAAAAACAGGTAATCCCAGAGCACAGTGTAAATGTGGTCATGTGGGCAAAATGGTTACTGTCAAGCAGGAGCTACAATAGGCTTTATGCTGGAGGAGGAGGCCGTGGCTCAGTGGTGTGGATGTTCGCTGGAGGCGGGGGTAGGAAATTCTCATTAGTTGTTAGGCTTTGCTCCAGATGCTCTGGGGGAGGCGGATTGGTTTGCTGGGGCACAGGCCTCAGCGCTGTCCTTATGCAGACCAAAGGCTAAAAGAGTAAAACTGTGGGATGATGCATACTGTTCTGCTCTCCAAGTGCAAAATTAATTTGCAATTAAAGTATTTTTTTGCAGATGCCATTGGCATTTTCTCATAGCAACAGACCATACGGTTTTCACCAACGACAAAACTTTGAAGATACCATTGGTGAGGGAGGGGCTTATGGCACTGCTCCCCATCCTCAAAGCTGGCTGTTGGGCTAGGTCTGAACTGGTCTGTGACAGTTCCACCTCAAAACGGCTGTTTATTTCTGCAAAAAATAGTTGTCACATGCTCTTAAATTGGACACTTTCACTAGCAACATTGGCTGCCGATTTCCATCGAAGTTCAGCTGAAGACTTTCCAGCTGAGGTCCCAGGTCTCCATGGAAAAGGCATCAATGGTTTCTGTAGAGCTCCATGGTGGTTTGCAGATCTCTGCATGCAGCTCAGAGCAGGATCCAGACCTTCTTTTAGCAGTTCTGCATAAGAGATTTAGTTTTGCTTCTAATAAGCCATGGCTTAATTGTGCTTTCTTCTATGTGCTTCATTAGTAGCTAAAGTACCCTGAGGTTTGGGGGAGAAAATTCATATATGTTTTGGGGGAAGCATATGTGCATGTAGATAATATCTGCATTGTTGAGGCATAGGGATATAGTATAGTTTTGAAAGTTGGTTAAACTTTTAAATGCTTCAACTGCAGTAGAAAGATCCACTTTTCATCACCCTTCTCTACTGCCAACAAGGGAGAGGAAAACATTAATTGGCTGGCTTGGAGAGCCTGTCATTGCTGAAGCCGAGGCAAAAGATGTATACACAATATGTGCTAAGTATGGAGAAGCTGAATCTTTAAATAGGGTTGGAGAAGGAGCCAGAATCAGGTATAAAGAACCTCTTGACTGTTGTAAGTCTGACGGATGCCCAAGATTTTGCAGCAGTTGCACACTGGTGCATATGGGCTGCAGGTAAATGCTGTTACCTCTTGGACTTTCCATCACGCCACCAGCTGTGCTGTGGCACCAGGATCATGAAGAAGGGGCAAGGCCACCCAGGGACGCCGTCCGTGAGAACAGGGGGTACTGAAGTCTGTTCCTGTAGGGTTTGCCTTCTCTGTAGGGTGTCATTGTTCGTCCTTCTCTTTTTTTCTTAGATCTTTCTATTTTGGATTGCATTTCCTTGGAGAAGTTCTGGATGCAGAAAATAAAGCACTGCCTGACCATAATTCCTGCTATAATTTCTGCATAGTGCCAGACCTTGACCTTTCCTGTACTTTTTAATCTTCTTGTCACTGTCGGCTGATGTGCTGAACTATCCCCACGCTGACGCCTCCCTGGAAAGTTTTTCCTCAGCCTCCCCCAGTGAACGAAAGACAGAAATGGGGAACAAGGCAGGAGGACAATTAATTTTCCTCGGGGGCACCGTGATGCTCTTTGGAGCTGGGTGCTTTGGTTCCGAGCGTACCGAATGGAGATCGCCTGGGAAAAACATTCGGAGGGGATGATACCGGGGGGGCACGGGCTGTAGGAGGAGGGGGCACCGCGGGGCGCTCGGGCCGGGTTGTGATCGTGACGCCGGAGGGCGCCGGGCACGGTCGAGGCCGGGACCTGATCCGGCAGCGCCGGGTCGCTGCGGGGCGGGCCGCCCCCACCCCATCGGCCGCCTCCCCGCGGTCCCCCCACCGCGGCGATGGGGGAGGGCGTGGCGCGGGGGGGCGTGGCGGTGGGGGGGGCGGCGATTGGCGGGCGGGCGGCGGGGCGTGGCGGGGGCGGCCGGGAGTTTCCCACAATGCCCCGCTGCAGTGCGGTCGCCGATGGATGCTGCGCGGCCGCGCTGCCATTTGCAGCCGCCGCGGCTCGTAGCGCGCCCTGTGGCCCCGGGAGCAGCCGCCCCCCGGCCGCCGCCGCCCCCCAGCGTCTGCAGCCGCCGGCCGCCCCTCGCCTGCCCCCTCCTCCCCCTCTTCCTTCTCGGCCCCGCTGCCCCGCCGCAATGAACCCCCCCGCCGCAGCCGGCGGGGAGGAGACGGGGGCGGCGGGTGGCGGTGGCTGCCGGGGGGCCGAGGGTGGTGGGGACGCGGCGGGTGCCGCCGGGGTCCCGGAGGAGCCGGGGCTGTCGGCGGCGGAGGAGTCGCTGGAGGAGAAGCTGCGGAGCCTCACCTTCAGGAAGCAGGTGTCCTACAGGTGGGTGCCGGGCGGGCGGGGCCGGCTGCGGGCCCCCTCCGCGCCCCTCTCGGGGGCACCTCTCGGGCACGGGGCGGCCGCGGGCGGGGAGGCGGCAGGCAGGGTCCGGCGGCGGCACGGCCGGGCAGCGGCGTGCGGGCAGCACCCTGGAGCCCGAGGGGGCTTTTTCTTCGTCCTGAAGCCTGAAAGTGCACCGCCCGCCCCCGACTGGTATTCCGTTAAGCCAGCGACCTGCTCCCAGCCCCGCCGCTGCCGTCGGGTTTGCGGCGCTCCTCCGGCGCGGCCGCGCCAGCGGAGATGGGGAGGGGGACGGCGTACGTGGGTGAACTTCGGAGTTACTCGGAGAGGGAGTCGGGGATCTTGTCCGGCGGCCGGGGGAATAGGTCTGTCTTTAGACTTTGCCCTTTTCTATTAAAACACGTCAGTCCGCGTCCCCGGCGCCTCCAAACGTTCCCAAAAGGGATGGGAGAAACCTTTCGGGGGGCATCGCTGCTCCCCAGGGAGGTTACTCTGTGTGGGAAGCCCCACGGACTGTAGGTCTCGCCCCCCGCCCGGTCCCCACCCGTGCCGGCAGCCGTTGTGTAAGCCCTGGCGGTGGACAAGATAGGTGGGCTGCTGCGCGCAGCACCCCCACGCGTGGCCGCGGGCGGGCAGCCCCCGTGGTGCCACATGACAGGCTGCAACCAAAGCGGGGTATTACTTCCATAATCAGGGGCTTGTATTTTGACGGCCGTGCATCTGTCCCGTATCGGTGAGGTCAAATAAAATGGGTTTCTCCCTCCCTTCGGTAAACACACCTGTCCGAAGGGGCTGTCGGTGGGGGTGGTCTGCTTTTCTGTTGCCACCTCGGATCTGTTAATGGTCCGCAGCTGATGAAAGTGATTGCCGCCTGAAAAGCTTCATGCCAAAAAGTTCTTGAGTCTTACCTAATTCTGGCAGCTTTCTGCCTGCAAAGCCCCAGTGGAGGCAGCACACCATCAGTAACTAGTATCAGAGTGTGCTTAGGGATGAGCCCTCTTAACTGGGAGGATAGAAAACAGGAGCTGCTACTTGTTTTGTCTCTGCAAGGAGAGTGCCTTTAGCTCTAGGTGAATTAGCTGAAGAATGTCCCCTGACATGGAGATATCTTTTTTTTTTTCCATGTGCTGTCAATTTACATCTGAGATAGCTTCGTAATGGTTTGAGTCTCTGCATGTGGTAGGGCTTAAAACTGATGTAATTAAACACTCTTCATAGCTGAAGTTTTATGTAAGACTTCATGTATGCAGAGAGATTTCCCCATAAGGGCCGATGGTCTTGCTGGTGAGCGTGAACTTTGGGATGATTCATACTAGACTCAATAGGGTGAGCGATGTGAAAAGGAAAACTTACTGGACACCTAAAGAGCATTACATCAGTCACCTCTCAGTACTTTTGCATCTCTACCCTGACAGTTTTCCTAGTGTCATTTAGGGGCAAGTTGTCTATTGCAGGTAAAGGCAGATTCTGTAGGTGGGATCTTGAAGTAGCTGCTAATGAGGCAGGTTTGCTAATGTGTCTGCTCTTGGTACAGAAGGAACAGGGTTTGCACAATGGAAGTGCTTCTATTCAGGCTGTGCATTTTAATTTTTATTTCGTTAGTTTTGGCATCTTCTCATTTTGGAGGCAGGTATTAAAAACTGTTTATAATGTCCTGTTTTCTAGATTATCCAGAAGTGACTTAGACATGGGTATTCTTGAAGGTTTCTGCATGGTGGATATTTATAAGGGTTTCATAATAAATGATTGTAGGAGGAAATGTTGCATTTTTTTCTCTTCTTCCTCCCACCTCTCCATCTAGGCAAGTATACAAGTCCCGGACCTTCAGACATGAAAGCCTTTTCCTAAGCATCTCTTGATGCATGTTACTCATTCTACTTGACTTAAGAACATGCAAGAAAGTACATTGAAAGCCTTTTCCTAAGCATCTCTTGATGCATGTTACTCATTCTACTTGACTTAAGAACATGCAAGAAAGTACATTTTCTTTACATACTTGGATTTTCATACCTTTTCTTCTTTTGGAGCTAGTTTTCTACAAATAATGGGCACTCCCTCACTTATCTGTAACAGTAACAGCTTGAGTAGGTAAGAGTAGAAAACTTCCTCAAAGGACCTCCACTGAGATCTCCACACCCTTCAGCCCCCAGGTCTCTTAAATTGATACCATTTCTCTCAGTAAATTAGGGTGTGGAAATACATTTGTAAATGTAAATGACCATATTATATATGGGAAAATCTATTTATGTTGGCACTTGGACACCCTTATCCACTGGTACAATGGAAGTTATTTAAGGCTTCATAGGGACTTTCAAAGAGCTCATTCAAAACTCTTTGTGCAGGTGCATTACATTGATATACACTCATATATCTGTATTTATACACACAGAAAAAAAACCAACAGTTGGAACTTGCTTAAAATATATTATTTTTTTTTGCATGCGTTTTCATGAATGTTTATTCTGTTGGTGGCAGTTGAAAGAATGAAATTAGTGGCTGAATGACAGGTCAAGGTATTGTCACAAGGGACAAAATGAAGAAGAAAAATACTTCCTGTACCCATTTTATGTTAATCACTCTCTATTATGAAACTATGGCTTACCTGAGACTGGCTTAAAGTATTATATTTTCCCCCTTTTGTTGCTAAACGGCATCTGCTTTCATTGTAATGCAGATCTATTTAGCTAATGACATAGTTGTTGCATACAAATAACTTGTCACTTTCTCTAGGATTGTACTAAAGCCATGAGTAACAGTCCAGAGAACAATGTTTTGTGCTGATGTGGCCAGTGGCTTACAATGCAGAAACTGCTGTATTATGTATGTAATGATTTTGTGTAGTAATACTGATGTAGGCATGTCTGTACCCCATATTGAACCATCAGGAGGAAAAATGTGCTTTAAATAACACAGGTGTACCTCACAGGGAGCTTGAAAACTCCCTTGACCTTGCCATGTTCCCAGCCATGCACATCTTGCACCTGACATTCATGAAGCTTGTTGTCTGCACCAAAAGCTCATCATTGCTTTAAGAGTAGGTGTTTGCTTGATGTTTTCTTTCTAGTAATATGCTGTAATTATGTATACATACACAGTGGGGATATGCCACTTATCTGTGCTTGTGTGTGAGTTAATGGGTTTAAAGTGTGTCTGTTTCTGTGTGTGTGTATGTGCTGCCAACACACATCCCTTAAGTGGATCTTAATTTGCAGATGGGACGCCTGCCCTGCCTGATGTCATGGGGGTGCTGCTGCCGGAGCTCAGCTGGGGGGTACCGCTGGTCCCACCGGTGAGGGAGGGAAGGGGAGGTCTGCAAGAAGCCTTGACCCCTTGATGAGGGGTACCTTGCAGAGCTGGTTCCTGTACAGACTGATCAAAAGCTCAGCGCACTTCCTTTTCAGCCTCATGCACTTAAGTGAGGCCAACTGGCTTAATATTTGGGTGCTGACATCAGAATGCCCACAGCTAAGCAGTAATTTTAAGGGCTAATTTTTTACCCTACAGATACGGAATTAAGTCCCTTAAAGATGTTTTGGCTTTCCTGCTTAGAAATCTTAACTAGAACAAAAAAATGTTTTTCTCAAACTGGTAGAACCAAAAGTTCAATTTCCCACCTCACTGTGAAGAAATTGGTAGATGAAGACAAAATTTTTAAATTACTGAATCAAGTACATGCCCATGCCAGAGAGATGCTGTCTACAGATTGACTGGTTCTTGGAGAAGTATTTACTCCCTACATTTCTAGACCAGCAGAATAGTTACAAAATACTGTGACACAAAGGTAGCAGGTAAATGGTTGTTTCCTTTTAATTTTTATTATTTTGCCACTGCAAAGTTCTGTGAGGAACTTCATGGTCTCTTTTCGTTAAAGTAGAGAGTAATGTAGCTTCCCCAAAGTAATTTCTGAAATGGAGAAATTCAGATTATACCAGAGATTTTCAATAAGAGTATTTCCACAATAGAGAAAAGCTTGGAAATAAAGCTCCATCCTGCAGTTTCCCCACAGGTGTTTGTATCTTTGTATCTCTAAAAACTTCATTTGACATGTAGTCCTGTCATTTTAATTGTTTAAGCTCAGAGAAATAGTGAAAGGTAATGAACCCACAACAAAAGAACCCCCACAAACAAACAAAACCAAAACCCAAACCAAAAAGCCTTCCTAAAACCAAAACAGCCAAAAAAGCCAAAAAGTAAACCAACAGTAATGTAAATGGAGTTTGATTTCTTATTATTATTTAGAAATCCAGGGAGTCTTGATTAGTGGCATTGTAAGTTTTAATGGCCCTCTTGTGAGAGCTCAAGTGGCATTTGGCAAACACCTATCACTAGGGAGTAGTTTATCTAGAGAAATGTAACTTCATTTTGACCAAGGGGAGAGATCCTCTCCCATGCAGCGGGTGGCAGGCTTTAGGATTCTTGCTTGTACATGTCTTGGGGATTTCCAGAAGTGGGGCCATAACAAATTGGTTTGAGTCCTGTGCTGCTGATAGGCAGTGGGTTGGTGACTTCATTATCATGATCTGTCTTTGGCTAAGGTGGTTTGCCTGAGTAGGAAAGCAAGCATTTTGATTTTAGTAATGTGAGTGCATAGAGGCACTGGTTTTCTTAACTCACTGTATTTGTTGGCTATCCAGTTCCACTCAGAAATGTTGCAGTCTAAAATAGGTGGTTTGAGTTTCCTTGGCTGATGTTTCTCTCTGACTTAAGAAACAAATCTGTTTGAGATGTGCCTTGTGTGATTTCCTAACCCTTCCTCTGCGAGCAGAAGCCAAGAATCAAGCTGGCCTCTCCTCGCACCATCAGCAATAACTGATTGTCTGTTACAGCAAAAAAGTAGCTGGAGTTATAATTAGAGTGGAGTTTGTTACTACATTTGAAGGGGAAAAAGTTATGGCAGAGAAATCCTACAAACCCCCTGATTACACAAGCCTTGTCAGTGTTGATGAGCATATGAGTACCTGGGAATACAGATGGGACCTTAGACCAAAATAGAAATTAAAGGATAGAAAACAGCCTCATTTTTTTTCTTCCTTTATTTACAGTCGTGATCATAAAATGGATAGCACTGCTCAGTAAATATTATATTGAGACAGGATTGTAGAGGTGTCTCCTATTACTAAGACTTAATTATTTTATGAAATATGACAGTATTTGCTAGTGTACTGTGGAGCATTATAAATAATTAAAGCTAAATGACATTTGTAAAAATGAAAACACATAACACAAGCCTTTGATCTCTTGATTGTGTTGATTTCTTTTACTTAAGTTTCCTTGAATTTTAATACACCCTATTTCTGTAAATGAGTGAGGTTTTTCTGCATGAAAATGATGGATGAATTTTTATCTTCTACCAAATGTCAAGAAAATAAGTCTCACTCTCTGGCCTAATCTCATAAGATCTGCTTACAACTGTCTTTAAGAGTTTCGGGTATGTACTGTACAGAGTTGTTACCACCCACTCGCAGAACAGTCACTCAATTTACTTTGTCGCCCAAAGCATTCAGCACCATTTTATAATTTTCTCCCAGAGCATATCACTGGATGTTTTTGGTACATGAAGGGGCCTTCAGGAAGCTCTTTCATTTAGAAAGCTTTGAGGTGGAAGCTCTGTCTTGGAGCAAAATGTAAAAAAAGGCTAGGGTATTTCAGAAACAGGAATAATACCATGGGAAAACCAGGTTGACATTTCAAATTCCCTTCTGCCTTTGAGATGTGGCTGCAAGTCTGGCCATCAATGCCTCTAGGTCACAAAAAGTAAAAGGACTGTCTGAATTTAGAGCATGTCTTATGTTCTCCCTTTTGTTTCTGAAGTTAGCAGTACTTTACGGAAGACATGTGAATGATAACTCTGGGTAAAGCTACATGTGAGCTGCAATGGAATTATGTGCATACTCAGAAGGAGATAAATGCACCAGTGATTTGAAAGCAGGAGCCTCTACGAGTGCATAATAAAGCTGTTATGTAGCACAGGCACACTCAGATTGCCCTGGGACTGTCACAGGTGGAAAATTTCATCTGGTAATAAATGCTGAATCAGATGCCATGTAACTTTGATGGGGTGGAAAAATAGTTCTGGCTAGTCCTTTGGAATAAATAAGCAGGTAGTCAGCTCTTCTCACCTGGGTCCATCATGGGGCTGATGAAGTGATTTGCTTGAAGCTTCACCAGGCTTTTGACAGGTTTGTTTTTTATTTGGCAACTTGGCCAAGATCTTGGGAAGGTGATGCATATGTGCAACAATCTCCTGTGCTCCTCCTGCTTTTTTTGTCGGTAAATCCAGCACAGCCTTGGCATGAAACACTGACTGTCAGCTAAAGGATTTCCAAGGTATTAAGTAAAAGAGGGGGAGGGAAAGAAGAAGAAAAGAATCAGGCAGGGGAGGCTCGCAGCTTTGTAGCAAGCTCTTCTACTTGCAGAACTGATGATGAGGAACTTTGCCTTTCAATAAAACCAATATGGAAAGTTGGAGCTCCAGTTTGTGTCTCACTCTCTGCAAAATTTTGTTTTTTTAAAATTTTTGTATGTGAGAGTGGTGTGTTAACTCAATTATACTGTTCACCTGCATGACCCTGGTATTTCAGCTTCTACCCTGCCCTGGGTTTTCTGAATGATTTGTCCATTTGTTGCTCTTAACAGAGGAAAGTTGTGTGGGACTGGCTGTATATGAAAAAGCATTTCAGTACATTAAGAGAAGACTGTTTATGTGCATATATATGTGTGCAGTCTATAGGAGTCTCCATGTTGGTTAGTGCTGGATATTTGATGGCTGCGTATGGGTAGGCTGACATCATGGTGAGTAGCTTCAGGGTAAAAGAAGGTGTGCGACAGGACATGGAAGATTCTGCTGTGTGTTTTGCAGGTTTCAGCTCTGGGAAAGCCATCTGTACTTTCTGCTGAATAACTGCTGGACCTTGTGTGGGCTGCAGAAAGTCTACCAGGGTGGGCTGTGCATTTTGGAGCCTTGGTGCATGCTCTGTATAAATGTCCAGGAATGTAAGATAAAGGGATGCCATTATGTTGATAATACCAGTGTATGCTGTATGGATTTTTTTCCCCCCTTTATTTAACTGTAATTTATTTGGAGGAAATATATATTTATGTATATAAAATATTAATGTGTTTGCTCATTGTTGAAGGCCTTAGGTCTGACAAAGTGCTGTGCCCAGAGTTGAGTCCAAGGTTTGCAGGCCCATCTAATGCCACCAGATATTTCTGGTTTCACTTCTTACTTCTGTCTATACTGCACTTTTTATTTCCTTTTCTTGCTTCTCTTGGTGTGGACATGCTGGCCTGTGGGTCTAACTGCTTCCCTGGTGCCCATTTTGTGCCAGGCTCTGAATTCTCCCATGGCCCTGTCTCTTGGGGTGCTGAGCTTCTGGTAGGGCCGATGCATGTGGAACCTACTTTATGCTGCCAACAGGGAAGTTGATAGCACCTCAGCCAGCTCATAAAGGCTTTTTATTTTCCTCTCTGTAAACTTGTCTTTCATTTTGCCAATATATGAATTCGGGGAGGATTTTGTTGAAGATGAAGATACATGTGGCCCTCACACCAGCGCCACCTTGTCTAATGTGTACTGGTGGCCATGTGCCACAGGTCGGCCGTGATCCTGAACAGCCTTTCCTGTCCAGAATGTGCCTGAATCCTTCTCTGAAGAGAACGTTGGACTTGGGGTAACTGTGGTTGGGAAGGAAAGTGTTTTTTTTCACCTTAAATTTCACTAGAATTGTTTCTGTTACAAAAGACCTCTTTCCCCTATTTTGGTCTGCAGAAGAGACCCACAAATGGAGTAGGAGACAGTGTAGCATCAAGGAAGTAGCTGTTTGCTTTTAAACACCAAAAAAATCTGGTGTGCTGGTTAGAGCCTTGCCTCAAACAAAAAATTCTAAGCCTTGTCCATTATATTTTGTCTCAGCTTTTTCCACCTGTGAGGCTGTAATCTCTAAGTGATAACACCTACCTAATAAAGGCGGTATAGGACCTGATTCTTTGTAAATCCACTTTGAGAAACAAAGGAAGATAAGGTGACTTATTTAAGATGGCAGATGGAGTCTGTGTGACAAGGTGGGAAAAGATCCTCAACCCTAGTTCTAACAGCAAGGCCTCTCATCCAGGTTAAAAGGAGAGGGGAACAGAAGAGAGTTGAAACTGCAGCTTTCAGAGAAAACCTGAAAGCTGTGGGAGAAGCAGAGGACAGCTGTTCATGAATATTATAATTTGATCTTGTTTAGAGTACAATATACCCAAGTTTTATCTCTGAATTATTTGTGCATTTAGCAAATGGGAGTGTTAATTTTTAAAGAGCTATGGTAGTAACCTGAGGCTGCCACAGGGCAGTAAGTGGTTCTTATGAATGTCTCAGCACCTCCAACCAACTTACTGAAATGGCTCCGTGTACAAGTAGGAAGGGGGTTGGGGTGAGGAGGGAAAGATTTATTAGCTGGTTCTGAAGGAGTGGTCGTTAACTACTGTACTCTTGGCAAAGTAAGATGGTGAAGGGGTGAGCCTGTCTATACTCTAGGATTGAGCCTGGTATTTCCCCAATGCTTTCTGTACTGCATTTTTGAGGAAGCTTGGCAGTTTGAAACAGTTATGCTAGAAAAAATTTTGCTAATGAGGTCCTGAAACTTTTGGTCCTGGATTTCCCTTCAAATACAGCTCTGAACCGTACTGTCAGAATCCCCTTCCATTTAACAGCTGTTTGAAAGCTTATCTAACTTCAAAATTTACAGTTCATAATGGGAAATTGCTATTTTATCCTCTGGTCCATCCACTCGTTTTTGAGGGGTTATGGCTTCAAATTCCACCTAGAAAGTTTTCCAGCTCAGTGGCCCTACATATTAGCTAATACTAAGCCAAACTGTCATAGACTAATGGCTCCATAGCCAGAGAGAATGGAGGTGTCCAACCGTACTTAGGTTTGAGGCATACTAACTTAACACATGGCTGCTCCTGCTTGTGTACCTTTGTGGAAAAATGTGAGATAGGAGAAGATCTAGCTAGGATGCTGCTCTCTCAGGCTGACAATAAGTATATGCCATCAGCAATGAATTTGCTCATTGGCACTTGGCAACAGTGCCATTGGGTCTGCTATAGCCTCAGATAAGCTATAGGTGCATTGAAGAGAGAAACAATACTGGTGGCTTTGGCTGACTGTATGGAAGAGCCCTTGGTGGAGAGATGTGGGCTCTTTTTGAATGTTCAGAGACTTGGAGGAAGGTGTTTAGGGGTGAGAGATGTAGGTATGGATAGTGGGAGTGTGGTGGGTGGATACCTTGTCTTTGTTACCCTCTTCAGATGGATACAAAATTCTCCACTTCCCCCTTGCAATTGCTGAGGAGTGTGTGTTTAATATGCAGGTCTAAAGTGTGTCTTATTAGGGCTATATGATACACAAGTGTTTGGGGGTATGACCTGAGGAGAAAAATAAATTTTCATATTTAATATAGATATAAGAAGCACTATGCTTATGTAGTATTTCAATAGTTGTAATTTCATTAACTTTAAAATATTTCAAAATTGTAAAATTTGTTTCAATATTTCTATTTTCTTTCAAATGTTTCTGGGTTTGACTTTTCATAAAAACAAAGAGCAAAGCCCCTAATAGGTGGATTATATGCCTTCTAAATTGTATGACTCATCAGGAAACTTGACCCACTAGGGAATGCTTTCCAAGTGGGGCAAGGATTAAGCTTCAATTGCCCAGATTCATCAAAGATGATGAGTTGAACATTTTAGAATCCCTTTGTGCTCTGAAACTGCTCCCTGATGCTGTGTAATATGCAGGAGAGGGGACTGCCTGTGATGCTCTGAGAAGGTGCCATGGGGTTTCTGGGCACCACAGGAGAGGATGAGGAAGCAAAATGGCTTTGAAGCCTGTTAGCATTAAAAGATGATGAGAAAATACCTTCCTGTCATCACTTTATTTCATTAGGTTGCTAATGAGTTTCCTCTAGGGATGGTAATGGGGTAGTTCTTACGCTTTTATCCAATTAGTGAATCATCCCAGGAGTATATCCTTTTGTTGTGAAAACACATCGAGTTTCATTCTAACTCAAGCAGTGCATCCTGTAGGTTCTCTGAAGGCAATGAAATGACATGTGTAGGTGCATGCTAGGCCAGGTCCTTGGTTATTAATTGCTGATGTTAGCCTGATTTATGGTTTTGAGATGATGCCCTAGAGGACAATGGACTCTCCTGTGAAAGTAAGTGAAACGCCAAAGACGTGAATAAAGTTTCATTATGAGTTTTCAGGTTAGTTGTAAGTTGAGACACTGAAAGAATTCAAGTTAAAAACCCATGTAGATAGGAAACAAAAAAGTGCCTTTGTTGCTTTTGCCTTAAGGGATATCTGGTACCAGCGTCTTGCCAGCTGCTTGTGCTCATAGGATCCTTTGCTGCTGGCGCTATAGTCACCTCCAGGTTTTAGCTTGATTTAAAATGACATTGAAGAAGGAATTAGCAACAGTACTGATGCAGCTGGCATGTTTGGTTGTGGGTGGCCTTCCATTAGCGAGAAGAATTTAAGCTAATCTTAATTTTTCATTTTGTCTCTGCAGGTAGCCAACAGTTGCAACTGTCACTTCTCTCCCAGGGCAGTATATTTGGCTTTGGAGCTGATAGTTTCTTTCATTTGTCCCTGCCCAGTTTTTATTGTGATAGAATTTCTGGATTTCTTTATTTCTGAGTTGCTCCCTCTCCCTTTTCATTCTGTAATTTGCCTATGTTGTCCTATCCTCCTGTCAAGACGCTGGTGCTCTTTTTGAGTTTATGTACCCAGGGCTGTGTGGTGCACAGTACAATGAATGAAGAACACACAAGTACATAAACACTGGGCTTCGCATTCTACAAGGTTAGATATAAGTTGAGTAGTGTTTTTCCTGTCTCCAAGATTAGTGTGAGCTTTCTAGTCCAGTGCTGCATCTCTGATTCTTTCATTCAAGATGTTCACAATAAGCTGCTTCCTTTTCCCTTTAGATTTGCAGTACTGGAGGTTTTCAAGCATTATGGTGGTAGACTATGTTGCAGTGGCTGCAAATGGTTACGTACATGTTTTAAGTGCAATTGGATATAGAGATTGGTTTTGGACTTCTCCCTGTCAATGTAATGCAAACCTACGGCAAAAAGAGGAGGAGGAGGCGGTGGCACCAGGTGTCTTCGCCAGCTTTTTTTCCAGCTTTTTCAGGTGTTGAAGGAGTGCTGAAAGGTGCTTGACAAGCCCTGCAGATGCATAATAAACAGTGCTGGAGTAGACTCACAGTGGCTTGTATACAGGATAGTGTTGTGATGCTTGCGTGGAGTCTCTTTTGGCCTCGCAAATCTTGATTCAGCCTGGACGGCAAGCAGCAAAACAATGTTTTTCATTTCCTTGAGTCTGATGTGGGCCATAGCATCATTTGATAAATGAGCTATGATCCAGAGTGAACAGAAAAATTACTGAGTGCTGGGTTATTTGGTGTCTGTCTTGTCAGCTCTTAGTTTCTCTTCTTTCAGCAGGTACTGGGAGGGATGACTAATGTTGGCTGTGATGTTGGGGCAGTTACGAGCTGGACTGAGAACAATATTGCAGTTAAGATGCCCCTTCACAAAGTTTATATGTGGTATTTAGAAATTGCTAACCTGATGGTCTTCAGACAAGTGACCTAGGAATGACATTTCTTTCCCAAAAAGTCTCCTTACCTATCAAACCTTAAACCTCTTGAGAGGGAGAAAAAACCATAACCTTTAACAAGGATAGCTGTGGACAGTCTAGCCTGGAAGACTTTGGTGCCCTCCAAAGGGAGGTCTGGCTGGAGCACAACTTTTCTGCTTTCCAGAGAGTATACTACTGCATGTCTCTTCCTCTGGGAATAGCCTGGGCTCTGCCAGACCACAGCAAGCTTCTGTCCAGACCACTCTTGGGGATGTGATGTCCATCAACAACATAAGACAAGCATTATGTATGTTCATTCAAGCCTGTGGGCAGTCTCGAGCCAGAAGCACTCTGAGAAATGCCCTCCAGGGCAGGATGGATCCAGAGAGTTTGTGTGTGAGCTCTCCACTTAATGAACATGTTTCAGAAAAACTTCATATGTGATGATATATTTTTTTTTTAATGGAGTAAATCCTGTTCCTTTTTTTTTTTTTTTTTTATGAAAGACAATGCTAAACTATCTCTGACAGCTCTAACTTGTAACAAAGATCTTTGGTATGACGCACAAATATTTTTATTTCCTCATATGTAGTCATTTATTCAAGATCAAGTAATGTATTCTTCCCAATTTCCACCTCATGTCTGGTGAAGATGTGAGAGATCAGATAATAGGGAATTTAAGAAAAGCCTCCTCTAATCCCCTGGTTGCACAATGTGTTTTTTTCTCCCTAATCCCTGGATTGCACAATACACTCTTCTCTCCTTACCCTCACCTCCTTGGTGCTAAAAGCAAAGCAACTGAATGTAATTATGCCATCAGCTCTGATGGGACTGAAAATATCCTCAACCTGTCCATACAATAGCTGCTTTCATTTCCCTTTTTTTGAAGAAAGGTTTGGTGTTTATGTTAGTACCCCCTCTTGTACCAAATTCAAGTAAAACAGTGTACAAAGTGAATACAGAGTAAGACACAGCTGCTGTACTTCAGAGTGGGGGCTCCTCTCTTCACAGCCCCTGCTGCCTCTCTGTAGGAACAGAAGATACGGTGACTAATTTTAGAAGGTAGATGGAAAGAAGAGGGGAGCTGACCTGTGGTTATGAAAGTGCTGGGTTCATTCCTCCTTGCTTCCTAATCGCTAAGGGCTGTTTGTTCAGGGAGAGTTGCAGTGCAGGCGGTGTCAGGGAGAGCTTTCATCACATGCCGATTATGCCTCTCTCCTGATCTAGCAGAAAAAGAAGGTAATCCACTTTCTTTTCAATCTTTGGCCTTTATCCTGAGATTACTCATGTCTTTTTGCTTCCTGAAAATCAGAGATCATCTTCTTTCACACGTGAAGTGCCAAGATACCAGATGGCCTTGCCTTTCTATCACCAATGACCTTATTTTACTATCCTTTGCAGATGTGCATCTTGCTAAATGAAAGCTGCAGCTGGCTGCCTCCTGGAGGATGTGGATGTGGGCCTGAAGTTGGGTCTGGCAGCTCTGGTGTGTGCCTGCTTCTCCCATCTGCTTGCTTTTGGAGCTGTAGGTCATAAAAAGAGGGGTTTGATCATTGCAGCCCCGGTCAGACTTTTTGACCCTTCAGCTGACCAAAGATTGGCATTTCCAGTGGGTCACAAGCAATTATAGGATGAGAACAGGAAGGGAGGGTGGGAAGCTGTGCTTGGGGTACACTAAGTAATGCTTTATAACAGTAATTTTTCCAAGCTTGAAAGAGGCCATTAGGGATATGAAACAGAGAAAGAAAGAAAAGGAGGAGGAAATAAGCTGGGATGGAAAAATTGTAGCCTAACTTCCCCTGATTTGATCCAAAGGCTGAAAAAGAGAAGGATGTGAATTCCTCTCCCATAGGAGAAGCAGTCTGCTGTCTCAAAAGGCAAGTCAGCTTTCCCGCCCACTCCTCCTGGCAATGTGGGTATTGCAGCCAGAAAATGCGGGGTTCTCCTGGGTCTTGCTGCATCTGAGCCCGCCCAGGCAGTTGCCCCCACTCCCTGCATGGTAGCCCCTTCCCCAGCTGCCTCCACCTGAGCATCCAGTGGGAGCTTTTTGTTTCTGATTCATTCGCTCTGCAAACAGTGTCACAATTTGTCAGGTGCCGAGAGTGATATTTCCTTGATAGAAATGTTGGCCCTATTGTGAATCAATCCGAACAGCTTTTTTGCAGCAAGGTTGTAAGACAATGAAATGAATTTACTACACAGGCAGACAAAGCAGCTTCTATTATGTGTGAAAACACAAATAATAGGAGGATAAATGCAAAACAGTGAGAACACGTCTTAGTGTTAGGCGGTCGCAGGCACAACAGTGCGCGTCAGCGTCTGACTCAAGTGACAGAGGTGTACACGTAAGGCGGTAGCAGGAACAAGCAGGTATGCCTGGAGGGCTCGTGCCTGATGAGGGTGAGCTGTGGGTGCATATAAAAACATGAGGAAGGCTTCAAAGATGAGGTGTGCTCAAACAGAGCAGCAATGGGAAAACACATGATTGTCCCTTAAAATACAGTGACCTTTCACTCATGCTAAATTAAGAGGTAATACTCATGAAGGTACTACAACCACACACATTTGCTTGTAATTCCAGTCTTCTACAGTGGAGAAGTGTGGCTGAAAAATTTCAAATAGAACATGTTTTATTTTTTATTTTGACACAATATTTTCCAACTGAAATCTTCTGGGGAAGGTGCTGATTTTGTTTAAAAAAAAAATAGATGAGCAATACATTCATACATTGATTTTAACTGAAATATAGAATAGTTGATACTATAATTCCTTGGGATTTCTTCATGTTGAGTTCTTTTTTTCACTCTGATTCAGAAGAGAAAAGTTATTTTGTTTCGATTTGACATATGAGCATTTCCTAAAGAATGGAAATGCTGAGTTCTGGCTGGCCAAAGTTGGTATTTGGTAGCATCTGTGAAACTGTCTTGGTCATGATTTAATTTTCCATGATAGAGATGTGTTGTAATATCAGCCCTATGATCCTTAGCCCCTTTTGAAGGACCAAGAGGCTGAATGAACATGGAAGATGAATTGTTCTCTGACTGATAGCAGGAGCCACTTGGTGTCATGATTAGAGTATATTATCAGGGTAATATTGGGTAGTGGATGACCACCCACACTTTTATAGCTAAACAGGGAAATAATTTTCCAAGGATGTCTGTAAGCTGAATGTACACCAGGTGTATAGTTAATGGTGGTTGGTTTTTTCCTTTCCTTCTCTTGCTGAGAATATTCTGTGCCTGGGAATCTGCCTCTTCAGCTATTGGTAAAATGTACCCAAGTAGTCACTTATTGGATACCAACTCTTGTCTTACACAGAGAATGAAAGTGATATCTGATGTTAAGGCTGGAAAGTCTTCTGTCCGCAGGAAGTGTTGACCTGCTCTTTAGCCATTTCTGCCATTTCTGCCTTTTTCGACCATGGAGCTGTCAGATCAGCATTTACTGTCCTTCAGGGAGAGGTACCAAGGTGTGGATCTTGGCTGGATGGTGGTCTCTCCCACTGTGCTCTGGTCATTGGGTTCGCACCACAGTGTGCTTGGATCAACAAGGTGGGAGTTTTGTAGAAGTCAAATTTCCATGAAATTTGGCTCTCGGGACTGAGGTACTCCCTTCCAACAAGGCAGTGAAGAAAGAGGGAGCCCAGCATATTTTAATGGCTACTTGTGCAGGGTTGATGACCATCTTCTGTTCAGGGCTGAAGGGTGTTGGTAACTACAGCCCAAAAAGGAATATAAATGATGGGCAAAATAGTAAGAAAGTGTTCGTTGTAATGAATTACGTCTGGGCAGTAGATTGCGAACTTCTCAGTCAAAGAGCAGTGTTGCTTGTACTTGTTTTGCTGTTCCTGACATCTTACTCCCACAGGATTTAAGAACTTTCTTGGGAAGAGACCATGTGAGTGTTCAGTTCTTGCCATTAAGACTAATGCATTTCCTTCTAATGGCTCTGCTGTGATGAATCAGTCCCTGTGTGCATGCCTTGATGGTGGGTGTCACTTCTTACTGGCTGTGGAAAATTTGTGAGTAGTGATATGTGTGAAGAAGTCAATAGGAGGAGGGGAGGCATTATTCTTGAAGGATAATTTCAGGCTGGGGAGGCTACTTTCCCCTGCTGTCCTCAACAGTCATTAGCAAGTGAGAGAGTCTTCTCCAGAGGACCATTTTGCCAGCCTAATTCAGGCTCTGGCTCCAAACTGTGCTCTGGAAACTGTCCTCTGGAAGAACCCATCTCTATTGACTGCAGACAGTCTGTGGAGAGCAGTCTTACAGAGCTAAAATTAGTTTTTATTTGGACCCCTCCTACAAATAGGATGAATAGATGTATGTGCTTGTTAATGTTTGACAAATGTTTCCAAATGAAAAAAACAGCAAAACATGGGAACTTTTTTTGTAAAAAGCATGTGGTTGTGTGGGGTTTTTTGTTTGGTTTTTTTTTGGGGGGTGGGGTGGTGGTGGTGGTTTTTTTGGTGTTTTGTTTTTTTTTTTTTTCAGGGAGATGCTTTTTGGGACCTTTTTATTTGGCAAGAGATAAATCTGGTTTGAAGTGGAAGTGGTGAATTCTTTTAGTGGATATTGGCAAGTAAGTCAGTTTTAAAGTGCCGCAGTAGCTCTACAGCCAAATAGAGATGTTGCCATTTTGCCTGCTGTGAACTGCATCTTTAAAAGGAACTCCTTTGGCAGCTGGGAGGAAGTTTTGTGATTCAGTCCCAATGCAGGACATGAAAGTAAATCTCTTGCCTTCTCCATCTCTCCCTCTCTCTTTTTTTTTTTTTTTTTATGGAATCTGGGCACACTTGCCATGTTTTCCATGAAATCCAATAAACTGCTTGGAAAGTAAAATGCACGAGTTGCCCATGATTATGCTGGTCTGTGCTGGTGAGGATTTTTCATTAATGGTTCAAAGCCAGACCTGCCTGGTGAAAGGAGCATGTATTAGAGGTGGGGTGGCTGGTGCCTCTGTGCGGGTCCTGGTGTTATTCCATTGGCCAGCCCCCTTTTTTGATGAGCTTTGCTTTTAGCTTAACTCTTATGGCTACCCTAACTCATTCACCTAGTCAGAATGGCACAAACCAAACCTGCAGGGGGAGGAATGGGGACAGATCATCTTTATCTTGAATACTGACACCTCCAGTTGTTAATGATGTGCTGAATGGTACCTGGGTGGCTGATAGTGATTTTTTTCTTCTTTTTCCTTTTTTTCTTTCTTTATGTTGTTGGGAGCTTTAAAAGTAGAGATGAAATGAAAAAAGACTAGAGAAGGGTAATGTAAATCACTTCAGGCATTCAAGTGTATTTGTGATTGTTCTGCAGGAAGAGAGATGATAGACTGTGGTTATTTAGTTTATGAGTAGAAGAAAATACGATTAAATAAGTGAGCTCAGGGGCTTTTCCTTTACTTGCCATACATGATTGTTTTGTATGTATTTAATAGGAACTTCACTGTTGCAGCAAATCATTGAAGGGAAATGTTTAGTAGGATCCAAAGAAGGATTATGGTTTTTTTATAGGACAATGAATCACATTCGTACCGTCTGGCTACTGAGTACCCACGATGTCGCCTGAGTTGCCAATGCTTTCTTGCTTCAGGGGGCAAGAGAACAACCTGCAGGGGCTGGAAAGGGGTTCTTTCTGTGCAATACAACTTCCCATCCTTTGCTGGGCACACGCCGCTGCTTGTGTTTCTGGTTGTCTTCCCTTAAAATACCAGGTATTGGTGGGATATTGCAAGGAGAGTTCTTGAACTCATGGGCCAGTGATTTGATCAGGCGTGACAGCCGCTAGGGACCTAAACAAATAACGAAGAAGCTAATTCTGTTCCCCTATCTAAAATTCTAATCTTGTTTGTGACATCATAATTTGTTGCCATAGGGACAATTATGGTGTCATAAAAAGAGGATTAATGATGAGTTTAAGTGAGGAATAAGCAGCTGGAACAGATGAACTTTTTAATAACTCCTGCCTTCTCTGAAAGCTACTGTTTTGTACATAAAAATATAGCTCCAAATAAAGACTGATAGGCTAGAAGAAATCCAGTAAATAGGCACTGAAGAACAGTTGTGCATCCAAAAGGATATTGCTGTAAGCTTCTGGGGTCTATCAGGATGCTGCCGTAAAAAGGAAATGTCATTTATAGAGAGATTTAGAATAAGCAACAGATCTCCTGTCCCACCTGAACTTTTCCAGGTGTGAAGCCACACTTTCTTTCCATGAGTCTTTTCTGTTGTGTTTTTAAGCATGGAAAACTATGTGCCAATAGAGTTAACCTTCCCCTGTAGCTTTAAATTTAAAATATTTAAAAATGGTTTAAGAAATAAATTTAAAATGGTTTAAAAATAAATATGGGAATGTGAAAGACAAATGAATTTTGGAGGAACTTAATTGATTTCTTTTGAGGGTGCTTCAAATTTTAGTAGCTTGTCTGTTTGGAATTGATTGTGTCAGGAAAATCAGGGTTCCTGGAGCTAAAATATTCCAGGATAGGCCATCTTGTTCATGCTATAAGGTTTAGGAGGGCTACGTAGCAGGGAGCAAACTAAATCAGGCAAGCAGAGTTCTTGTAGCCAAGCTGATGGGATCTGAACTACTGTATTAAATGATCAGTTCATACAGTTTTTCCATGCTGTTGACTGTATGCAGTTTGTAAAGCAAAGTTTTGAAAAACGCTCAATTACTTCTCCAGCATTAATATCAGTGCTGGCTTCTTTGCCCTCTCAGGGGCTCTTGCTCCCTCAGAGATGGGCAGACTCTGCTCTGCTTGACGGTTCTTGCTGCTGTTTACTGCTCTGACCCGAACAACTCTGGCAGTAATGTATTAACAGAAGGGCCATCGACAGGAATTACTGATATGTAACAGGGGAGGGGAAAGCAATGTGAATAGCTGCGGGTAGGCTGGGGATGGACTCGCTGGCGAGAAACTGCCTGAGGGCTTCTGTGTGGGTGTTGGTGCTTTTGTTTTGTCTCTTGCTCTTGTGACATTTGTTTAACTTTTTTTTTTTTTTTTTTTTTTGTCTCCCTTCTCGCTCTTCTTGGTGTCTCTTTAAAGAGCCAGAGGAATATGTGTTTTTGCCCACATGGGAACAGAAACACAGGGCTCCTGATGTGTTTTGGGGATCCAGCTCTCTTGCTCATTGCCACAGCATTGGTCCTTGCTGTGACTTTCAAAGAGGAGTGAGGATAGCACTGTCTGGTTATTGCTGTTGAGTGTTCAAGCACAGCTACTCTTGCACCCACTGTCACAGTATGTAGGAATCCTTACCAGAGTGTGCTGTACACCAGGTACCCCTGTGATGCTGTGCTGGGGTCGCCCTCTGCCTCGGGGTGCTGGTGGCAGCTGAGGTTGGGTCTTTGTGATCCTGGCCCTGCTCTTCGCCCCTGCATGCTGAGCACAAACTTCTCTCCGACACATTTTTTTGGGAAGAATGACAAATTCTAGGGGCTTCTAAAGTGGTTTTCAAAAACCTGTACAGAAATACATGAATCCCTGCAGCATCACTGGGATGACAGAGGGCAAGCTGTTCTCTTACTGCAGAAGGTGAAATTCAAGAACAAAGGCTAAACTATGACTTTTTCAAAAGTCTCTAGAGGTGTAAATAGCCATTTTGGTGTATGTACCTGCTTGGGGACACATGAGCATGGGGCACCTGAGAGACTGTCTCCGATTTTTGGCTAATCCACCATTACAGAGGATTTCAGTCAGTTTAAAACAGGTAAGTTTGGATGCTCTTTCACTGACTGCTGCTTTCCTAGTACAGTATTTCAGCTGCTTCTTTTCTCCCAAAGCCCTTGACCTTCATTCCTCCTAGTTGAAGCAGCCCAATATACAGCGTTTCACCTCAGTCTGCCCTTGTAGCCCCAGGCAAAGGATCTGCTTGCCAAGGATCCTACCCTGCTGTTGTGCAGTGCTTTGGGAAGAGCAGCTTAAATGCCATGAACAGTGCTCTGGCTAGTCCTACCTCTAAGGTTGTTGTTTTACAAAGTAGGAACACTGCTGCCCTGAGCTGTGTAGGCAGGTTGGGGAGCTCTGTGCTCTCAAGTCCTGGAGCAGAAAGTGGAGGGCAGGATGGCTTGACAAGCCCAGAGCAGGATGAATGGCTGGGGCCACCACTGATCACTACAACCTGGGCTTCAGCAGGGAGCTAAAACTCTCTGTTGCTTAGATCTGGGTGGTTCTTTTCAGAAAGAGATGATCTAGTTGAGTCTCTCACCAGATCACAATAGTAATTCCTTGGGAAATAGCCAAGAGGGCACTAACAATTTTATCCGCTCCTCCAGATTGAGGAGGTGTGCCTGCCATTGGGTATGCAACTTCAAATAATCTGAGACTGTGATGCCCAAGGAACTACATTATTTTTTCCATCTGTGCTTATCCAGTGGTCTGCAAGCTCCTCCCTACCCATATGAAGGTGTGGGGCTGTGGCCGCCCCAGGAACACCTCAGCTCTGCCAGGCTTCCCCGAGGCTTTTGCCAAGGACCTGGTGACACCTGTGCAGTGATGTCTGCTCATGGGGACCTGCTGGCAGCTCAGGGGGTGCATCTGAGAGCAAGCTCTGCCCCAGCTTCTCAGATCTAGTTTTCCCCCTTAAATGCCATGTGGTTTAGAGACCCTGCCCTTGTGAAATCAGAGGGATTTTGTTTGTTTGTTTCCACATTCCTCCGTTTTTGGTTACAGTAAAGGCAAGGTGTGCAGCTGGAAGGAAAAGGGTCCTGGTGAGAGCAGAAGGGGATGGATGGTGTGTTGTCCTGGTGGCACAATTCAACTGGGTTTGCTCCTTTGTTGCATGGCAGATGTATTACACAGACTCTTGCTAATATTGTGGGTTAAGGAGTGTTAGTATTCCTCAGATTTTAAAAAAAGGGTTGACTGGTCTGATATGTATCGCTTTGTATATATTGACTATAACTGCTCTTGTGTGTAAAGCACTGAATAAGCTTATCTTGGTTGCGGTTTGAAGACGTGTGCCTGTCTGTGTGACATGTGGTCAGTGAGAGGGCATGGGTATGTGTCTATGAGCTGGGCAGGAGAACATTATTCACGAGTGATCACATGCAGCTGACAAACTCTGGAGACATATGATATATTGGACATTTGGCTACCTCATATCAGATAAAACTGAGCCTGGCTCTCCATCGAGTGCTTGCTGTGCTGCTGGGGCTGGTGATGGCTGTGCCCCTCGTGACAAGAGAGCTTACAATGTGCCTCCACTGTGGGTGAGGAACAGGATGAGGCTGTTGCTCCTTTCCAACGGGGCACAAAATACATTTGTAGGCTAGCACAACTCTCAAAGTCACCTTGCCTGTGGAGAGCTCAGATGCTGCAGGGACTGGCACCAACAGTGCTTTCTAACTTGAGGCACAGGTTTTTCTAGAGACCACTCCTGCCTACTTGGCCTGCAAAAGTGTCCATTGAAAGGGCAGGTCTTTGTGATCTCACAAGACGTTAAATACAAACTGAACTCAAAAACGTCTGGGTGCTAACAACTGCCAGAGCACAGAGGAAGTACATGAGGCAAGGGGAATTTTTCTGTCTGTTGATATCTAGGTAACAATCATGAGCAAGGATGTTTCATTATATGTGTTTATATGGGTGTCTCGAGGTCCCCACACGCTGCTTTCCAAAACATAAACCAAGCCTGTTTCACCTTCTGTCACTTAATCAATTTCCCGTCGCTATGTCAAAATCTTTCCCCTCTTCTTGCCCAGTCTTTTAGCTCCTTTTCATCCTATTTAATCAAAGATGATTAAAAAACCCCACCCAAGCCTAGTAATCAACTTTTTAAATTCTAGATTGTGAGTTTGTTTCACTTTATTTGGGACTGAAGTCTGTTACCACTTGAAAGTTACCCAGAAGCCTGTGTGTGGGAGATACTAGTTTGCTCCCAAGCAGGCAAAGATTGTTTTTGTTTTATTAGTGGTCTCCAAAGCAAGGTGAAGGCCAGGCTCTGAGGCCAATCTGGAGATCTTTCAAAGAAAGCTAAAAGCAAGCAATCTTGCAGATTCCATTAATGTCAGTAAGATCTGCTCCCACCTTGGATTCCTCTGATAAACTACTGCAGATGGTTTAAGTGGATCCACCTTACAGGAGCCTTTCCTGGGTCTGGGTTGGGTGGCTCTAACAGGGATGCTGACACTGCCCTTACTGTGTGAACTGGGGACCTCCCATGGATGAAGTGGTAGCAGTTTATATCTGACCTGAATTCGGGCCTCACATTTTAGGGCTCCCCATTTTAGATACTTTCACAGAATTAAGTCATAAATTTCACTGCAAGTTATGTGTAAATGAGAAATTATTTCTGGATTGTTATTTCATTTCTGAAGTGGTGCTGTTCAGTTTTATCATGAGGATTTTGATGAAGCTAAATGAGAAAAAGAAACCCCTCTAGCAAAATATCTTTTGTATGCAGCCCCCTTTTCATCTGAATCTGGGAACATGAAAGTGCAAATCTGTCTCTTGCTGAAAAATTTCATTTCTGTTCTAATTTGTAATAGGTCTCTGGGTGCTGAAACAATTTTCCTTTCTCTGCAGATTTATCCTGAGCATTTCTCAATGGTCTGGAACTGAATGGATGTTTAGAGTATCAGTTCCATTGCTTTTTCTTTTCTTTCCCCTTACATGTAGTACAAGGATATGGTTGTGCCAGTTGCTGACCAAAATAAGCTGTGGAGATCAAAGTGTTAAATGTGAGTCAGACTATGTTGCATTAGAGAATGAGTCAGCTTTGGTTTTAAAAAAAGACATTTTAAAGAAGCTGTTTGGAAAAAATGCTGAATGGAAATATTTCAGAAGAGTCTCTCGGTCTCTGAGAGAAGATGGGGATTTATTTATCTCCATGCTGAAATGATAGCAAGTGTTAAAAGTAGTAGTAATGATGAGATCACTCTAAATTGAAGGTGCTTCTTTGGGAGCATTGTGCCCAGTGTCCTAGGCTGATCACTTATAGCAGAGGCAGCAGTTATTCAAGGTGAAGTTACGCAAGGCGAAGGTCAGTGATACAAGCCCAGGTTAGTGAGTCTATTGATTTACTAGATACAGGTTCCAGAAAAATTTGGGTGATGGGATGTCCCAGGAAGGAGAAAGACTGGACCGCTATCTGGATGAGCTGGGCTTGAGAGTTGAGATTGTGAAGGCTTGTTATTGCCCCTTGGGTGGCGAAGCCTGGACAAACTGCAGAAGGTGGGATGCTGTGGCCACCTCATGAGGAAGAGACTTCGTTGTATGTGCACTGAAGCTCAACCATTTTGGTAGGAGGTTAGCAGGTGTTAAGGGGAAGCATGCGGTTAGGGAATGGAAAGATTAAAGAGTTGGCAGACATCTCTGAAAGGTTTTCCCTCTCCAGATTTGTTATACCTGCTTCCTGCATTTCACAGCATTACCTTTTTGGAAAAAGGATGATCAGCCCAAAGGGATAATTCTCTGTTTTGAGGCAGGAAAAGAGCAGCAGAGAAGAGCTGATGATGTGTGACACAAAATAGCAAATGAAACAGCCAAACAGCCATCCAAATTCCCGACAGTAAGAACATATTGACAAAAAGCAGAAATGTTGCCATTAGCAGGGGATGGACTATTGCTGTGCAATGTAAATTAAGTAAACTTTTATTCCTGAATCATTGAATAGTTTGGGTTGAAAGGGACCTTAAAGGCTGCCTAGTTCCAACCCCCATGCCATGGGCAGGGACACCTACCACTAGCCCAGCTTGCCCAAAGCCCCGTCCAGCCTGGCCTTGAACCCTTCCAGGGAGGGGGCAGCCACAGCTGCTCTGGGCAACCTGTGCCAGGGCCTCACCACCCTCACAGGGAAGAATTTATTCCTTAGATCTAATCTGAATCTACCCTCTTTCAGTTTAAAACCACTACCCCTTGTCCTATTGCTACACTCCCTGATAGTCCCCCATCTTTCCTGTAGCCCCCTTTACATACTGGAAGGTTGCTCTAAGGTCTCTCCAGAGCCTTCTCTTCTCCAGGTTGAACAACCCCAACTCTCTCAGCCTGTCCTCATAAGGGAGGTGCTCCAACCCTCCCTCCGTTATTCCAGATCCACACTGACTTCTTGTGTGGCTGTAAGCAAAGCTCCTAATATTTCAAAGATGAATATAGTAGCTTCTTCCTACTTGTGTAAAGAGGCACCAGCAAACTCTGGTACTGTATCATTATTGTGCTGTATTACAAAGGTAAGTGGTGTTATGGGCTTTGCCTGACTTTGTTACTTATTACGAAAGGCTACAACATTTAGAACTTTTAGCAAAGCCACAGTGGTTGTTATCTGTTTGAGGGACAGGCAAAGGATTCTTTATTTCCTGCTCTCACTCTTCATTCTTATGATCCCTGGATTTAAAGTAAGATTTCAGGAGGATCTGGAAATTGTATGGGTTTTGCTTGTGCTGTTTTTACTTGCTGTCCTGACGTTCAAACGTTGTCAGGTTCTCCATGGAAAAAAATAAGGCAAGGAGGAGTGTGTGTTTGGGTTTTTTTCTAAATTTTTCTTTCCTTTAAGTAACTATTCATTTTTAGATCTAAATATAAAAAATAGGAAGGGACATGAAGCCTACTGATATGACAGCTGTTCCAGTGACATGTCAGGAACCACTTCTTCCCCACCCCACCTCCATCTTTTTCCCATTCAAGTACCGTGGGGCAGTCACAGGGCACTCCTCAAGCCTTCCTGGGTCTACTGCTTCCCTACCGTTGTGCTGGGAGCTCCTGCAGCTGGCAAGAAAGACGGGCACTGTGTGCTGGGGGCAGGAGGTGCGGCAGCCGTCAGCGCTTCTCAGGGATGTGGGACCGGTGGAAAGACAGGCATCCCTGGAATACACGGAGGTTGGGAACTTTTATATACGCTCGTGTATATATCTGTGTGGTACAGGTTATCTTGTATATATCTGTGGACCATCTACATGGTCCATGGTGTTGTAATGTGTGTGTCAGCATGTGTTCTGTATGTGTACAATAACAGAGTTTATGTAGTAGAGAAACAAAGATGTTGTTTAAGATAAAAGGGTTCATCCTGTTGGTTTCTGTCATGGCAGTTTGACTGAGGAGCTAAAGAGGAATTTTCTCTTTAAATGTCACCAAGGACTAAGTGGCTTTAGATATATGGTGTGGAACACTGGAAGTGCTGGGGTGTGACGGAGGCCTTTGCAGCCTCTGAATAATGTTATGCTTTTAATAACCTCTTGTGAATTTATGACTTGGAAGTGCAAAAATTTTAGAGGGGTTTTGTCAAGGGTGAGAGGACCCAAATTTGACCTGCCCTGAGAATGAAATTTGCTTAGTGCTTCTGATCTGTGCATTTCTCATTCCCCCTGCAGTTAGGGTGTGAAGGTGGCAGGTGCTCTCTGCTGCCAACCTGCTGGCAGCAGGCACAGAGAGCTGGGCGACATTCAGACTGTTGGTGCACAGAAGCAACCTTTCCTCTATGCCTGCCCCTTTGGTTACCTGAGTGGATAGATCAAGTGCTCATGTCTGATGGCTATTCTCCACTTGGTTTCCACCAGTGGATAGAATTCTTATGGGATTCCCTAGAGGTGCATTTCCCGTTATTCTCCTTTTGTTGAAATGAAGCTGGTTTTGAGACCCCCAGAATTAGTAGTTTCAGAACACCTCAATTTTATTTGTAACTCTTCACTGTTAAGATATTTGTCTGAAATTTACAGTGAAAAATTGCAGTGATTTGGAAGACTGTGTGATGAGTTTGCAACAGCCACTGCACAGAGGGTATTAAATACAGAATAATTCTGGACAGGGGAACCTCAAATATTAGTTCCTAACTTTCACTAATGAGTCATAAGATTGGGTGTAGCTTTTCGTAAATGTTTAGTTGATAACTTCATTGTCTTCTCTCACCTGCTCAGTTGAAAGATGCAGCTCTGCAGAAGGTTTGACACTGCTCTTCTGTTGCCTGAGGGCCCACTCACAGGCGAGCTTTGAACATCAAAATCCCCCTCTGCCCTGTTTTCTCAGCTATTAAAACCTCATGCTGTGCAGTGGTGTCTTAACTCATCAGCTCACTAGTTCCCACCTCTTATTCTACTTCTTAGATTTATTTGAACAGGTCTTTATCCAAGCCTTTTCCTCTCTCTGTCTCAGCATCTTCCTCCATTGAAAACAAAGACTAAGTATAAAAGCCTATAGGACTAATTTACTGCTCATATCATGTCTGATTTAGTATTCATCAGAACAGACAGACTGACTCCCAGTGATTCCTGCTATCACTGGACTGGGCTCTACTGCCCAACTGTGCTTTTGAAGCATATTTTCTTTATTTTTGAATAGGTGTAGATGACTGAGCAGCTGTAGCTGTGGACTCCGCACCTTACTCATTTGCCTCTTATTTTTCAAGTTTCACTGCATTTTTTTCTTGCTTTTTTTGTACGTTTGTGACGAGATGGCAGCATAGGACCTAAAGTGGTATTAAGCTTTATTTTAATTTCACTGAATCTAGCATTTCTCTCAGTCAAAGTGATTTGCCTAGCTAAATAGATAAGCACTCAGTGTTTGGGTTTTTTAATTTGCAGAAGGTCTAATACTGTCTAGCAGGAAATAAAATTTTATATAGCAATACAATGCAGCAAAAGTTCTTTTGGGTCTTTCTCATACTCTTTAAAAAAAAAATCCCATTTCATGCTTATGACCTGAGAGACATAAAATTTAGCCTTCTGATGGCATTGGCTGTGGATTTTGTTTTAAAAATTTAGTAGCTAGCTAGCAGCGAAGTTTTAATTAGAGCCTTTCTGTGTATGGCCGCTTTCCCCCCAGATGTTGAAAGTGATATAATGTAAGTGCATCTAGTGTTCATATTTTTTCTTGGGGTACAAGATGAGAAAAATTTTGTTGGATAGGTCTATATGTTTTTTCTTAAGTGTGCCTGGGACAGAAAACCTGTTTTCCTATATCCCAGAAAGTATGTATATTGGGAATAATTATTTGTCCTCTTCCTGTGAGTTAACTTATGTCAGGGCTGCCACTTGAAGTACTGGATGTTTCAGATGTGATGGGGTCCAGAGTAAGACCAGCAAGACGTGTTGCTGGCTTTTTCTCCTTTGGCATCTGCTCATGCTCCCCTTGGCTCTATGAGGAGCTGCAGTAGGTGGGGATGGACGGAGTGACAGAGAGCCCTAGTGTTGTGGTTTAACCTCAGCCAGCAGCTAAGCACCCCACAGCTGCTCACTTACTCCCCCCCATAGTGGGATGGAGAGCAAATTGGAAGGGTAATCTTGTGGGTTGAGAAGACAGTTTAATAGGTAAAGCAAAAGCCGTGTGTGCAAGCAAAGCAAACCAAGGAATTCATTCTGTTTCCATCTGTGGGCAGGTGTCCAGCCATCTCCAGGAAAGCAGAGCTCCATCACGCACTAATGATTACTTGGGAAGACAAACATCATCACTCTAAATGTCCTTCCCTTCCTCCTTCTTCCCCAGCTTTATATGCTGAGCATGACATCATATGGTACGGAATATCCCTGGGGTCAGGTGGGGTCAGCTGTCCCAGCTGTGTTCCCTCCCAACTCATTGTGCACCCCCAGCCTACTTGCTGGTGGGGTGGTGTGAGGAGCAGAAAAGGCCTTGACTCTGGGTAAGCACTGCTCAGCAGTTACTGAAACATCCCTGAATTATCAGCAGTGTTTCCAGCACAAATCCAGAACATAACCCCATACTAGCTACATGAACAAAATTAACTCTACCCCAGCCAAAGCCAACACACCTAGAAAGTGAAAACTGACAAGTCTGTGTTTTGGGATGGGGGAAGGGGAAAGATGTGTTGTATGTCATGCCGTATTAATTGCTCTGGGAGGTACCGCTTGTGTTTTCTGGCTGGCTGTGTCTCAGATCCTGCTCTATCGCCGAACCTGAAGACAGGACTGAGGCAAAGGAATGGATGCGTCACCTATTCTGACTTGATGATGATAGTAGCTTTCTTGGAAATAATACATATGGGGATGAGAAATTGAAATGCTGCTAGAGACATCAATTAGCTGATGTTTTTTAAGCTGTTGTGTGTTTAACCCTCCTGCCCCCAAACATGCAACTCCTCCTCCCTCTCTGAATCCCAGATCTCTAGCTCTATTTCAGGACTTCATTGATCACAAACTTCCTGAAATAAGGGAGAAGACTCAAGGAGGATGTTAAATTTGGATATTCAAAGATGTTAATTGCAATAGAACCAATTTCCTGATGAGAGCTCTTCTCCATAGAGAAGTCATCTCATCATTCTAGAAACACCACCATAATTAACAGGAGCTGAAGCACTTACTGGCAGCTCATCAGAGCAGAGGCCTAGGTTAGTATGTGTCCAGATGTTGGTATCTTCTTCTCTTGCAGGAATAGAATGGTGTCCTCAGGATTAAAGATGAGGTGTCTTGGATTAGCTGCTGCCTCTTTGTTACTGCTGATGTTTTAACTGTTCTCTGAATAGTTAATGTGCAATTCTTCTCTCCAGTTATCAGGGCTCATAGTGATTAAGCATCTCTTTGAGCAAAGTAATCCAGAGTGTGAAATGTGCAACATAAACCTGAAGAAGTGAAGAGGGCAACTTTTCTCCTGTGTCTCTTCTTCCGAGCTCTGTTTCCCTCTGGTGTTTTACGTGTGAGGCTTATGCTGCACATTTGGACACCAAAAAGATAAATACTGTGTGCCTGCATCTGAGTGAGGAATGAAATTAATCCAGCTCCTGTTATCCAGAAAGCAGATCAGTGCAGGGCAAATAGGAAACCTCTTCAACTGGAGAAGTGGTCGGAAAGGTTGTGATGCAGTTAATGAAGAATCTTTCACTTGAGATGGGCTACAGTTCAAATTCTCTCCTAGGTCTACAGCAGAGTCACCCACTTATGCATATCACAAATTGGTTAGATCTGGAAGTCTTTGCTCAAGAAAGACCTTAACATTGGAGTAGAAGTGGTGCATGTCAAATACAGCTGTACAGATCAGGGAAACAGCAAAAAACCATTTGCACAGAAAGTGCCATTTGCCTCACTCCAGGTATTTCCATCATTTTGCCAGTGGTTATGAAATGAAGACACAGAAGTATGCTTCAGAAGTGAACACTGTCTCTTAATCAGTACAAAAGTGTGACAGAAGATTTTAAGAGCAACTACATTTGGTACAAAGGATGCAGATTCCCTCTTTAAATCTGATCTGTGTACTCCTTCTGCTTCAGCCTTCTCCTTAGCCATTTTCCCTACTCCCACCTCATGCTGCCAGAATTAGAAGTCTGTCCCTGTTCTTACCTAAGCAACTCACAGCTCAACAGACCCCTTGCCTCCAGTCACTTTCTGATCCAGGTAGACAGCTCTCCCTACATATATCCCTGAATGTCAGGAATGTGTTCACTGTTCCTGCCCTGTCCTCCTTTTGCATGGACTTCCCACTCTTCCCCACCTGTTGTTGGTTATGGAAAAGCAGGAACAAAAGCAAGTGTGAGCATGTGGGCAAAGCCCTGTACATCAGCAGAGATGTTAATCTGAGCAAATCCCCAGCTTTGGCAAAAGCCTGTTTTTCCCTTTAGTGCCGGTGTTTCTTTGGGGGTCATGGTCCTTATACTGCCAGCAGAGGCAGTGGGACCCAGGGGCTGGAAGGACTCTTTTCTTGTCTTGCCTCAGCCCATGGTATGCCTATAGTGACCACGCAAGCATTACTGGAACAGACCATCCATGATCTGGTGGGAAATTAGTGTACCTGCTGGCCCTAAAACCTGATGAGAATATTTTGTTGTCTGAAACCTCTTAAAGCAGGGGTAAATAGTGATACACAAATCCCTCTTCTTGCATGGGGCAAAACTTCACACGGCTAAGGAGCCAGTAGGTTCCAAAGCCAGTCCATAGCACACCATGACTGTGGTCTGCACACAAGGCTACGGGTCAGACCCAGACCTCCAGTGTAGCACATACACTTACCTGCAGTGCAGCATTATGGCCTCTCCCCACTGGTCTTCTGATGTGACAGGCCACTACTTTGCGGAAAGCTGTGCTGGGGGAAGAAGAGAATTATATTCCTATGCCAGACCTGTTTGTCCTAGTGTCGACAAGCACTAGCTCAGAAGGAGCTGCCCAAGACAAGCCAGAAGTGTAAGTAAAGGTTGAGCTCATTTGGGTGGGTTTTGACTGGCTCTGTCATCCCAGGATGGGAGAGTGCAAGAACTGTAGGAGGAAAGTTGGATTAGAGAGGGTGGTTGGGGGAGGATTTTACATATGTGCAGGAGTATGTGGCTTAATGCACTGAGTGTGTTGGAGGTGAGGAACTAGAAAAAGAGAAGTTATCTTAATAAGTCTGAGTCACTGAGGGAGTGGGGGTGGTGGCAGAGAAGTCTTAGCACAGCAGGGATTCATAAACTGAGGAGGACCCTGTGAAAATTCTGCATGGGCTGAGCTGTGGAGGGGAAAGCAATGAAAACTGCTGTGCTAAGCTCTCATGCAGAAGCCCTCAAGTTCTTTGCAATGCCCACCTATTTCATTATGGTGCTTACCTCATGAAGTTTGTGAAAATAGACCATGCAAACCTACTGAGTGACTGGAAGTCTAATTTCAAATAAACAGCAAATGATTAATACTTACTGAATAAATCTTGCATAATTTTCCCCTTGACCCCTGGTCATCTCTCTCTAGTTCAGATACAAACTCAGTTAAAACAATCGAGCTTCCTCTGAGTTTTAAGGTTGTTCAGCTATGAATCTCTGAGCAAAACTGGAGGTGGAAGGCTCATAGGGATTGAAGCAGAAGAAATAACCCCCACAATGCTGCTGATTTGTGCACACTCTCAGCCTGGAATATATATTGTAAAAAGGGGCTGGCAAAGCCACTTGGGATTCCTATGTGCAACTCTTCAAAAAAAGCAGCCCTTGTGGAGAAATGGAGAAAACAAAGTAGAGGGGGAGAGGAAACTTAGGTTGAATTTTAAAAATTGCTTTCTTGAAGAACAAGGACCATGTTTATCAAGGAAAAGAGAATTCAGAGAGGACAGATTCATTTAAAGTAGTCATTTGCAACATCTTAATCCAGAATATGAATGAACCTTAGCTGAACTTTTAGTTAATGTTATTTTATTCACTTGGCTCGTCTTTCTATTTGTGGGCCTGAGCATGCATGCTTAAATAACCCTGGAGACGGCTGCTTGAGTGCTGTTTCCAACCCTTCTGGGAGTGAGAAGTTGCAGGAAAGTCAATGGGGTCCAGATCCCAAGAGGTTATAGTCTGGCAGAGTACAGACTAGTGTGGGTAAAGTTTGCATTAGTAGAGTTGGATATTTGAGTCTTCACCTGAATTACGCTTGAACTCCAAACATAAATTTTGGGGCTGTTAATTTAAGAAGGTATATTTCTAAAAGAGTGGGGGGAAGCCTAGCTGCAGTCCTGCTAAAGAGATGTAAGAGCATCCATGTGTGCTGGACAAGCAGGGGACCTATGTGCAAAGCACAGTGATAGAGCAACTAATTGTAAAACACACTGTAACAGCAGCTGCTTCTCTGATGCTGACTTGCCAGAGCTGCTGGATCTTTCAGCTAAATGCAGGCCAGCCCAAATCTCAAATTAGCTAGAAATCAGCAGTCCAGCTGCTTTGAGTTGTGCCCTTATCCTCTGGAGGCAGGCTGAGTGCTGCAAAGTCTTCCATGAGGACCATGATTCATATGCCAGTGAACAGATACTGAAGGTCCCTGGGTTTGCCCAAATGATCCTGAAACCGATACCTCTGCTATGGTGTGAGATTTTTTTTTTTTGGTGTGGTGTGAACAAAGGATTACCTAGTTATTTCAGTTTCAGGTAAATATGTTCCTGGTTTGCCAGCCTGCTTCAGTGTTTCATGCAGTGGGAATTCAGCCTCTTGAGATTCCTCTTATGCCTGTTCTTTCCCATCCTGACACTAGTAATTTTCTAGGTCTTTTCTTCCATGTGAAGGAATGAGATAGGATCACTCTTTGGATGATATTTGTTGCAATAGAAAGTGTTATGAGGGGAAGAACAGCTTCAGAATCTCTAGATTGAGCATATATATATGCCTGCTGAGGTGAAAAGCGTGGTTAGGCTATTGCATGTGCACACAAAGCCAGACGGCTTTATTCCTTCACCCAGCACCCCTTGCCACTTCAGTTCTTTGTCTCTCTTTCAAGCAAATACCTAGGGGGGGAAAAAGAGGTGTCTCTGAGTGGGAGTTATCACCTTCTAAGTATTGGTTTAAGACCAGCTGAAACAAGGCTTGCTTGTGACCTACATAATTCTGAACTAGATCTCTGGTCCATAGAAGGGGGAAAAAAAACCTGCTTCCTGTTAAAAAGCTCTAGGCCACTGCTGACACCTTGTCTTTTTGGTATTTCTTGTATGTTTAGTTTTCTTTTATTTTCATTTTCAGCTTTCAGTTCTGAAATATCTTTTCAGGGCTGTCCCCTTGCTAATGGCATTAAAATTGCACTGCTGAAGTGTAGTGAGGTAGGACAAGGCTGATGTCAGGGACTGCAGGAGGTGGGAGGTGTCATGGGAAGTGTTGGAAAGCTTTAATATAAAATAATCGGGATTAGGTGTCTTTGTCATTGCAGTGTTTGGCTCTCAAGCTGTGTTATCCTACCTGTTGCTCTCTGTCTTGGCTCCGCTTCCTCTCCTATCTGACGAATCCAGAGAACACACAAGCCTAACGCACCCCTCTACATCATGGTGGCTGCTTCTGCCAAATTCTGGATTTTGGAATTGAAAAACTCATAGGAGGAGAAGGGGAGTGAGGAGGAAAGGATGCTTGTCAAAAATGTGCTTCTCTTTGATCTCTTTTTTGGGGAGGGAGGTTTACAGGGAGGAGAAGGACTGAACAGCCCATAAAGGAGAGTACTGATGTCAATTTATTTAACAAGAAAAACAGATAAAGATTAGGGTTCCTATGGCAACTGTCTACCAGCAGAAGCACCTCAAGGATTTGGGGAAGGTGGGGAGGGGATAATGAAATGATTTAGCACAAGGCCCCAACGTTTTGGATTAAAAAGACCTTTTCCCAGCTGCAGCAGCAGCACCATCAGCTCATTTGCTGAAGAATATTTCTGTGCATCCGGCACCAAAGGTAGAGGGCAAATTCTCTGTGTAAGTTTAGCTAGGCTGTAGAGTCATGAGGCAGAGTATATAACAGATGGTCCTGAGTTGTGTTCTGTCTCTTTGTGGTTTGGAGAGGAGTGGGAGATGGCAGATGAGGAGGAGGAGATGGAGGGACCTTAGAAGCTGAGTGGCAAGTGCAGAAGGGGTGTTAGTTAAGGCTTGTGGATATGTTGTCTAGTTATCACCCCTACTCTGGGATGTCTTAGGAGCCATGCTGCTTCTCCCAGATCTGAGGAAGCCTGGAGAGCAGCTTTCTTCTCTGGTCTTCAGACCATCCCATCTCAAAATCAGAGGAGATAAGTGTATGTACAAGTTTGCTCTTTCAGCAGAAAACTTAAAATGTCAGTTTTGTTTGTTTGGGGTTTTCTTTGGCTACAGTGCTGTAGTTATCTCCAAGAGCCTGGGTGCTTGGTGCCTGTGTTTGTTCTCTGCTCGATGCCAGCCCTCCCGCTGAGAACAATATCTCTCAGCAGGTATTGTGTTTTTTTTCATTTGGAGTTAAAATGCCAAAGCATATAGTCATTTGATTCTGGGAGTGAGAGGAGGCTGAAGGAGGTTAAGTATAGCTTTTGTTTAGATCAGCACAGCATGGAAAATAACCACCTTTGTACAGCCTCAAGGCTCTGTATTGGAGGCCCTACTGAATGGCTCTCTGATCAATCCCAGCCCTGGGAGGCTGATTGAGCGATTTCCTTAATTGGATTTTGTTTGTTGATCTCACTTTCTGGATATTTTTTTTTAATAACTCATTATAATCATGCCCTGCTGTCTACTGGAAAAAAAACACACCTCACGCTGAGAAAGAATTGTATTTGTCCTTTGGCATCTGGTGGTTGGTGTAGCTTCCATCAGAGCTCAAGTTACTGTTGAGCAGTGGACACGGGGCAGCATGCCCTGCTCATCCTGGGGTATTCACATGCAGACATTCACTAGCTTGTGCTGGCAATGGTGTGAGAGAGTGTCTGTCAATCAATCTGCTAGTAAAATCTGAAATTGGGCTGATTTTGGTATTCATGTAGTAAATAGCAAGTTCTGAGCTTGCCCCACCAGAAAGAGCTGTTGTTTGAGTTGCGCGATATAATGTGTGCCTGGCTTCATACGTGTTGGCTATCCAAGGTTAAACTATATGGTTCATCCCATGCTAGGAAAGCACATGGAGGACGAGTGACAGAAGACGACTGTATGTAGCAGGACTGAGGCGTGCGTGGAGCTTATAAATGTATAAATAGCACAGGGGATGCAGCGTCTTTGTTCCTGATCAGAAAAACTAATGTCCAAGTTTTTGATAGGTCATAGCTGTTAATAACAGGACCTATCCTAATATAGTTAAAAGTGGGGGGTGGATAGGGAAGGAACGGGGAAGGGAAAAGGGTAGGACATGAGAAATGTGTGGTAACATGATGGAGTGAGCATTTGAGCCTACAGAGGGCTGATAGAAGATCCTGAATAGAATGCAGGAAAATGAAATAGAATAAGGAGGTTTGAAACTGGGGTAGGGGGAGAAAAGCATAATGCATGCTATGTGGGTAGGAATGAAATGGGGGAGTAAGCACTGAACAGGATAAAAGGGGAAGGGAGGAATGGTTAGTGGGGAAAATGAACTGGGTGAGAAAGGGAGAGATTTTGTAAGGCAGTGAGAGGGAGGAGGTTTAGTGGAGAAGGTGGAAGAAGGAAGGTAGGCAAAGAAAATGTGTAATGAGAATACTGAATTAAAGAGGTGTGGGGGGAGGATACCAAAAGGTGGGAGCAGGGAAAGGAGAAGAAAATGTTCTATTGCCTAGGGGAAGCAAAGGTTTTCAGAGACACATAGCATTCATTTTAAAGGTGGGGGAAAGGGGAGCCAATGTTAACTGGAGAGAGCTGTGGACATAAAAAACTCCAGAAAAAATAATAAATCTATAAAAGAAAAAAATGTGGGAAAAGAAAGGGGAAAAAAAAAAAAGGAAACGAGAGCCAAGGGTGACAGCGTGTTACTTTGCAGACACTGTGCCATCAGGAGCTCCTCAGATAGACATGTTCCTGTGAGCTCTCATAAGCTTATCTTTGTATTCCCCCTGAACCTGTAAAGAGCCCTATCTCCATAGAAGTAGGTAGCCAGGGCACAACTACCTCTACCAATGAAAATGAAATCTCCACAGCTACTGGGTGTGCATGTCTTGACAAGCTAAGAAAAATGCCCTCCACGCTGCCTCTGCCTATACATTTCCTATATAAATTTAATTCCAGTTTCTAATGCCTGCCTTCTGTTCAGAGAATACCCTTAGCGTATATAGGACTGGGTCACATACATGTTTTTGAGTAATATATGCTAAGGCTTGACTTTAAAGACTTGAATTTGGTGCTAGGAGTTAATGCTGTCCTCAAGAAGCAGATGTGATGTGTGTATCTTAAGTGGCTGACAGACTGAACCATATAGTACGTTACCTTATAACATTCCAAATCTGTCCGTTGACCAATGCCCAAACTATCTGGGGAGGGAGCCTGTTGTCATTCTCCTTTTGCTTGTCTTGGCTGCCCTGGGGCAGCTGTGACACGTTGTGGCAGGCAGAGCTGTAGGGGAATGCCTGTTAGCTTGAGCTGCCCAGCCAGTAATAGCAAAAACCAGCAGGGTGTATGGGATTCTCCTGCAAAGCCGTAAGATTTGTTCTTGCATCAACAGTGATGTGTTAAAAATGCTACCATTAATATGCCAGACCTCAGTGCATCTTTTCTTTGAACGAATTCATGAGTATAGCCTGTGGCATATTATTTCTCCCTTGTTCTGGTCTGCCTGCAAAACAGTGTATTAAGGAAAGCTGTACTATGTACCCTAGGCACTCACTTGCGGCTAAACTCTGTCAGAGGAGAGAAGTGCCACATACATGCTCTGGTTTGTAAGCACCATGAAGGAATTCTTCAAGATGGGGTTGCAGCCATTCAACCCTTCTGCCAACCAGACTTTTTATAAATGTCCCATTTATAGCATTTCTAATCAAAGATTGAGTCAACAGAGTAAGTGGTGGATGGGGTGGGGCCTCAGGGGGTCCTCAGCCAGACAGAGAGTCTGGCAGACTGAGCTGTTTGTGTGGCGCTTAGTACTGGCATTACTATGTTTCTAAGCAAGGTTTCCCTTTCCCAGGCTTGGTTTCAGCCCACCTCTCATCTTGTCCCTTCTGATCTCCAGTCAGAAGATCTCCTTTTGCAGTTGTCACCCATCAGGAGCTCCTCTGATTTAATTCCCCTTTCATTGGGAAATTCCTTTTTCCCCTTATCTGAAAACCTTCCACTCCTCTTTCCTCTGTGTACTCTGCACTGGGATTATGCATTAGTAGTAACTTCTGGCTGTTCAGCCCGATTTGAAGTAAAATAAGGTGTTATATTAGAGCTGTATCTGAAATGCAGAATTTCAGTGTGGGCTGAAAGCCAAACACACATTTGGATAATCTACAGAAAAAACACCTTTCTGCTTGTGTGAGGTGTGCAGGCTTGTGTGCTTGTCAAAAACCCATTTAAATTTTTGAAAGGATGGTGGGAAAAACAACAGAGACATAAAGGCTTGGATGGGGCTGTGCTGGCCGTTGGGTTCTGTCCCTGTGATTACAGGTAACACATAGTATTTGCACAGTCTGAATTTGCAGGGAAAAAAAAAAATCTAAATTTTCTTGTATCACAAATTCTAAGAAACTCATATCCCTATAGCAAGATTAAGCTCTTCAGCACAATGTTTGTAAAACTCTTCTGTGCCACAAGGAGACATCAAAAGATATGTTAGACATTGCCAATCTCCTGGGTCCCTGCAGGAGTGGGAATCTGGAGGTGAAAATACTCAAATGATCTTGGGGAAATGCACAATGCCATCTGCTATAAAGAAAGGTGGGAAAATCCCAATGGCTTCTAATGGTCTGAGCTTCTGGGAATGGCGTTCCTGATCTCAGGATGGTGATTGCTTCACTCATGGGTCTATGAGCAAGACACCAGTCAAGCAGCTGAGGGTTTGACAATGTGGTCAGCAGCACCAGCGCTCCCCACCCAAGACCTCAAGTAGTGGATTTTCATTGTAAGGAGGACAGTCAGTGTGGAAATTAAAGGAATGTAAGATGGTATTTCCAGCCTATGACATCTATTAAAGTAAGCCAAGAGTTATAAAGAAGGTTAATTTGTTCTCTTACAGAGTCTTAAAATAATAGCATAATCTATTGAGACTCTTAGCACTGATCCCTGTTAAACCGCCTTCCACCCTTTTGGTGACGTTAACCACTTTGTGCAAGTATAACAAAGATGGGGGAAGGTCAGTTGTTCTCCACCTGATTCCTGCTACTCTAAAGTGAACTTGGATCTTTTAATCTCTAAATGGGTTTTACTTGTCCCCAACTGGTATTAGTGCAGCTGCACGTAAAACCTCTGTTGTCTTAATTATGAGTGCTGCTTGTTTGTGTTGAACCAGCAGTCTTGTTTTGGGAAATTCTTTTGTTTGTTTTGGACATTAAATATTTAAACCTACCATTTTGGTGTGTATTTTTTGGCTGGTGAGAGGAAAAGCTGTTTGAATACTTTTCTTCTTTCTTTCCCCTGTAGTGTGCTTGCCCTCCAGCACTGGCTAGGTAAGCAATTCTATAGAAGGGAGGTTTTTTTTCTTTTGCTCCTGACACAGCTTTTCTTAGTAGCTTTGAGCTCTACGTTTTTCAGGATGAAACCTCCACCTTATGCAGATCTCTGGAGCTTTTTAAAGAATTTATCCTCCTGCTCCTCAAACTTGTGTGGCTTTTTACAACTGTTCTTGCTGTGTGCCTGCTGCCTGTCACAGAGCTGCATGGAGGCTTCTCTTAGATTCTCTTCTTCCCCCCCCCCCCCCCTTCTCTGTGGTCTGAGAAGGTCTACTGCGCTTGTGTCATGACTGGGCACTGTATGTGTGTGATGACAGCTCTGCTGTAGTAAACTGAGAGACAAGTAGTTTCTCCTGCTGGAAGTGCCAGATTTTCTCCATCTCGATATTTGATTGAGAGTTAGGACAAATGGTTGTTTATATGCACATAGCTTTACTCCTGCAGTCTAAAATCCCTTTCAGTCTGAGATTACTACAAAGAAAGAAAATGAGAAAGACCTAAGTTTATCAACTCTGAAAAGGGAGTTGACTACTGTGAGGACAGAACTGGTGCAGATACCTCAGCATGTGCTGGGGCAAATACTTAGCTGCAGCTGCTTTCCTTAGGGAGGAGGAATTTTAAACTGCTGCTTGCCTTATTTGTACTGATGAAGTTTAGCTGGTCGTCGGTGAGTGAAACCTGGCAAACAGAAACAGCCTATATTAGTAACTGTAGAGAGAGGGCACAAAGAACTTCTAAAACTAGAGCATCTTACATTAGGGAAAAAAAAAAATCGAAATCTATATGATCTGCAAAGTGCCAATGGACACAATGACTAAGACAAAAAGAGATAAGCAGTTACCCCAATCCAGGAGCAAGTAACTTTGGAGCCTACACCGTGTTGGGGTAGCTTTTTGTAAAAGGAAGACAAAGCACACTGTGAGCAGCATCTGCTCGTGCTTGACTTCCACAGCCTGAGGTAGAAACGCTCCAGGGAACCTTTCTAACAGCACTTCTCCTCTGATCAAAGGCAGAAAATACCACTTGGCTCTTGAGAGGCAGGTTGCTCTGAAAGACAGGTTGTTCTTTGTGTTCTGCAGACTGAAGGGGAGCTGTGCGGTGGGGTGAGCGTGCGGGAGAACCTGGGTGAACCTGGCAAAGGTCACTTCTGTACTGCAGGACTGGAAAGGGCAGTGGGCAGGGTCGTCAGCAAGAAGGTGTAGGCAAAAGTGAACTGCATGGTGCAATAGCATACATCCTCCAGCCTGCTGCGTATGAGCCAAGCAAGACTAAGGATTTTCCAGCTGGAAACCTACCTCTGGCATATCTGATGGAGGATGGGACAGGAGATTTCCCCAGAAGTGTCCAGAACCAACTGGTGATGAGGCTGGAGGTTTTGCTGCTGACTCAGTGCCCAAGGGACCCTGTGTCTCCTTGCCAGCCGTGCAGAGGCAGCTGTGATTCCCCTGCACTCACCCACTGACAGCTTTCGACCTGTGAGCTCCTGAGCATGAGCATTTAAGCTTTGCAGAGATACCTTGGGGCTTAGTACAATTGTGTGTTTTGCTTTGTTCTGTCTGACTCCCACAGGCTGTGCTCAGCAGAGATCTTCTTGTGACCCTTTGCAGCCCTACCGGCAAAGACCCCATCACCAGCTAAATAATTTGAGCTTCACAGTTGCTGCTAAAAAAAAAAAAAGGCTTTTAAACTGTGCTTTGCAAACTATGCTGAAGGTTTTATAAAGTGAGTATTTTTAGCATGTCATAAAAATATAAAGTCCCACTCTTATTTTTATCCCTTCAATCTCTGCAAAATTAATTGAAAGCATTTTACCTTGCTCTCCTTTGCTTCCCTGTCTTTCCAAAACTCGCTAACTTTAGGACCCAGGAGGGAAGGCGTCATCAGATGTTGGCAAACGCTGGCCATGTTGTGTGTCTATTTATAGTAGGCGTGTGTCTAACCACCTTGTCGTTCTTTTCTTAGCATCAGCTGGACGAGCTCAGCCTTCAATTATCCATGAAGCCAATGATAATACAAGGAAAGCTATGTAAAGCAGGTGCTCGGAGGAGAGAGAAAAAGGGGAGGTAGGTGACAGGACAGGGAGAGATGAGTTTTTAGGAACTGAAAAAGATCCTTTTGCTCAGCCTGAAAACGCTTATTATCTGTAATAATTATTAATAACAGGGGTGTCTGCACAAAGTCATTGTGTCTGCTTTCAGCTGGTACGTCCCTCCCAAATGTTATTTCCCTCATTTATTTTCACTGTGTTGGCAATCAAAGGCAATGGGTTTTGGATTTTTTTTTTTCTCTCCCCTCCCTTTGCTTTTAATAGACCTTAATCTGGGTGTTCTCCCCACCCTTTCTGTCCTAAATTCTGATATTTGGATTAGTAATAGCAGGTTCTAGTTTCCCTGTGAAAAACTGAGCCTCTTGTTTTTCTTAAGCTTGGAGATTGCTCGTCTATGTTAGTTTCTTCTTTTGTCTCCATTTGAGAGAGGATTTTGCCTGTAAAGACTCAGGGAAGAAGGGAGTGAGAGAAGGGTTGTCGTTCCATGGTTGCCGATGACAAAGCTGATTGTCAGCTATTTATCAGCCTTTTTTTTTTTTTTTTTTTTTTAAATGGCTTGTCTTTGCTGATTTCTAAGTGCAGGGGAGCAAGACAGCATGAACTCTGCTCTTGACAGCATCTCAGGTTCTGATACCATCTGCCACCTAATCCACTTCCAAGGAAGGGTCTGACGTCTGTGTGCATGTGTGTGCACATATAGGCTCCCCACGTAGCCATACATCATTTCAGCAGACTCATACCGACCAGCTCACAAGCGCCATTTCTTTTACAAGAATTAGCCTTTGATACTTCTTTTCTTCCTCCTGCTTTAGATTTCCTTGATTCAGTTTGACATGCTGTGGTGGGAGACTGGGGAAGGGGCTTAGGAGTTGAAACTGGAGAGGATTTCTTCAAAAACTGAACACTTCACTGTTTTTCTACGTAGCCTGGCTCTCTGAGGTGCTGGACTTTCAGATTTTTTTTTTTTTTTTACTTTTCCTGGAAGTTATGAGTGTGGGATGCATGGATTCCTTTTTCAAAAGCAGCAGGAAACAGAACAGGTGTAAATTGTCCTTGTCAGGCTCTTTGGATAGCTGGTAAGTGGGCTCTTGCAGGAATTGTTGGATTTTAACCTTTTCAGTGACATAATGGCCAGTCTTTTTTGTGGTCTGGAAGCACTGAATGTGCTTCAAGCTTTCTAGATCTCCGTCCTCTAATAATACATGAAGAATGACACTTATCACATGTGATGCTGCATTGTATCCGCTGATCTTTTTAGATGCACTGTATTCAACATTGTTCACTGATAGTACTGGATCATGTTTGCTCATGGCATTCAGTACTGTGCACATGCAGTGCTGTGGAAAATGGCTTGACATGAGATGGGAAGAAGGGCTGTGGGAGGGATGGAACAGTATGCATTCAGAAATGCTTGTCGTCATCAGTTATGCCACTTTTCTGGGCTATGGTAATGAATGTTTGAATTAGCTTCTGGAAAACAGTAGTGCTCTTTACTACTGGGTGGCTCTCATACCTGAGTGTTGTAATTTCTTCCTCCTGGGTGTCCATACATAACCCTTTCCTCTGCTTTGAAAGGGTCTCTGTTGGAAAATCTGGGGGTTTATCCTGGCTGAGTAGGAAGGAATAGTACTCCCTTCAAAAGTTAATGCAGTCATTTCAAAGGCATCCTTACCTCTGCCAAACAAGGGGCCAGGAATTCAACTTGCCTGTAAAGCTGATCAGAGTTCTGCCATGTAATGCAGAGGATTTCATCCAGGGCTTCCAGATGGATCTGGAAAGACTGCCATCACCTGCAGGGGGCTTTGGAGTCTGGCTCAGTTAAAGCTCTCATTGGTTCCTGTGAAGTCCTGCTTTGTTTTGGTTTTGGATTTCCCCCTCTCCTCCACCTTTGTAGACCCTCTCCCTCATTTTCCAGGCACATGCTAATGGCAGGAAGTTACTTGTCTGTGTGACCTTCACAACAGTATCTGCGCGGTACTGAGCATGGACCAGAGGAATCCCACTGTTCAGTTGCACTTCATTTCATCAATCACATTCAAAACAAAATGTTAAAGATCTAAAGTTTAAAAGAAATAAAGTTTCATACTGAATAATGCTCATTAATTAGGAAAACAAAGGAACTTCATGTTAATTGGAGATAGATTTCTACACAAAAACTAATCGACAATCTTTGCAAAGTGCTTTTTATTCTTCTTGTAACAGAAAAATTATTTTTTGACTCTGAGATTACTTGTGGAGGTATTCAAAAAGAGGTTTATATTAATACCATATTGAAATGTATTGATGAAACCTGAAAACTTACCTCCCTTTCCTACTGCAGAATATTGCTTTCATTTGTCACTTCTAAAGGAGGCAGGGGAATAATTTTCCACCCTCGGGTAGCAATTTAAGATTGATCTGATTAATCAATTGTCTGAAATTTTCTGTCTTCAGGAACTTACCTTCCAACCCTAGTTTCAGCTCGTGTGTAGGATCACATCCTGTCCTCAACAAGACACTTGTTATTTCTGAAAATGGGTTCTCCAGAACAAAGTAATAGTTGAACTGGCAGAGCTGTGTGATGCTGTGGTTTCATTTAGAGGATGTTGTCCTCCACATTTTGCACTTGCTCATGTAGGTAAAATATTAGTGTGCACATAGAGGAACTGGACTTCTGAAGTAATGTGTTTTTGTTTGAACATTCAGTCATTTTTCAGAGAAATATTTATCTACAAGGCGATGGAAGAAATGGTAGTGTTATGGATGTGAGAACTGTGCCTCGTTTTGAATTCATAGTATTTAGAAAGTCCTTTCGTACTAGGCTTGGTTTCCAGTAGAATGTTTATTCTAATGACTACTAGTTAATACTGATATATTGGCCATCTAAGATAAAAAACAAAACTTTCACTGCTGAAAACTCTCTCGGGAATTAGAAAGCACTCCCTTCAGGACTAGAAAGCTTAGCAATTTGTTGTTTTCCAGTTTTATCTCTCTGCTTCTGTGCATCTACCATTCTGTCTCAGCATGGGGATTGTGTCCCGTAAGCACAGACCTTTGCCAGCCTTCCCTTGAGGTTTCGACAGACCTGCACAGGGAGAGATGAGGAATTCCCTTGCGCATAGGCATTCCCTTTGGGCCTCTAGCCAAGTAGCAAGGAGCCCAGGAGGAAAGCTGGCCCTCATGGGAGGTGCAGACTGATCTTGCAGTTGAAATCTTGGAAAATCCTAAATAAACTCCTGTAAAAGCCTGAATGTTTGAACCAAATCCGGACATTTTGGGGTTCAATTTCCAGAAGGATTTCATGCATGTAAGCAAAGCAATGTTGTCTGAATGCAGACTTTCAGAAGGCTCTTTAGTCAGCTTTTTGCAGTCAAGGTCATGCAGCACTACTGATAAACTGAAATGCTAAGAAAAAACAAAAGTCCAAATAAAAGACAGAGGTGAGACTCCCTCTCCCCTTGCAACATTGGGAGTAACTGTTGGAGAAAAGGGGGCAACAGGGGATACTGAACATGCTTCTGAGTCTGGCAGTTTGGAATTATTCTGGCTGTATCACCAGTTTCACGGCTAGGTGTGCTGTTCTCTGAGGAGATAAATGCTTCACTGCCGCTGTTGATTTTGTTACTGAAAATAACAATTTCTGAATATGCATAAAGTTTAAAATGGAGTATATTGCCTTTTTTTTTTTTTTTTTTAAAAAAGCGCAATAATTTTGGATAACTGTGTTGAGACCAATAAGCTAATTTGCTGAGCCTGGGTATAGTAATTTTTGAAAATGGTGTCCCTTTCAAGTCTGTTTATTTGCTGAATGTTTTACTTCAAAATAACTTTGAAAATGTAAGTAATAGGAAGTGACATTTTTGTTCCAATTTTGGGGGAAATGGTGGATACACTGTATATTTGCTTGTATTCTCATCTGTAAAATGCATATATATGTTAATTATGGTCAGGATCTCATAAATTGTTTTAGGCTGAACAATTTTAACAACTTTAGTCTTCTCTGATCAAAGGTAAAAACACAGGTCAAATTATTCATTGCAACTGTACAGGCTATTGGAAGGCATTCTTTTCCACTTGCTAACAAAAAGTCTAATTTGCCATAGCTCCTTAAAGCTGATGGTAGTAATTGCCTACACTGGAAACTTATGCCCGTTCTTGGTTGCACAAAACCTAGATTTGTGCTACTGTTGGGTTTCTTTCTGTTTTGTTTTTTTTTTTTTTTTTTTTTTGTCGTTTTGTTTTGGTTTTTAAATGAGGGAAATAAGTGATCTGAAATACCAGTGAGGAAACTGGAAGTCTGATGGGAATCTTTAATCTGTGAGAAGTACAGCTTTAACTCTATTTTCATATTTCAAAATTTTCAGACAGAGGCATGTGGCAGATTCAGAATGGCAAGCTCTGATTTGTGTGTTTGTGGTGATCTCAAGGCAAACTTCAGTTTTCCAGTACAATTAAATTGAAAATCAATTTGAAAATCAACCTCATATGGAAATATTTGTTGCGCACAAATTTGAGATTTTTACATCAAACCCAAAACATTACTTGGTATTCCTTTCTCTTAATACTCTGGGGCTTTGATCTGCATGTCTCTGGTTTATATAAAGTAACTTGAGAACCTGAGGAGTGGCAGATCACCTAGACCGGATGATGCTCTTCTCCAGTTACTGCAGGGAATAAAGTGTGAAATAGTAGAGGTACTGATGAGGACATGTGATATATCCTGAAAAATCAGCAGCTGTTCATGACAGCTGACAAAGCACCAGTGTAGGATTTACCTCCAGACTGGAACAGCAAGGTCCCAGAAATCAGGAGATGTGCACAGTGCCTTCTTTCTGCGGGGGACTGAGTGAGAATGTCAGGATAGTGCAGGGCAATGACTGGGAGTAAATCTGGGGTAAAATTACCATTTAATTTGAAAGGAGGAATCTTACACCTGTTAGACTTTGTAAGAATGAAGTTGCACAAACATGGGATTACGCATGAACACAGAATAGGGACTGTAGTGTAGGAGACTTGAGTTACTAGGTTTTTCAGAAGACTTCTTTGAGTAAGTTGTGTCAGGATTTAGAGTACACATCATGAAATTATAACAATAACAATTAGGAAGTGAATATAATTTCTGCCAGCTCTCATATCTGTCCTGCAAATGATATGCTTATTTTAGATAGGAGATTCAAACCAAAACAAACAAGAATTTAAGAAACAGTACATATATTTTGTATTTCACCCTGGAGGTGGATGAACATAGCTCATCAGGGTATCCTTATTCTTTGATTTCTTGGAGATCTGTGTGCAGTGGGATGCTTCATCAAATGTTCCTAACACTTGAATAGTCCCCAAAACCCCGATGCAACCAAATCCTCAAAGACAAGTCCAGTTGGGACACATTCTCTTAAAACTCCAGATAAGTATTTGTGCCCATGTTAAATGCTGCAGGAACACAAAAGCTTAAGTATGCAGAGTGCTGTGGCTTCGTTTAAAGGAGTCTGGGAGCATCTGTGTAGTTCGCAACTCTTGGATGCCCCTACAGTCCCCTGCTCTCAGCAGCACTGATGTTAAATGGTAATCCAACTGGCATCTGAAAAACTCCACGGACTTTAGACCCTGAGCATCCCCTTCGTTTAGGAGGGGTGATCCCTTTACATGATAGTATCAACATACTGAGATAAATCTGAATGTAGAAATTTCCATCCATTTGCCAGCCTGTGTGTTCTTTGGAGAAGCAGAGCATTTCATAGGCCTGTCAACAGTGAAGTTTTCATTTGAAGTAAATTTGTATTTGAAAAAAGGGAGAGCAGTAAGTATTTGGTAGAGACACTAATGGATGGCAAAAATCTCCAAGTACATTTTGGTGCACGAGCAACTATGTATCATGGTGACGTTCTCTAAATGTCAAGTAATGCATGCTGGCAAAAATGGTCTAAATTCACATGTAGTGATGTGCTCTGAAGCTGTGGGGTTCTCCAAGAAATAAGTCACTGTGGATATTTCAGTGAGAATATTTAAACAGAGTGTTACTGCAGTTGAATAAAAAAGTAAAAAAGACTGAAGATAGGATTACTGAGGAACACAGAGGAGGTAAAACAGGAATTTAAGTGAGTATCTGGGTTCATCCATGTCTTCTGTAATTTCTCAGGATCAGTCTCTCCTGTAATAATCTTATTCTACTTTAAAACAGTCAGTGAAAGAATGTACTTTCACAGTAATTAATCAGCAGCACTGAGGTAAGAAGCCTTTGCCTAACTCTTACTTTTGCCTCATCTGCACAGATCTTGAATGAAACTTGCCAGGTGTTTCCATATTGACTGAAATTCTCTTAACTCAAGGTCTTCCCTCAGCTTCAGGGTAGAAAATGTTCGTCTAATCATTCCGAATTGTGAATGAATCACTGGAGTCCTTTGGCTGGAGAGGAGCTCCTACAAGGAGCGCAGTACTCTGCTGCCAAAAATCTTTATTTGTTCTGTTGATTTAAAGCATCTGAAATGCTTTATTTTGTCACTCCTCTGCTCTCTTTTCTGGTGAATATGTATGCAATTGTGAGGAACCAAGAGAAGCTCATGTGGCCTTATATTTGAGTGTGAAACTGCTATTTTAATTCAGATTTGAAAAAGATTATTTTAAAAATGAAGATTGTGCCCTTAGCAAAAGCATTGGAGGTGTGGGGACATGGAGAAAGTATAGGGATTGGTACGCTTAAGCCTTTATGGAATTCTAGGTTGGGATTTATGCCCCTTCACAGTGAAGAAATAGCCAGTCATCTGGATATTTTGGAAAGACTGACACAGGGCAAAGCAGATGATGCACAACTCGGTTTCTATCCGTGAGTGTAAGGTCTGAGATTTTTGCTTACAACAGGAGCGTGTCTCATGTTGCTGTATTCGGCAGGTGGTGTCAAAATGAGTGTGGCTGGTACAAATCAGTACTAAGAGCGCTCAGCAGTCCCTGATGGCAAAAATCTCTGCCCAAAGGGAAAACCACTACATAGGTGCGGTTGTTCCCCTCACCTCCCTGGAGATGAGGCTGGGAACTAACTCCCATGGGCTGGGTGAGCAGGGCTGAGCTCAGGCAGGGACGTGAGCAATGTGACAAGCTGTGGAAGCTCTTGTTATTCAAATGGATGGGTTTGATGTCTCACTAGCAATATTGGCAATTCATCGGCCTGTCTCAGAAAGGCTGTTGGGTCTAGGCGTGTAGCTGCAGTTTCTCTTCTCTTGACAGACAAGGAGGCCATCTCAGTGCAGTGTTTATGTGCTGCTTGACAGTTCACTTTCCTATACACTACTGTGTATGTTTCCAGGTGGATCTCTTCTGCGTCAGAGCAAAGTAGACATATGACCTTTCTGCATGGCTGCTTTACCTAATATGTACTGTGCACTCTGCAGGATGTTTTAGGTAAGAAAATTAGCATGCAAAATTGCTAGGTATTATTTAAGGGTTGTTTTTTTCTTTCCTTGGGTCTTTGTATAAATCACCCTGTGCCAGCAGACCTTATGTTAGGATGTGACTTACATGAAAGATGTGCCTAAAATTAGTTACAGAACAAAACTGATTCTTCAGTTCTTCACTATTTACTGCTTAAAATCTCATTGACGTTAGGGGTCAGTTCATATTTTGGTGAACTTGTAAATATGTGGTTATTTTCTGTATAGTGCAGAAAGGGTATTACAAAGTGGGATCTTGATCAGTTTAGGATTACATTTTATGGGAAAACACAAAACTGCTTTCATTTTAGAGTCAATAAACCCTTAACTTGATCTATACTGACATTTTTCTGGGTTGCATCCTCTTCTGCTGTTCTGTATGTGGGAAGAAAATGGTTTTCTGAGAGTGTTTCTGCTGATATTAATGTTGGTGTTCCTAAACACAGAACAAATCCAAATGTTCTGGGCTTCAGTTATAGCCCAGCACTTCTTGGTCCTGGTCAATATGAGGCTCACTTCTCTTATAAATTATTTGGCATGCAATTGGACCTCTTTCTCAATTTTACCTCAGCCCTGCAAAGGCATAAGGTTCAAACATAGTTAACCATGGTACTTTCTGTTCCATGAGGTATACCCAAGTTATAGCTGTTTTATTTAGCACAGTGGTCTCTTTTGTTGCAGTCATGTCCTGTTTACAGTTTCTAGGAGAATTTTAATGTCTGTGCTTCTTGCACTAGAAAAACTGTGCTAGCAACAATTTTTGCCTTTCATCCACAGGAGAAGGATTTTTTTTTTTTTATAGCCATTTTCCTTTGCTGTTTAAATATACTTCTATGGAAGACATATTTAAATCGCTATTGTCCTTTCTATGATGAAAATCATTGACACAGAAGAGCAGTAGTTGTACTATTAGATCAGGGATGCTGATGTTTTGAAGGAAAGAAGGAAAGGAAGGCTTCAGAAGTGCACTTTAATTTAGAGATGTGTGTGAATTTGAATAGATTTACAATGCTTTTTGTAAAACAATGCAGAACTGAAGTCTACAGGGCTTGAAATTGGAAGAAGTCTGAGACAACAAATAGAGCTATTCGGCTGTATAGAAAATGATTGTCTGCACAGCCCAGTGAACTGAGGGGAATTGCAGGCATAAAAAAATATATTAAGCTGAGTTTCCAGACTTTTTTCTTCATTGTGAGTGCTTCTTGTGAAGCCCTACTAGTGGCCTAAAATAACTTGTCTCTTTGGCGAATCCTCCTTAGCAACTCATGCTGTTAGAGGCTGTGAGCACCTTCACTTCTTTTCTCATTTGTGCAGCCTTTCCTAGTTTCCTGCAGATGCCTGGGACATGCTGGCCTTGCTGGTGAAGGGGTGTGGGGCTGTTACTGTGTCAGAGATCACTGGCAGCTGAAAGGCAGCCTAAGTGTCTGAAAAGTCTGGAGGAAGCAGCTATAGAAGCACGCTTTGCATTTAATCCAAAAATATGTAAATCTATTTAAGATAAATGTGCACAGAGAAAACTTTGACCAATGCTTGCTACCTCTGTTTTTTTACAGTATTTGAGTTGTATCTGTAAGAAAGGGAGATATTTATTTATATGTAGCTAAGTCATATTATTCCCTTGCACCGCAGCTTCCAGAAATGCCCTGGGAATTATGAAAACTACTACCCTTCACAGTTACCTTCTTTGGACCACCAGTAACTAACCATGAGCAAGAGCTGTGGTATGTTACAGCTTTAGGGGCGAGTGGCTAGTGCTTTATTTCCTATACATGTGAGCTCTGAGATAACTGGGAATCCTCTAGGGATTTGGATTTACTATTGATATGCAGACAAATCCCTAAGCCTGACTGTAAAACTGCTCAAGGCTGGGGATGGGTTGAAGTGGCAGTATTTAGTCACACTACTTCTCATTCTGCCAAAGCTGTTTGTTTATTTTATGGTCTGATTGACATGTATCTGATTTTTTTTTTTTTTCTGAACAGTATTCTTCTTAGTCTAGAAGAAACTAAATTGTACTGGCCTGTGGATGAAGGTTCTTGGTCTAATAACTGGTCAAAGAATAAGACTAGAGACAAGTGATCAGGTTTTGGTCTAGAGGGATGTTATCAGGGATTCATGTGGAGCTAGAATAATTGTTGCTAAATGCAGTCTTGGAAATTGTTTGGAAACAGGAAATAAGCTATGGGGTGCTGAAACTTGGCTCTAGACTATTTAAAATGAGAATTAATTGCTGAGTTGCAAAAGGATCACTTGTAGTGAATGAATGGACTATAAAATGGGGGTTGCAGTTCTGTGGTGTAGAGCTGCTTTTCTCCATCTGCATTACTTTGCAGTTAATTCAGGCAAGGATGGACTGTGCATGAGTTATTACCCATTTGGAGAGAGATTTAGTAGTTGCTGTAGATAATTCTCTGAATATTTCTGCTTGCTGCTCAGAGAAGCAAGCAGAAGTCAGAGAAGGCAAATAGAGCAATAGTAATTTGATCAGTGAAACTGAACAGTTTATGGATGAGAAAAGACTTGATAGAAAAAGTTCTACCAGCTTGGAAGGCATGAGGAGCAAACAAGGCAGGTAGGGAATGCTAATTTATCTTTTCCTATGACGTAAGAGCCAGAGAGCATCAAATGAACTTGTCAAACAGATTTAAAAGAATGGGAATTATTTTTGCTCATGATTCAATATTATATGGTGGATCTCATTGCCACACAAAGTTATGGAGACAAACATACCTGTATTCAAAGATCAAATAAATGAACACTGTAAAAATCCATCAGTGAGCATGAAGTGGGAGGATTTGATGCAGTCCATCTCAAGGAGACACAAACTTTGCTTTGCTAAAGGCAAGATGGAGGTGTGGCAGGCAATATACCGTTGTGCTTGCCATGTTCTTGTGCTCTCTCTCTAAGCATCCATTACTAACTGGTTGTAGGCAAAAGCTGCTGGCTAAGGTAAACATTTGATATCAGTAAGGCTGCTCTTTTTGTCTTGGGGTCTGTCTACAGTGGACAGACATGACATTATTGTACCCTTTGCCCTGAGCTGGTACAGACTGCAAGTTGGATCCTGCTGGCTCAGAGGGGTTCAGTATGCTGAGTGGGCTGACATCCATCCACATGAGGTGGTTGCTGTTGCAGAGGCATCAGGACTGTGTGTGAATTTTGAGCTGAGATGGAGACCACCCTTGCCACACTCTCCTAGCATTTCCCTACTAGTCATCTTAGTTGATATGTTACTTGTAAGAACCTAATTTCTTTCCTCTCCATAAAACATTATGTAGGGAGCCAATATTTCTTAATGTGAGGCCAGTTATCTAAAAATATTTATGCATCAAAACACATGAATCTGCTTCTGCCTCGAGCTTTTGTTCTGGAGCCTATTTTCTTATGGATGGTTCCTGCTGTGTTTCAGTGTTTCAATTTGTGCAGAAAGCTTGACTTTAACTGTGTGGTTTAATGCTCTAAAACCAGTTAGCATCTGCAGAGAAAGTTCACTAAGCTTGAAATAATCCATGTTACCCATATGCTTCTATAATAGTTCTACTGTTGAAGACATGTAGCCCATGCTCAGAAAATCCCTTGAACTTCATAAAGATCAGTCTGAAAGAAGGAATTTTGCTGAGCTACCAGACAGAGAAAGATTTGAATCTGTCAGATCTAGATGTGTTAGCAAAGCAAGAGAATGGGAATGGAAGCTGTTTTTTCCCCGCACTTTCCTGATGCTTCATTGCAGAGCTGTGCATAATGATGCAGGCCACTGCACATTGATGTTGCTCTATTGTGCCATTGCAGTTTGTACTAGCTGAAAACTGGATCTGTGAGGAGTTCAGAAGTTTTTGGTCAAAGTTGTAGTGAGGGTTTATTGCAAGGCAGTGTCATCGACTTCACTGAGCTCAGTTCATATTCATTTGTCCTTCAGCATGTGGCATCCTAGAGATCCATGCCAAAAAGATTCTCTGCAGAAGCTGGCACATCATTTCCAGGAAAACCAATGAAAAAGACTTTCCAGTTCCTCTAGCTGTGTACACAGTGCCCTCCACCAGCCCTCTGAGGTTTGGCTGTTATGTTAAGGAAGAGTAATGTGGTTTAAAGAAAGAAAACATTGGCTTGTTGTAAACCTCATCTCTTTGCTACAGTTTCCAGTTTAGAAGTGGGTGGGGTTTTTTCTGGTTTTGGTTGTTGGTTTTTGTTTTGGTTTTGGTTGGGTTTTTTTGTTTGTTTGTTTGTTTGTGTTTGTTTTTTTTTTTTCCCTGAGCTGCCTCCTTGACTGGTTGTAGCTGGGGTTGAAGGAGAAGTCAAGGTGGTCCCCTCAGTCCTACAACAAACTGTACACAGCTCCCAAGTTTTGAGAGGGTCAGGTGATTTTTCAGGTACCTTAATCTACATCTGATCTCAAGGAGCTCATTGCCTTGCAAACTAGAAAGAAAAAATGTTTTGCTTTGCCCATGGAAAGCAATGTTTGGGGAGAGGAGAAACCTAAACACCCCTGCCCCAACCTATCCCAAAACTACTAGAAAAAAACCCCAAACAAAACAAAACCAGCCAACCCCCAAAACCAAAAATGTAGGGAAAACAGGCCTTAAAATTTCTTCTTTTTAAAAGAAAAAATGTGTGCTCAAGAAGAAAGCAAGATATCTGAAGAACAGAATTCACTGCGTATGAAGTACCAAAACTAAGGTGCATGGGATAAGATTATATTGTCTCTGATTCATTGTTCATTTCAAGGAGGTTTTCTGCACCCTTGTGCTGGTATCTTGAGGGTTATCTTTGGTCATAGAAAACAACCTTTCCTGGCACTGGCATGCTGGGGAAAGGCTGCTGTCCCTGCTCTCTGTGTAGTCCAGGGGTGACCTTTCTAACCTGGAGCAGCTGGTTTCTCACCCGCCGTGCAGATCAGGATCATTGGGCTCAGAACATCCCCCTTTAGCTTGGTGATCCTGCTCAGTATGAGCCTTTAGAGGTGCAAGTAACGTATGGTATGGAAATAGGAGCATTGGTCAGTGGAGACTGGTGCTACATGACCTGTCTCTGTCCTGTTCTGAGAGCAGCTGAGGAATGGTGTGGGTGGCACCCGCTTAGTGTTACAGGTCTTGACACATTTGTGGCTGCAGCTACCAGCCAGAGGAGCAGCCAGTGTCCTTTGCCTGCTCTCACGTATCTTGTACATCTGTTTGGCACCTCTCACCTCAGCTCTGGTAGCAAGGGCTTGGAGAATGAGTGGCTTATTGCTTTAGCTGGCTGGAGAGAAGTTTTCCTCTCAGTTACCTCAGTCTAGAAAAATAAAAGCTGTAGATCTTGTTAAATATCACTCTCATCTAAGATACATGAAAATAAAGTTTTGGGGGACTTTAATTCTTTTCTTCACAGTAGGGGTGCCAGTTGAGTGGGATTTGTTAGTCATTAGTTTAATACAAGTTAACAAGGATATTCTGATTTGCCTGAAATGAACAACCTGGAAAAATCACATAAAAGGTTGATTACATGGGGTTCCCTCTTTTCTGTTTAAAGTTTGTGAGTTCACACAAGAACCTGCCCTTTTGGCTGCTCGTTTTCAGAACCCTTCTGAGGTGTACCCGGTGCATAAAACAGCCTCCCAGCACGTTATATATCATAAGGTAATGCATCAAACTGAGAGAAAATAGATACTTTGACAGAAAGTTCTGCACTTAAAAAAGCAACATACCTCCTTGCTTCTAATCTTTCTGGTTAGATATTTTAAAAAAATATTTTCCCACAAAGGCCATTTACTGCTAACTCTATACCAGCAAAAGTGGGAAATGTAATAATTGTTCTGAATTTAAAAAGTCTGGGAGGGATGAAAGGTGATAAAAGTAGTGTGGTTTGTTAGTGAGGACTGCAAGTGGTAGGTGTGTGGTTTGGTAGCTATTGCCTTGTTTGGTTTATTTTTGTTAAAACGCTCAGCTCCCTTTTTTTCCAGTGCTATACTTCAGTTTCCCATTTCCCCTGCTTTGACTCTTGGCCTACATGATAATTAGGTAAAGAGAACAAAAGCTATGCTTACCTACTTTTCTGTAAGTAACACAGGAGAAGTAGGCCCTTAGAAGGGAGCTAAAAGGGAAGAGGATAATGATTGAAATTGGCACAGGAAGTAAACTAAGGGGATACAGAACCCAATATCTGTGATGGATAACAAGGAGAGTAAAATAATGAAAATGAGGGGAACATTCATGTCACTTGTGTTTTTGGAGGGAGTGCTGGTAGAGAGGCCTGTAAGGAAACTAAATCATGCTTTAAAGCACTTTTGACATGGACGAACACATCACATACAAGAAAGACTCTATTGTCAATAATGCATTTAATTTCATTTTAAATCAATTTGACAGGCTAGATATTCCATATGAAATTGGAATATCTCTATTGAAAATATGAAACTTTTTTTCGGGGGGGGGAGGGCAAGAGAGACACTTCATACCTCTTATGTGATATTTATATTTGGTACTGTGTTGTGTGTGCCTAAGTGGAAAATCAAGATTTTCTTTTTACCCTAGGTCTCTTCAGTGAGAATATCCTCCCCCTTCTGCTACTGAACCTGTATGGAATTAACTTCATTTGTCTGAAACAGCCTGGGGGGACCAGCTAGGACTCCAACAGAACTTACATGCCAAAGTAGCTCTTATGTTTTCTCTCTCATTCACATTACCATTGAAAATATTTGTGTTCTTTGTTCTTCTTTTCTAAATGCAGTAAGAGATGATTTATATTAGGGAGTTCTTGAGGTTTTAATTTTTTTTCTGGAATCTCCAAAGAAAAGAGAAAGGAGGAGACAAATTGTTTGGCAAAGTAAGGCCATGCTGAGAGGAGAGGTTGTAGCATTTTAACTTCTGAGATAAATTTAAACTCAGCGTTAATCTGGACACTACTGTTTCTAAGGACATTACTTTTCTTAGTGTAATTTAGCTGCTCAGGGTGATGTTTGAATGAAATACTTCAAATCCAAAGCCAGGGCTTCACACAGGAGGTATGTTCTGTGACTTTTAGATGAATGGAGCTTTCCTGGGTGGACACAGGTAACAGCTTAAAAAAACGAGGTTACTTAGGAGGTCTCACTTTCTTTGTTAAAACCTGTTCTCCCCATGTACTGTCCCAGCATGGGTGAGGAGCTGGCGTCTCCCTAACACACTCCGCTGTAGTTTGCAGAGGTGCTGTGGGAGCTGTGATGAACCGTCCTGGGTTGTCCAGAGCGGGATCTCTAGGATGTGGACATATAGTAGCTGTGAGGTCAGACTGCTGTGTGGTCACTGCTGGGCTCAAGCCTGTGGCATAGCCTGTCCTCCTCTCCCACCCTGTGTGTCCCTGTTGATGCACTTTGTCTTGCCTTGTGCCTTCTTTGACTCTTGTCTCTGTCCTCAATCTGAAGGTCTAACTCTAGGCTTAACTGCCAAATATTGGTGATTGCACTAAATTAATAAGGTTATCTTTAGCTTTTTAAGTTATTAGGTATTTTCTGAAAACTGTGTTGTGCACCTCTTTCAAAATAGTGTCGTTTATTTAAAAAGGAACCAAGTTGTTCACCAGGGCTCTACTCTAGTAGAACCACACTTCCCTCACTGAAGCCAGCTGGTAGTAGATTAAGTATCACTGGAAAGTATTTTGTAACACTGACTGCCAGATTCAGTGGTATATTGCATTCAACTGTTAACATGAATTGTTAGTGGTGGACAGTGGTTGTATAAACAAATATAACCGCGGGCACTAGCCCAAAAGCAGTTAACTTCAATAGGTTGAATTAATGCAGAAGGAAAGGAAATCTCAGCAATGAGGATATACATTGGGTAGTGGATAGAACTGGGATGGGAATTTGCTAGTTGTACTGGGATTTTTCTACCTGTGACAGCTGTCCCAAAGAATCGGATCCACTACCGTTGCTATTTTGTTTCCTCTGAAGCTGTCTAAGTGTACCAGCAATGAAGGCACATTTCTGGAGAGACCCAGCCAAACTAGGGCATCCATTCTGACGCAGCAATGTGCATTGGTAACCCCTGTGGCAAAGGAAAAGATACATTTTAAAGGTAGATAAAACTGACTTGCAGCACAGAGACACTGTTACTCTTGCTGAACATATTTTGTCATTCCTTAGTCCTGTTGCTCATTGTATTTGTTACAGAATGGAGGGTTGATTAGCTTTGGCAACAAAGCTGCAAACTTTTAGCTTCATACTGTATACCATGAGATATTGAAAAACTAGTTGGGAATGTTCTGAGAAAAATATGTGAAATTAATTGATTTAGAACACTATGATCTATTAAAATGAAGTTTTGGCTGAGCTATTGCACATACTGCTGTACATATGTGTTAAGGTAGTAAGATGATTGTCATAAAGCATGTGTTGGAAGGAGGAAATGGATCCATGGCACACCTAAAGCCCTAGAGGTGCATCTGTTTTGGTATTCTGGTTTGACCTGCTGAATTTCGCAGAGCAGCATTATGGGTGGATATAAGACAGGCTTTAAACGCAGGGAGGAGGGAGAACAGACAGACACCCATAATATCTAGCTACAAAAGCACATCCACCTATGAGAACATAAAGATATTGTGCTAGCATGACAGTTTGTGTTGTGTGTCATTTCCCTTCCCCTCTCTCAGTACCCTTTGCTCTGCTCTGCTTTGTTCCTAGGATTGATCTTAACTCATGCTCTGTTTTGATGTAGTCCACATCTCAGTTTTCCCAAAGGAGAAATTGTGAGCTAATCCGGTTGAATCGACAAGACAGGGGTGGTTAAGTGATGTGCTGTACTCCAAGAGTTGGTTTGAGGATGAGGTGTCATTGAGAGAAATGGGAATGAGACATGTTACCTGAGGAAGATTGGTCAGAGAGACGAGAAGCCAGGAGTGCAAGCAGAAATGCAGCTATTCCTAGGACATGCTGGTGTTCCATTTCTTGATATCTGTTTTCTATTCCCCTTGTTCCTCCGCATGCATTCAGTGCACAGGCAGAGGAGGTGAAAATTACAAAACTTGCTATATAATAAAATAATTGTTCACTTGTTATTTAATAATGCTTAATATCAAACGACTGGAAGAACTGTAAGCTTTTCTATAGGTAATCCAAATGTAAGATATGACCTTCCTCCTTTCTTTTTTCTGGAAGTGAATGCAGTGCAGTCATCCCCTGGAGTCCTCCAGTCACTGTATTGGCTTTAAACAGGAATAATTTAAACCAGAAGCATGTCTCTGCAAGAGGAGGAAACAATGCATACCAACAGCCTCTGAACTGCCCATATAGTGCTTCAAAGGGAAAAAAACCAGACTATTGGAATCCAATTATTCATTATCACATGTTTTATTGGCAGGCAGGGTTACAGGAGGAAGGTGGAGAACTTGCCTGAACTGGAGTTTGGCCTCTCAGCAGGGTTAGGTGTCTGCAGCCAATTTAAGTATCTTAAAAGGAGACACTGAGGTTTTTTTTTCCTTTTTTCTTCCTTGATCCCCTCACTGATGCTGCAACCACTTTTTGACAGATTGATGTTGGAACCTATTCCCTTAGCGACTGACTTCTCCTCTGGGTTCCCTTCTTCTGAGTTACCCTCAGTTGCTTGTGAGCGCTAGTCTTTCTGCAGTAGCTAGAATGGCTATTTTTGCAATATCTGCTGCTTGCCCTGTATTTATTACCTTGTCAATCCTTTGCTTGTACAAATGGACCTGTTCTTACAACTCTGTTTCAGGGTATTTCTATGGAGTGAGGGTAAAGCTGGTTCAGGTTTGGGCACTCTCCCCAACAGCAGTACCCCAGGTGACTATCATCCTTGCTGCGATCAAGTGCACCAGCTGATGGCTGCACCTGCAAGGATTTGGGTTGGCAGGGGGCAACTGTTTGGTTTGGGGAGCACAATGCTAAATTACAGCCTTGAATGTTTGTTTATGTACCGGACACACATTCATGCCCTATTGAAAAGGAGTGCTATCAGGACCGCAAAATCAAACATGTAAAAGTTAGGAAATGCCAGGACGCTAATTCTCCCACTGGCTTGCACATATTCATTATGATTCAGTCTTTAATTACAGTTATACACTGTTTTTCCACAGAATTCCTGCCTCCCTCTGTGCACAGGATGTCCACTGCTATTTGAGTGAGAAACTATTAAATATTTTGTTTTCTCCTTATTGTTTCTTATGGTTTTTAAGGCTTTGCAATGAGGGAGGAATTGCTGATGGCTTATTGTTTTGTTTTCTTGCTTGTCTTCACCATAGCATAAGTGGCCAGTGTTTCATAAGGGCCACTTCAAAGAGTGCTCATCTGATCCTGAATGCTGTGCTGACCCCATTCATGAATTGGGAATACAAGAACACAGAGTGTCTTCCTTGGACAAGCAGCCTTACAGGGTGTTTCTGGCTTCCTGATCTCTATTAGCTACAGTCCTTATTCCCAGCATCACACTTTTAAATCCCTATCCTAGGCTTTTCCTCCTCTCCTGCCTGGCTTTAGTTCTTGGTATGCCCAAGTTGATTCTCCTATGTGAGCTAGTATCTCATCATGCCTTTGTAAAAGGTCTTTATCTTTTGTGCTGTTTGGATGTGGCTAGGATTATCCAGCAGCACAGCAGAGTCAGGCTCCTTAAATTTCATTTCATATGGACCTGGATTTAGCAGACCAAACTGGCAACTGTAGAGAAAGGCCTGCTCAACCTCAGTGCAGGTTTTTGGGTAGTTCTGCTCTTTAATTCAGAGCAAAGTCTAAAAGGCATGAGACATGTATGAAATTTCAAAGACTTACCCCTTGGGCAAGTTCAAGTGGATTTTCATAAGGACAACAAAAGGTTCTTGTCTGTCACAGAGTCCTCTGCCAAATTTGTTACTGGTGCAAAAAAAAAGATCAAATAAAAGGTTCCTGAATGTTTTAAACACTGAATACACAATATGGTTTCTTCTGGTTTTGTTTTGGGTTACAGCTAAAGTATTTTTGGTAAAACTGAAAAAAACCATCATCATCCTGAGGAAGCAACCAGTCAAGAAAATTCAGCCTGTGTGTTTAAAGGATAGTGCAGCCCATATGCAACTAAAACCAGGGCCTTAGACTGGGAATTTTCATCTGGCCTATGAACAGTTGAGTTTGATATAGTAAATGCTATAGTTTTTCTCAGTATGGCTGATTGATGGGTCCTGATTTGATTTTATCTTTTTTACATTACAGTAGTGTCATTGAAGTTAAATATTTTGAAATTAATACTTTTCAGCCATTTTATAATGGTGACACAGCAGCAACCAGAGGAGGTCACTTTTGGGTTTGCCCAGTGCTGGAGCATCCTATTTCCGTTCCTGATTACCACCATCTCCCTGTTGATGAGCTTGGGCAAGGAGAGAGTTGCTTTCTGCACCCGTTTGAGAGCTGCCTTCACAGCACGGATTTGTCTCTTTGGGGATAGGGCAGTAAATGGAGTGCCCATTTCTGCTGGCCATGCTGAGATTGCTCAGTGACCAGATGCCACATGGGTGGTGTGTGTAAGCCGTGTGGCACGGTGCGATGCAAAGACATGAGCAGCTGGTACAGGGTGCAGCACACCTGTGCTACCAGAGAGCAACTCTGAGCTTCTTGGCAGGGTGGGTGATGCCAGCCAGAGCATCATGCTAGAAACGTCTGTATGTCCTCCAGTGGCAGAGCAAGATCTGTCATCTCCCTAGGGAACTCCATGCTGCAGTATAGACTTAAACTGAATTCTTGAGAGATGTTTGAGTGGCTTTGGATGCAAAGAAGAGTAACTTACTTTGAAAAATGTCTTTACTGCTTTGCTATTCGGACTCTTGACCTCTGGGAGCTCAAATCCCATCTTCCAAACACAACTGACAAGAATATCATTAGCAGGTTGGTCTCTTGTCTTACTCTACCCCTCGACATTCATAACTGCACTATCTAATTATCATAATGCACTGCGTGTTTCTAATTTTTACCCCAAAGACTGTACACTCTTCTAGACTAATCCTCATTTTGCTTTTACTTGTTTTTTTAAAGTAAATTGATATAGTAATTTTTTTGTTTTGTTACCTATATGTGGTTTTAAAATCCTCTCTGGAGATATACTGTGCCGGAATAAAGCCCCAAGCCTCTGCTAAAATTAATGCTTAGGGAACCACAGGGGAGAGGAAAAAAATAAAGAACAGGAAAGGCAAAGTTGTTTTTACACCAACTCTCCATCTCTTTTCACATTATGTTTGGTCTTGTCTGCTCCAGTGAAATTTCTCCATTTGTTTCCTTTTAAGAAGTGCTTTGAGAAGATGCAAACAGCAGCCATCAGCTTTAAGTTGTTAGATTAGCACAGCGCTCTGTTACCAATAAGCAGTGATAGATGTGGAAAAGAACATATAGGTATTGTGGCTTCAGGTAATGGTGTGAGACTCTAGCTTTGATTTCCTTCAGTGCTCTTGAGTTTTTATAGGGAGTTGAACAAGCCACTAGTGTCATCTTGTTTCCATTTTAATTTCTAAAAGTCAGAATATTATTGTTTCTCTATCATAGTGGCACTATTAGAAAAAAATCAATAAATGCCGGAGGTTGCTGAAATACTAAATGCAGCTAAAGTGAAATAAGTTGATTGTTGTTATACTCAACTGGTTACATTTTATTTGATTTACAGGTATATTAGCTTCAAAGGCAATCCCAGTATAAAACATATTTACATGTAGATACAGTACCATGATTCATACATTTGCTGTAACCAGTATCACAGATTGTGTTTAGTGTTTACATTTTGTCTCTTCACTGAGTTTACACAAAACATGAAGTTATTTCTAGTCCTGGTCTTTATGTGAAGCTGAGTTTTGGAGTCCGAGTTGGCAAAGCACTGCTGCTTTTCATTAGTATGGTCTAAACCAAAACAAATTGACTGCTCTTCTCCTCTGCATTAAGTACTCCATTTCATCAAAGTGTCTTGAGAGTCTTATTTCAATGTCCTATAGTTAATTTACTGTCATTGTGACTAGGCTTCAAGCTGATCACTGGCATGATGGTTGATCCAGAATCAGATTGGCAGTTGGTCCTCTGTGGAGGTTGACCTGACTGTGTTTCAAATGAAACAAGGGAGAACACCACAACTGCAAAACAAGTCACCCAAACTTTACTTTTTCACTAGAACATTTTTTTTTTTTTCCCAGGTAGTACTGTATACATATATTATGCATATTACTCTGAAAATAATTCTTGTTCTCTGAACTACAGCTCTTTACACAACATGGTATAAGTATATATTCTGAAAAATGATAATTGTTTCCAGATTAATATGTAGAATCATTGAGGCATTTGGGAAGTTTTTTATATAGGTTATTTCTTTTGCATATATTTTCTGTTTCCAGTTCACAGTGAAATCAACTGAGACTCTAATGTTCAAAAAAACCTAAACACTCTTAAATGTTTGCTAGTCTTTCATTCTAATCTATGCAGAAGAACTACCTTTGCCATTCTTTCTACCCTGTGGTGCCCTGAGCACACTTTTGTATGGAATTGATAAAAAAATTCTAAGACTTCTAGACCTACTGCCCCAGACCATCAGCAGTTGACTTCATTGGGTTGTCATGGTGTTAAGGAACCCAGACTTGTCTGGTTTGTAGACTAACTCTATTTTATGGATCTGAATTTGGGAGGAGAAAGGGAACTTTTTTCTTTCTTCCTTTATACAGTCTCTCTATGGCTTTGCATGCCTAGAAGAACATAATAATATACTAGGTCTGATTTTCATTTCCACAATGTAATTTCTGTTTGGCAAGCCTGCTTACAGATCCAATCTTAATTTCACTTTATTTATATTAATTCCATCTTAAAAATTACAAAGTTCAGCACCAGTTCCCAAGAAATTGGTCCTAGTGACACCTCAGGAGATTCACATTCTGAGTAGCATTGAATAGGAAGATCTGAAGTAGACATACTTATGTAGGAACGATCAGAAAATATTGGGGTTTGGTATTTTTTTTAATGTCCTGAAAAATAGTAATTTGGCAGATAGTTCCTCTGCTAAAGGTATACCTCTGTGTGTGACTTGTAGGTTTTATTCATTCTACGTAATGTTTCTTCTCCTCTCAGATCTCAAGACACACAGAAGGATTTCTCTGGTCGGAGTATGGGAAATTGTTTTGTTGTCACTTCAGCACCTGTGTGGTGGGTGATGTTTCTTTGCCCAGGTCCTCTCCTTTGGGTGGGCCCTGTGCAAACTGTTCTTGCATGTTCTTCATTTGAATCCTTTTAAAAGCTCTAGCTCAGCTCAGTGAAAAATTATGATATTGCAGTTAGGACAAATGAAGAGTCAGGACACATTGACACAAATGAGGAAAGCAATGTGACTTAAGTCACCTGCAGTTCAGACCTGCCAGGTTGAAAGTCCTCTTAGCACTGCACAGAGGCAGTCTTATCCAGTGGCTGGGGGATGCAATGGGGGTCTAGGAAAACCTCTCTTGTCTTGGCCATGGTGAAGGCTGAACCTGGACAAGTCATTTCACACCTCTGGTTTATTTCCACTCGCTGTTAGACCAATAGTCTTAACAGCGGGGTCTTTCATTTACAGTATACTTTCCTAGCTCAGTAGAGCCTTGATTTTTGGTTTCAATTGGTGCTGTAACAGTGATAATAGCAAACACAGCAATCTAGTGATCCTTTCCAGTCCCCAGCATTTAGCCATGAGTGTCAGGGCTAGATAAAACCGAGATACAGACACATTGAGAGGAGGCTGGAGCATGGCAACACGTTTATAGTGTTGCTTTTATTAAAGCTGCCCTTTCTTTCTCCTCCTCCTCCTCCTCTTCCTCCCTCAGATGATGATGACATTGTTTTATTTGTTTTACTTCTATAGTTAGCAAACTTAGTTAGCAAGCAAGATTAAAAATAAAGCAGCAACCCTCCTCTGTTCTAACACTGAGAGTTGTTTCTGTGTGAAGCTTTGCAATTGCAAAAGGGGTATCAAGTCCTACCCCTAACTGGGGAGGTTGTGCTCCAGATTGACACACTGTTGACTAGCTGGTAATTTCTGTCTTCTTTCTTTCTTTTGTGTGACTCCAGGCACCTGATCATTAATGTCATCTTGGTTATGGAGCAAGGTCTCCATTTCCATGGAAACATGGGGAAATGGTTTTGGAATCTTAAAGGTCTTTTTATTTATTGGATACCCCTTTCTCTCCTGTTTTAGCATTTAAAACAAAGAAGCCTACAGTGTTGAAATGTTTTAAGAGATATTGTGTTAAATGAGGTCGACAGATATAAAAATTACATTTAACTTCTCTGCTCTGTAAACCTGTAAAAATATATCAGCTGGTAAAAAAATCAGCCTAGTTACCCTGAAGCCAATGGGACTAGACAAGTTTACAGCAGCCAGGAATTTATCCCAGAGGTCTGGTAGTCTGGGTTAGATTCCCAAGGAAAGTGATGGGACTCTCATGACTTGAAAGCTATAGCTAGATGGGATAAATCCCTGAACAATATTGGAAGTATTAGTTCTGCTTCAGCTGCTAGATAAACAAGGTCAACTAAAACATTTTTTTAAAATTCATTATGCTCATGGATTTCCTGATGCAAGAATTTATTTATGTCCAAATGACAATTTTTTTTTTTGCATTGTTTAGTGTCAAAGGAAGCTGCTAACTGTGCAGACTTTTTTTTTTTCTGGAGGTCAATATTGGTAGCCATTTAGTATGAGACACATGATATTATAAATTACTATTTTTAATAATAGTTCTAATATTGTGATATTTCCAATACTGTGAATGGTCAGGCTTGATATATATTTTTTATTTTAAGTATTTACAGTACATTTACTGCAAAAGACTAATAAAATACTTTATAACATACTGGTGCCATGAACAGTGCATGGAACGATGGAATGCACAAAATGCAAAGTAAAGAATATGGTGAAAAAGGCTTAACCAGTGACTCGGGAAACTACAGTTTAACGGTTACTGAAGCTGAGGGATGAAATACTAATCCAATCACGGTTGATGGTAATGTTCCTATTTTCTTCAGTGAAACCTGGTTTAACCAAAGATTTTTTTAACGATATACGTCCCCTTGCATCCCCTTACAGATCACCAAATTGTTTCCATATCTGAGTCAAATCCCTGTTCTGATGTTAAAAAGTTCTCTCTTTCTCTCTCCACTTGAATAGAAGCTGTTCCTGTTCATTCTGCATCTGAACTTTGTTCATTTCTGTCAACCTTCAGAAAACTCTCTGATAGTAAATATTAAAACCTGTTTGGAATAACGAGAACTACACCTAATGCAAGTGTCCCTTGTCAGCGTGTCAAAGGAGCAGCGCAGGTAATTAAACCTAAAATGTGACAAGATACCTGCATGATATATCACCTACAAATAGTGAAATGAGAACACAGAGGTGGCTTTGGATTCAGCAGTGGCTTTAATTTTGTTACCATCTGATTCCTCCTCTTATACTGCATCCTTGACAAAGTCACGTTCCGCTGCTCTGAACTTTGCTGGTGAAGGGAGGTAACATCATTTCACTTTCAACTCCCTGAATGTAGGACATCACATACGGAACTGAACCAAAGATGGCAAGTGTATTTGCATTTATTTCAGCATCAGGCAGCTTTTGAAAATTATGAGAAAATAGAGGTGTGTAAGTGTCTGGGGTGGAAATATTCCATCTGGAGGACTAGCACCAGACTTGCCACTTGGTATTCAGTGCAGCGGAGGAAATTCCTGAATGTGGGGATTGCTCAGGGCACCTGCAACAGACCTCTTACTCTGGGCAACCTATTTTTTCTGCAAGTTTCTAGTTAGTTTAGTTCCTTATGTGTAGACTCTGGCCTCACTTTCTTTAGAGTGCCTGTCAGATGAAAGTATGGGGGGAGATGAGGTTGGTGAGCTGTACAATTAGGTGTGATTAGCTCAACAGGAAGTCAGTTTTCAGGTGGTTTTTGGAAGGGAGTAATGTTAGTGAGACAGATCATGCACATCAGTGTTGAATAAAAATTTCTTCCTGTCTCCCCATAGATATTCCCTAGTAGTATTTCTCAGAGAACAATTGTTAGTGCTTTCCCTTCTCATTTGAATTTCAAGCTAGTGAAGATGAACACACTAAAGTGAACATGATCCCAGAACAAGGTCTTGTACAGATTAGAAATTTAAGATACTGCTCTAAGTTTAGAATACAGTCATTTGGATGAGATATGACAGCAAATTCTTTTTTTTTTTTTTTTTTAAGAAAAAAAAATCCTAGTCCTCAGATTCTGTTGAAAAGCTGCTCTGGTCAGCTGCTCTGACCAAAGCTGATTGAGATCCAGAGCTCTGAGGGAACAAATTATGGCTGAGGAAAATATCTCTTTTGGTTCATATCTACATAATGTTGCCTTATTCCCTGCTTTATAATGCATTTTAAAATCTACAATATGAGCAACTCTATAGAAATGAAATTTCACAATTTATAGTGCTGTGAAGATGTTTTTGTTACCGATGAGCTTAAAATGAAGTTACAAATACACTGTTTCTTTGGTTAATGGTATATTTTGGCATTATAAAATAACTCATAAGGTAGAACAAATAATTTCTCTCAAGTTTCAATTGCTCTTTGTTTTTCTGCTGCTGCTTCTGGAAAAGCTCCTGAAACATTTTATTGATGAGCTAATGCACTCTGATCTGCATGTAGTACTTCTGTAACTCCAGCAAAGGTTTCTAGTGACATGCTAGACCATGAGAACAAAGCTCAAATTTATTGTGTTCCCCCAGATGGAATTACAGTCTTCATCAGTTAATGCAGCGTTTCTCAACTTTGGAAAGCTGAATCCTGACTTGTCAAGAAAATGAAGCTTACAGTATTACTGCTACTAGCAATGTTGTTTTAAAAGCCTACCCCAAATGAGCAGTCACTCAAATAGGCTGTGTAGGTATTCATACTCATCTCTCTTGTACGCTTTGATTAGCAGGGCATTGTCAACAATGTTGAAGTAATGTCATTGGCATTTGAATCATGACCCTTTTATAACCAAAATTACTGCATCGGTTTCTCTGCAAATTCAGGCAGGCATTGCTGCATTATGGATGGGCTGTGGTTTCAGTATTGCTCTTTGCAACCAGGTGCTTTAAAAACAGAAGCAGTCAGAACAACAAAATAGGTCGAGGTTCTGGAGAACCTGTGGGAATCTGAGTTAATATTCATTGCATGATGGTTTGTGCGATTTTTATTATTGTACAAAATTTACTCCTACTTTTTCTTAGATCTTTACAAAATGAGAAGATTGTATTCGATTTACATACCAGTGTAAACTGAATGGCTTCAGAGCATCTACAACTTCTTCTGTATGCACTCCCTTAGCATTTTTTGGGGGGGTTACTTTAAGTCTGAGGGGTATAGATTTGACCTCAATCACAGTGAAGTGTTAAGAGGAAGTAATTTGCACTAGTAAGACTAAAGTAGTTTAAAAATTCATTTAAGGTGAAGCAATGCAGTCTTCTCAGGTAAACAAAATATTTGTGTTCTGTGCTTTTTTTGGTGTGGGTTAAAATGTTTCATTAGCTCTCACAGTACATACAAGTTACTTGTTTCTGTACTTCCCAACAGCAACGGGAATTGGAAAACTTTTCTTGTTACTAATTTTCCCTGAAAGTGCATAAATGTGTTTTTTACTCAGTCCTTGCTTGGTATTAATGTTAAATAATTGATTTAGTATGTTACTGTTAGGCAGTTAAGAACAACTAATTTGTGGATAATGCCTCAAGTGATACAAACTGGTATTGCTTCACCGAAGTTTAGAGTTACACCCAGTTGAGGATCTATCTGGTCTCTTGTTCTTAGCAAGGATGCTGGTGGTTTCCATGTGTTAGGGAGGACTGAGTATCCTGATTAATTTCAGGGAACAGAGAAGGTACTGAAGATGATCTGGGGTGAAATGATGGCATGCATATTTCATTTTATTTGTTATTTCTGTCTGTTTTGTTTTTCCACATAAGGGATTTTTTTTTTCCTCCTCCGCTGCCCAGCTTTAGTGTGGTACTACCTCTTCAGAAGCTACTTGCCTGTAGTTGCAGTTGTCTCCCTGGTGGATTTTTCTCTGTAGGAACTCTTCTTAAGCTTTTACTATCACTTCATGGCTGCAAAGCCCGAACAATGTGGCTGTTGGGAAGCAGCATTGCCTGCAGAGTTGTCATGACAACCTGCTGTGAAGGCAGCCGACATGGATAGGTCTTGTGGTTGTATTAAGTTTGCCGATTAGGTACTTTTTGCAAAATTTGGAAGCAGTGGATTACCCCTTTCTTCCCTGTTACTGATGTAGATGTGTTGTTATGTGAACTCCTTGCCAGCTACACGCACAGCACTGTACTTTGCTGGTAACGGTCACGGTCTGCAGTTCACCAATCCCTACTGGCACTCCAGTTCCTCCGTGGGAGGAACCTATCCTCTATCACCAGCAGTGGCTGAGTACATTCACCTTAAGGGTAGCAAAAATCAATACTAAAAAGTACATTTTAATCCTAGCTAGAGCAGAAGTTGGGCATGCTCCTCTTAAAATTTCATCATTTATCTATCTTTTCCTATGTGGTATTTGTTCATCTCATCTTCTTCCCTGTGTTCCCTCGGTCCTTCTGTTCTGGTAAAGGCAGCTAAGAGAACAAAACTTGGACAGCCTGATGCGTAGCATGCTAGGGGTGTGTGTGTGTATAGTCTTGTTGTCATTCCCCCCCTCAGTGGTTTACATGATGTGGGTCAGGTCCCCAGGCACACAGGTTGATTTGGTCTAGCTGTAGTGTTGCCTCTGCTGAGGAGTATCACTAGAAGGAGGGCAGTGATATTATTTTGGTAGCACCCTGTTCAAAATATTTATTCTCTCACCTCTCTTCACTGTTCATTAGTATTTTGTGAAGGCTTTATTTACTCAAAGGATGTACAGGATGGAGTTTGGGGGAAGAATTTCCTTCTCTCTTTAGAGTAGATATAATACTAAAATCAACATAACACCTAGTGATTCAGTGCATTTTTGAGTGCTGGGAAGGTGACATAAGAAGTAACCATAAGCAACCTAGTCTTCCTGCACTTGGATGTTTTTCACATACGTACTGTGATCTCACCAGATCAGATGTTCTAAAGTAGTTTGGATTTCCATGCTAAGGAAAGGTCAGGTTTTATCTCTCAAGTTATACACGTGCAATGAGCTCACAGAGGGTAGACTGGCCTGGCACCTTCTGTATCTGTCAGCAGCAAAAAGCCCTTGGGATATTTTTGCTCCTGTTCTTTATAGCAATGGTCATTTTGTTGTGAAGGTGTGACTTCATCCATCAGGTGGTTATTATCTAAAGAAATGGTTTCTCTCAGTGTGTGCCTTTTTGAATAGGTGATGAAACATTAAAATAAGTGGAGAGAAAAATACATTAAGTTTCTTTCTGTACTTTATTGTGCTTCTGGGAGGGCTGATGTAATAAAATGAGTTTTCAAGAAAAGTGCTACTTAGTTTTAATTCAGAAGAGCTATTTTTTTTTTTTTCTTTACATAACACTGCACCTGGAGACAGTGGCAATTCAAGGTGTGATGAGCAGTCTGTTTTCTCTCACTGATTTTTAATCCAACAAGACTTAGTTCTAGCTGAAAACACCGTGATTTAATGACTATTTAGTCTTGTGTTACTGTAAAATGAGGCAGCATTTCCACACAGGTCAAATCTTAGGGGACATATATTTTTATTGTGTGCAGGAGAAAAAAGATATGTGGCTCTCTTGTTGAAAGCTCTAAGAAAAGATGAGGTCAAAGTAGGATTGAATTTGGGATTGACCTACTTTCTCACTGCTAGAAGTGTTATTTCTGGGCAGAGGGTGAGATGCTCCAGGGTAAAAGAGGGCAGGATGTTTGTACAGTTGATACCTTTTGCTCTGGTAATTTTGTGGTAAAGGCTTTTAATCTCACATGCTGTCTGTTATCTTCTCATCTTAATGCTCACTGATAGAAAGAAGCCTCAGAAGCTGGTCTTATTCTTTCATAATAAAACCAGTACATAAACAGATAATTTCCTTTGATCCCATGGTGGTCTTGTTCAGTGACTCTATTTCAATTTAGTATTTCTCTCCAAATTACTCCAGCAAAGAAATAATACAGAAATAAAAAGAAACACAAGAGCTAAGATCATGGCATTACAAGTCCCTTTTGTACTCTCAAAATCTCTTTTGGATTAAAATACTGTCCAAGTAGTGTGACATGTCCAGAACTCTTCCAGCTCTAGGTAGGCTGAAGTGGGAAGGATGCTGTCAGGTCATGGTGTCTGAGGATTTATCTGACCTTGAAGGAGCACCAGCAACTTAACCATGTATTTTCCTGAAGCTGTATAGGCACTACAGAATCTGCACCCAGTATTACTGTAGTCAAAAAGAGATTAGAGAAAAAATTAATCTTCCTCCCTGCTGTTTGCTTGTTATGTGCATTTGACAGTGCTTTGTATTATGGTTTTTTTTAGCCTGCTTGTATACAACTGGTGAGTCAACAGGGAGGAGGAAAAACCCCATATGTATATTTTACACAATTTAGATGAAACAAAAAAGAAACTGTTTAAAGGGCAGATCATGACAAAAATGAACATTTTAGAAATTAGTTCCAAAAGAAAAAAACCCCGTCCAATTACACCTCTCTTTAATTAGATCCAGCAGAGCTGCTAATGAGTGCTGAAGATCTCCACTTTCTTCTCAGCCACAAAAATCACTTCTCTAGCTGATGTACCAAGCACTTTCTGCCTTGGCATCCCCCTGAAAGCTTTCTTATTCCAAGACCCAGACCTAGGCATGAACCTGTGATAGCTGTCCCCTGGGGTCGGGAGGGAGTGCAATAATCTCCATCCTGACTGTGAGTGCCTTGGACCCACCCTGCAGCATCATTTTAGTGGCTGCTGCGTGCTAAAGGCAGCAGGCCCTCAGCACGATTCCAGTGAGATTTGTAACGTTGCATGACACAAGCAGTGTTATCATCTTAATCTGATGTGAAAGACTCCTTCATGCAGAAATGTTAAGGTTCAGGACAGAGACTGATTTTTTTGAATGGTTCCACGTAACTCCAAAGTTGATTATCAAGAATAAGCTTTGAACATAAGTATTTTTGGTAGACAACTCATGTTTTATTCAGGGATAAATGAGTATGAATTCATGTTTTATAAACACATTGGGTATTCTGAGGTTAGTTCCTCTGACTCAAGCCCTGCTCTGTTCCTCCTCCAGTTCTGGAAGTTTATTTGAAGCTGTTTCTTAAGTTATCTGCTTTCTGTGCATTGGTAGAAGGGGGAATATTGTCACATCAGATGTACTTTTTTTTTTTCCTTGATTTTGAATTGCCAGACAGTTGTTGGTGACGGGGAGAGGGGAAGGTGATGATTTATTATGATTTATATTTTCTACCTAGATTCCTCATTCCTTCTTTAGTTTTTTGACTTGTGTAAAGGTCTGAAAATTCATCCCTAAGCCTCCAGTCTTTGGTCCTAAAACTTGTTAAAAGTAATCAAAGCCTTTTGATTGAATTTGAGCTTTGGATGGGGTCCTGAAGGAACAGGTTGCTACACAGGCTTGCTGAGGAATTGTCACTTGCTTTCTATTTTCTTCATCTGCAATACATGTTGCAACCTGCAATACATTCTTTTTCTCTACCATCTTCTGAACTCTTTCAGTTTGTTTCAAACAGGGATTGGAGATTGTGGACACGTGCTTGCTCTCTTGGGACTTGGTCCGGTACATACAAACCGTGCCAGAGGAGATGGAATTCAGCCAGCAATGGTTTGGAGGGGACAAAGGCACAGGTGGTTGGAGCATGGTAGTGCTTGTCCAGCCTAGCAGCCACCAGCCCTGTGAGGAGTTGGGGGCCTGTTGTCCCGGGTGCTCAAAACAAGATTTTCTAAGCACAGCAGTATATACCATCAAACTGTATAAACTTTGTGGTGAGGAATAAGAAGGTGGCATTTCTTGAATTTTTTGTATCTGTTTCTTTGTGTTTCATACAGTCCTGGGGAGGGAAGGTGAGGGACAAAAAGCTTTGTCCTCTTGGTTGCTGGCTTCCTTAGAGAGAAAATAGAATTTTTGTTAGTGAACGGTAGTTTAAATTTTTATCTGCCATTCTCAAGTGTCACTCTAATGAAAAGTAAATGTAGGCTTTTTTTTTAGCACAAGAATTGTGCAGGCAAAGCCTGAACTTTCTTCCCTACTATCTAGACTATCTTCTTTCTGTAAAAAAATTGTGGTTTCAAAAGTCTAACTTGCTTTTCAGAAGAGAGTGTGGGTTTTGTGTCCTGTGTGCTTTTGAAATCTTTTGTTAGAAAAAATTGTTATTTTGGATTGTTTTAAAGCTTGCTTTAGTTCTGGGTCATTCCTTGAGTTCTAGGTATTTGCGCATCTGGGAGAAAAAGAATTTGATTCTTGTACCAATACTTGCTAAAAAAAAATTATTCTGATATCAAATATGATGTTCCTTTTCTTTAATCCATGGTATAAAATCTTTAAGTATTGTTCACTTCATTAGTGAGTATGGATCTTTATTACCATTTCAATTTTTGTTTGCACACTAGAAATGGAAGACTTGTTTTTAACCCCTGTGAGACCCTTGTTTGCTAAATGGAAACTTATAATCAGGGAAAAATATGGAAATGGAAAGTAAGAGCTTATTTTTTCCATTTTCAGGGAAGACTACACAAACAAAGAAAAGGACACTTAATGATTGAGGGACATGGAAATAGGTTCAGAAAAAAATCCAGATTTGAAACAGCCTCTGCAAAAATGCAAGATAGACATTTGATTTGCAGAAAATAAGAAAGTTAGAATATTTAAATTTATAGTTTGTGTGATGCCATATAGTTCTCGGGTCATAATGACATTTAAGCTTATGCCAGTGGAGGATCCTGGTCTGATAGAGAAATTACCTTAAATTAGGTTATTTTTGAAAACAACATGCTAGCATCTGAGAGGCAAGAAAACATTTCCAAGACTAATGTTAAAAAAAACCCCACAACTCTTTTCTTTGTTGTTTTGAACTGCTGAGGATTTAATTCTCCATCCTTGTCTTGTCTTGTTTTGTTTTCCATTTCTCTATCTTCCAGATCAAATGAAAAATATTTGATGCCAAATTTGGTACCAAGAAGTACACTGTAAAAAAGACCATAATCTTCTTATTTTCCTCTGGCTGGCAGAGTGGTAACAGAGAATATCTGCACCCCTTTTGAAAATCAGTATATATTACTTTAGTATATCCTAAAACAAAAAGCATGATCATACCATAGTCATGTCCATCCAATTTGCTGTCATCATTTTTTGTCTACATTTTAACTACAGAACATGGGTTCTGCATATCCTATGATTTTGTCTGGATCAAATGTATTGTAATGAAAATATTTCCCATTCAGGCTTCCTTTGGTTTCTGAAATAGTAGAAACATACCAATCTTCTGTAATGCTGATGTCCAGACTGTGATGCAGCTGGAAACTATTTATGCTCAGAGCTCCCTAGAGCATTTCTCATTGTTTACTTGGAAAGACAGTGTTTAAATTTTATCATCTCAGTTACTCCATTGATTCTATAATATTTGAAATGTGAGTTTCCAACTCCCTATGCACATCTCTGTCCTACATAACCTCACTCAAAGGGTTTTGACCCCAGGGTTTAAAGTTTTCTAGATCAAGACTTTCAAGTGCCTTCTAATCTGTAGAAGGATCATATAAAAATCATCGGGTTTTGGTTCAACTTTAGCTCTTTGGACAAACTATCACAATTCTAATAATAGGAATTTAAGGAAGATTGTGCAGGGAGATATATATTGGACTGAAATTACAGAAAAGGATTTTAATCATGAGAAGAGTGGAAATCTGGCATAGCTTCTTGGTAGGAATAAGAGAAAGGGAACAGCTCAGCTATATTTGAGATGGGTCTTTAACTTTATGAATTCAAACATATGATGTTTTCCTAAAACAGAGAAGACTAGATTTCATGACATAGAAGGTCTTTTCCAGACCTGGCATTCATGGTTTCTAAAGCTAAAGGCTAAAAAAGAAATAAAAACCTTCTCCTAAAAGAAATTGGTTTTGACTGCAGCAAAAATATAGCAAAATAATTCAGTTCCAGAAAGCATTTGTATTTTTTCCCTGCTTTCCTAGGGTCCTTTGTTAGTCTCTTTCTTGGTGAACTACAGGGATAAAGGATACTCTTCGTCTTTCTTTCATCACTGACTGTATCACTTTTTTCTTTTCCTCCTCACACAAATTAATGCTGACATTTCTGTTACTGCAAGGAGTTCTCCAAGGTCTGTCCATTTTTGTGGTAATAGTTATTGTCACATTTGTACATATCTTTTCAGAAATAGGATATTTAAACTAAAGATTGGGAGGGACCCCATTGGTCCTAACATTTAATTACCTTCTACCATAAATACCCTTGATGTTTTATTCTATTTGGAAAGAAATCTAGAGAATAAAGGCAAAAAAACCCTTAAGTGAGCAGAAGGAAGACCAAGGTATGGATGATACGCAGTGATAGGTATAAAACTGAGCTCTGATAGGAGCTCAGAGAGAACTCCACATGACTTTTGACTTTTTCTTATAATTAACGATCTGATTAATTATCCAGCTCTTCGATCTAAGGCATTTTCAGTTGCCACATTGCAGCTGAGGATTGTTATGGAATTTCCAGGGAAATTTGCTGAACCCAGGGCCTGGCCAATGAAGGCATGCAGGAACAAAGTCACACTGATTTTGATGCAGTATAGACTCCAAAGTGATTTACAGATCTAGGGCAAGATATTGGTCCCCTTAGTAGGAATTGACACAAGTGTATGATTTTTCTAACTTCTGAGAAGATAAAATCTTGATGTAGGGTAAGATTTAAGGGATGAGTAATTTTGCACAGCTCTGGATCTAATTGAATCCATCATTTACTTCCTAGAAGGTGTAACCTGGTGCTTAATATGGCTACTGGTGAAATTAAGCAGAGAATAGAAAAATGAATATACTAGAGAGCTTTGACTGGCATTTGGACTACTCTGACATGGGCTGGTTTTGACACTAACCCAACCTCAAGTATACCTGCAGGACGGTGATGACTTGCATGTCTGCATTTAAGAAACTGCAAACAGATATTCATAATACAACTTGTGAATGCCTCTCAAGACACAAACCTGTTCAATCTGTTTTGTCCTTTTGGGATAGGAGAAGTAGCCTGTCACTCTTGTACCTAGAGTTTGAGGGTCAAGAATACCAAAGGACTTCTTTTTAAAGAATTATTCCTTCATGTGGAAAACACAGAAATGGCGATGAACTGCAGTGTTGACTCAGCAAAGACAACATCATGTGGTAGAGGCTCTTCCACTGTTATTCTGATTGAACTTTGAGAAAGTCTTATGCTCCTTTTCCTTTGCCTGTTATTTCCTTTCATAGGAGTCCTGTGTATTACTTGTGTCTACTGGATTTGTTACTTTACTCAAGGAGAGGGTGACAGAGAGGCTAGGTGACTCAGTACAAAGCTGAATATGGTATTTGATGTGATAAGAGCATTTGGATCTCCCAGAACTTAGGGACTTGATGTGCTGTAGTTACCTTGCAGCTCTGGGGTTACTGTTTGAAGTGCTTGGTAAGATTGTTAGTGGAAATTTGTTTCATTGTCTTCAGGTTGGTCTCTACTGAACACGAGCTGCACGTTAGGTACGAGAGGGCTGGGCTTGAGCCTGAAGGCAAAACTGGTCAGAGCTGCAGTGTTTCATGGAGATGTACCAGTTTCCATGCAGCTTTAATCAAATTGGTCTGTATGGTAAGGGGTTGAGAGAGAAGGAGAAAGGATTTGTTGGGGTCTTGGAGATGTTAATGTTGGGTGGCTGGGAAGCTACCCAAATCTTTGCTTTTCTGTACCCTGGTTCCCTCAACAGCAGGCAGTGACAGATGCCTAAGCAAGTGTTTCATGATGAGTTTTGAAAAGTCTATTTCTTTTAGTGTTAACTGAATTTCTTGCATCAGTGTTCACTGTGTAGAGTGTCTGAGAGTGTCCCAGGCTGACCAGCTGTTTGTGTTGATGAACCTGAGGAAAACGTGAAGGTTAATCTAAAAGGCTAAAGACCACATTGGCAAAAGAACCAATAACAAATCACTAGGATTTGATTTTGCTAACCATTCTGATGGAATTAAACTAAAAAATTACTGTGAGAAGGCTTTATAATAGCTCCCTTAAAGCAGCTTCAGTCCTAAAGGTGTGGGGTGGTCACACAGGGGCTCACAGAGTGGTGATGGGGTAACCCAGCAGCAGGTTTTAATCAGAGAAACTGGTAGAGCTGCTGCTAAATGCAGGATTAGTAAATGCACAGCTGAAAGTGATGTGCCAGAGGAGAGCTGGTACAGCTTTTCCTAAGGAAGCCAGGACTTGTGAATCTCACAGAAATTGCTGACAGAGGCACAAGGCCCATGAACTAGGGCAGTCTGGCTGAGGGATGTGCACACAGGCTACCAGAAAGCTTCCCAATGAGGCAGGATAAAAGCTTTTGGTACAGAAACTAGGACTAAAACGGATGGTGTCCACACAGTTAAACAACAGTTAAAATGGAGCTATCAATGGGGTAGTGGTTTTCAGTTTACCTACGAGCTTACTGATGGGGACCACTAGGGATCTGTGGTGGGAACAGTGCTGCTCACAGAGAGCAAAGTGTGAGGGAGTAGAGCTTGCTGTTGGTCTGCATAATTAATCAGGGTGGGCACAGGCTGATTGCAGAACATTTGCAGAGGGATCTTATTGTGCTGAATGACTCTGCAGCAAATTACTATTGAAATGTGAGACTGATGAAGGCAAAAGAAAGCACATGGGGAAAAAAAAATTAGAAGTTTGGACTTTATATTACCATTTAGCAGCCTGAGAAGGGATCTTAGGATAATTACAAGTACTCCTATGAAATGATTAATTCAGTAATCTCAGTGACAAAAAGTCAAGTAAAGGGCTCAGAATGAGGGAGGGTAAAAGAGAACAATGCAGAAAATACGATGACATGATTGATAAAACCTCTGGTGCAGCTGGATCTTGAATATTTGTTCTAGTTCTGGCAATCCTACTTCAAAAAAAAAAAGCTAGAAAACACTGACAAAGAACATTTTCAGTATCAGCAAAAGCCTTAAACCTTAAAAAAGCCTTGGGGGAGTGGGAAGGGTGAATGAAGGGGTATATGAATAGATTCATAAAATCACAGAAGGTGTAGAGAGGCAAGTGATTACTCGCTGTTCCTCACAATATGGTACACTAATTGAATTATCTGGCAAAATTTTTAAAACAGACAGAAGGAAGTACTTTACACGGCCCATAATTAAATTGTGGCACTCATTATATAGGCTGCTGTGGAGACCAAGAGTATAAATGGGTTCAGGGAAGGACCAACACATTCCTAGAGTAAAGAGCCATTACAGGCTATTACGCACAAAGGTCTGGAAGCAGCCTCCAGCTCAGGAAGCCCTTAAACTACTGATTACTGGAAGCTGGGACTGGAGTATGTCAGGGGAAGGATCACCCAATTTGTGCCAGTGCTTCTCTAAACACCTGCTACTGGCTGTTGTCAGAAACGCGATACTGGACCAGACAGATTATTTGATTCGACTAAAGTTGGCTCCTTTTATATCGAATGCAAAATGTTTGGAAATCTTAATGTTGTGCTGAAATAGTTGGTGTCCCGTGGTCAGCTCAAAAGGAGGACATAACATGCCCAGAAGGAAAGCTGGGAACATCAGGTTGCAGGAGCACTCTGCCGTCAGCAGAGATGCGTGTGGAAAACTTAAATAATGCCAGAGTTTAGCCAGTATATTTTGTTCATGAATTTCATAAGCACCAAATTGCAGGAGGGAAAACCACCTTCAAACAAACTCGGGTGTATATAAATTGTTCACATGGTGTGCAGGTACTGTCTGGCCTTGTACAGGGATCTTCAAGTTGTGACTGGCAAAGCTGCGCCTGCCAGCTCTCGCTGTTTTTCTACAGTGAATATTTAAAGAAAAGCAGAGTTATTGTAATTTAAACACTTACACTAATGACTGTCCTTTTCTTGGTAAATAATTATGTTAACTTTAAGAAAAGACTCCTAAAAATCTCTCTCCTAGCAGATGTCCTAGCCATAGAATCTGTGGAAGTCAGTCTCTGTGTTTTGATGATCTCTCCACCTTACAGCTGAGAGTCTACCCCAGTGGTAACTTATGCCCCTATGAAAAGGAGGGTAATAACCCCAGCCTCAAAGGCAGTAATGCCAACACCAGTGACAGCTAAAATGACACTCAAATCTGTTAGCCGTGTGCAGCACTAAGTCTTTCTTTTCCAAATAGATTTTTCTAACACTTAAATGAGCTGCATGCTACTAATTGTCTTTTGTTGTCTTTGAGGATTCAGGCATAACCGTTCAGTCTAAACAACTCATTTGAGAATTTTTATATGCCTTAGGTGGAAGAAAAGGCTCAGTAAAGCCAAAGCCTGGGTTATAAACTCAAATCCCCCCTAATCAAATATGTATGCTTTGATCTAATAAGTAGGTTGAGTCTCGCCTGACTTTTCCGCAAAATTAAAATGCAATGCTTTTTTAAAGAAATCAGTTACTATACTTGAATAGCTTGAATGTCTGATTGCTTTTTGGTTTACAAGATGGTCAACAGCTCTGTTAAAAAAAATTTTCTTAATGGTATCAAGTATAGAATTAGTATCAGATAGTTTTGTTTGCTGGATATTTAATGACATACATGTGTATATATGCCCATTCTTGTTCACAGTGGTGGTGTTAGCTAAGCTGATAATAACATCTATTACAAATTACTGATTACTCAATATGAAAAAGTAACTTTTAAAATACAGCTCATTACTTACGTCACATTTCCTTGCTGTTGGTTGCTACATCAGCAAGCTGGCTGGTATGCCTATTTTAACAAAGTTGTGGACTTCATAGTCTGAAAAATGGAATATATAATGAAGCACAGATTCACTATTTTGTCTCTTATCAGAGGAACAGTACTTACTTTTTCTTCTATGTGGAAGACTGTCTGTCGAACCTGTGTTCTCATTCATGCACTCAGAACAGTGAAGATGAAATTGCTGGGAAAGATAACTAAAAGCCAGTTGTGTTACCTTGCTGCTGAAAAAGTGCCAGGTGGTATAATCTGTCAGTTAAAGGAATATGAGATATGATCACCTGGACACTCAGTATCTGTTCGGTTATCACATTTATGCTACCTTCCTTTTCCCCCATTTTCCCCTCCCTTTTCTACCTTACAATTAGAGGCCATGTGTTTGCGCTTTAGTCTTTTTTTTTTTTTTTTTAAATGGGAAAGGCTTCTGCAGTTCATGCAGTATGTTTTGACACTGTCTCTCTCTGTTCTGAGACAAAGTTCTGATAAGCTGTGTAGAAGTAGGCATTTTTAGCTTGCCCCTGGGCCTAAGGGTCACTTCTGTCTGGTTCATGGAAATTTGCAATCCTGAGATCATTTTAAGGCTTTTACGTTAAAACAAACCTGAAAAAAGAAAAAAAAAAAAAAAAAAGCATTATTGTCATGCCTCTGTTTTGTGTTTGTGTGCTTCTCAGACAAAGCCATAAATCCAGCTTGGCTGCAGAGGAAGGGCAGGCTGTTGGCACAAAACTGTGCCAAGTCTCCCCCAAAAGGCTTATCAGCCTCTCCTCACTTTTAAAGGAATGTGTGCTGAGTCTTAGGTTCTGCTGCAGGGGGCTTGCAGCTCTCTAATTCTGACTTGAAATAGTATCCAAGGCTTGATGCTGAGATGTCTGTAGCTGTTCATTAGGCATATTTACCTTTTAAGTCTGCTGAATTTGCCTTCCAGCTGGAAGCCTTGTCCTCAGACTGGTCATATAAATTTGTTCCTAGGAATATTCATCACAGATTTTGCTTTAGTAAATTTGCTTAGTGGAAGCATGCAACTTTACAGGTTTTATTGCTTGACAGTTCATAGGCTTGTAAGCAGTGTTGGCTGAAAATGTTGGCATTTTTCATCAGATGATAATTAGTTGCCAACACTTTATTATTCAGTCACCTTTGCTGAAGTACTACGATAGTGGGTGCTACCTTCTGTTATGAGGACAGGACTTAGTAGGTTTGGTTATCACTGTCAGTGATGCAGCGTGGAAAATGTGATAGTGTCTCCCATTTCCACCAAAACAAATTACCGTGTTATAAACCATGAATAGACACAAGAATGTATTTGTGTGTTTAGGAAGTACTAATAACTAGATAGATACCTATAATTGCATGGAAGGAGACTACCAAGTCTTGGACAGTTTTGTGGAAAAATATCTTCTAAAATAATTTGTAGTTTCTTGTGATTTATTTCTTTAAGGCCTTAATCTGGTCATTGAGAAGATATATATTTTATATTGTACTGACATATATGGCATAAAATCTTTCTTACTGAATTGTTCTCTACTGATACATTGCCAGGTAGTAAAAGTCTATTCTTTAGCGTCCTTCCCTCTAATAGGTTTTTGTCAAATGCAAAATATTTTTGAAAAAACCCTTAATGTCAGTGTCTTGCTCATGTTGTTAAGTGGAAAGAGCTCACTGGGTGATCAGAGGCTGAAGTTAATGTTCAGAGTGGTTTATTCTACCCACAGGAAAGGGAATTTAAGAGATTCTGATTCAGCCTACTCGATTTTTCCAGATGTGCACTGTGAGCAGTGAGGCTTCCAAGCTCTTTTACTGTGGATATATATTCCACTGTGTATTTTCAGGACAATGAAAAGATTTATTTAATGTATGGCTGACCTGGATTGTCATCAGTGGCTCAATTGACCTTTATTGCCTTGGGACAGTGATAAGATTAGGAGATGCTATAAATAGCTGTTGCACTGTGGGAGTGGTATCACAGAAATGCACTTTACACAAACACTGTCATTTCACTTTGTGGGGGTTGAGTATATTCAACTTACAAAAGGAGACCTCTCCTTGAGATGTTTTTGTCCTCCAATGATTTCTGAATCATTGCAGCTGAAGCTGTGAGATAGTTTTGGCCACCGCCATCACATGCTAAAACACGCAAATCAATAATGTTATGAAGCTTTATGCAATCTACTGTCCACGTGCAGCTGAGCTTTCTATCAGCAGTGTACTGAGCTTCCACCTGACGGCTCCCTGTTTGAGGCTGAACCGGCAGGGCTGGGTGCCTCTAGGGAAACAGGTAGTGGATATGCCCTCAGTTCTTGCGGAGCTCTGAGAGGGTTTCTGGTCACTATCTGTGACTTTTGAAGGAGACCATATCTATGCCTCAAGTGCTATAAGAATGATTTTGGACCAAAAAGTTAGAATTGAAATATAAGTGGAAAGAAGCTGTAATACCTCAAGGGATGCTGATATGATAAAAAATGTAGCAGTATATGACTCCTTATCCTGACTTAAGTGGTGTCCCCATGTATTGTTTCATGTATTTGGATGCTGAACAGATGACTTCCCAGCCTATAAACTAAGTAAAAGCAACAGATGTTGCATTCTTTGTATAAACTCATATTTCATTCCTCCAATAAAGGCTGTTTGGAATTACACATACATTGATTCCACGGGTTCAGCTGGTATGTAAGGAATAGGTACAATGAGCAAGGGCTTCACTGAAACTGGCAAATACAACCATATGTAGTCCACTGGATTTGATATTTCAGCTTAGTGCCAGATGAGTAACTGATCTTTATTAAACAGTAATTTTCAGTGATCGGATTACTTAATTCTTTTCCTAAACTGCCATAGCAGGAGATGGCATTCAAGCACCATTTCACCCAAGCTGAAATTAGATGCTGTACTGCCTCTTCTGATTTCTGGGGAAGGGTGGGGTGGATAATTATATTAGGTAATTATGTTGGATATACACTCCATTTACTTGTTCTTTTCTTTTCAATTTGCAGGAAAGCAATCTCCAGGTCAGGCCTTCAGCACTTGGCTCCTGTGCATTCCCTCAACATCGCAGTCTCCAATGGACCTGTGAAGGAACCAAGGGCGGCCTTAGAGTGGACTGTAGGTGTTTGGTTTTTTGGCAGTTAATTTGAGCAATATCTCTGGCTAGTGCTCTCTCTATCCTTAAGTCAACATAAGATGATGTGCTGCTATTGGAATGAGTGCTGGTCAGTAGGGACATGCTTCTATTATGAAATGAAGCACAAGGCAGAGACATGAAAACCTGTGGAAACTTGAGAGGCACAGGACAGAGCTGTCAAGATTTTTCAGCCTGGGACTGCCTGACTACGTTTGCTCACTGCCTTCTTGACAAGGTCTGCAATCCAAAGGTGATCTGATTTTAGCACAGCAGCGTTCTCTACCTCTGCTTGATGGGCCAAAAATCAAGGCTGAGGACACATGTTGGGTTGGCTGAGTCTGTAGAGTAGGTAGTAGAAATCTTTGATCATGATACTTTGTAGATATGGCTAGATTTCTTCTGGGCTTACGCTGCCTTTATAGACACAGTGTATGCTTCCATCCCTCCCATCTTGCTTCTTTTATCTTTCTAGGCTAGTTCAGAAGGGGCCAGTTTAGGACTGTCTAGAATAGACTATTTCAGTTGGAAGGGACCTACAATGATAATTTTCTCCAACTGCCTGACCAGTTCAGCGCTGACCCAAAGGTTAAAGCATGTTAAGGGCATTGTCCAAATACCTCTTAAACACTGACAGGCAGGCGGCATCAATCATGTCTCTAGGAAGCCTATTCTAGTGTTTGACTACTTGGTAGAGAAATATTTCCTAATGTCAAGCCTGAACCTTCCCTGACATAGCTTTGAACCATTTCTATGCACCTTCCATGTGGGTATGCGCTGGTATGTGCTAAGAAGGTGAGCCTTAAGTCAGCAGGTGTCACAAACATCCCATTTAAAGCAAATCATACAGTAGATCTTGGCTGTTGGTAAAGAAGTCGGTATATAGCAGTATGAAGGCACCAGGCACCTGGGTGGCTTTTAGGTGAAGATAAACCATAGCTATCAAAACATGTTATGTTTATCTCTGTTCTCTATATCAAGACTGAAAGGTTTTATAGATGGTGTGCTCTGGTTCAACCCCAGCTGTTGCACTTAAAGTTTTAAGTGGATGAAATTTTACAGGCTGTGCTGCAGGAAGAGGGATTAAGTTCACTGTGATGTTCTACAGCAGTGTAACACAGAGTGTTAAAATGCATTTGAAAGCTTGCATAGAATACTTTTGGAAGAGCTTTGGAGAAGACCTTGATCTTTTGCTTCAGTAGAGTATTAAAACACGTGCCTGCTTTGAATCATCAGTGCTGTTTAGTAGAAATCTGAAGGATAAGGCACATATGTGAAGGGTTAGACACTGGCTAACATAAACACCTTTCAAAATTTTACTTAGGAAAGAACAACAGCAACAAAGCCCCCAAGAAAAAAACGAAACCCCAAGACCAACAGCCACAATTTAATTCATAGTCAGTTGTCTGCTACTCATTTTACCAGGTGGTTCCTCATGTGATCCCAGTACCTGAATACTGCAGGACTTGATGTAAGCTGGTGAATGTTAACTAAATATCGTGGGTTTTAATTATTAGGGGGTGTGTGCATATTTTTACACTTCCTGGTTTATGGTTTAGAGTTTTGATCAGTTCAATTTGTCAGCTGTCCCAGCCTCCCAGATTGGGGTTGCTGCTTCACACTTTGACTGGAGAAGGGAGGCAGCCCCATGGCATGTGGGGAAAGGGGCAGGATTAGTCAGTGGAAGGCATCTACAGCTGGGAGGAGCCTGTACTGATCAGGTGTAGTAACTGGTGAATGTGGGGAAAGAGGCATTTCCCATATCTGAGACATGTAAAGGAGATAACAGGGAGGTGGTTTGGAGCTGTGAAGTTGATGAAATGGACCAAAGTTTATAATGACTAGTGATGTCAATAAAGAAAAAAGTTAATTTTTAAATACTGATGTTTAAATCCAGAGGTGTATTTGGTAGAGTGAAAAGATATTTGGATTAAGATGTGTTGGAGCCAGACAGAGGATGTCTTTCTATTTAATCACTGGAAGGCAGCAGTAATCAGTGCATGTTCCATCTATATCATCCTACTCTTCAGTATTTTTGAGGATGATTCTCCAAGGACCCATGATGGGAGAGCTTTCCAAAGTTGAAGTGACATGAACATAAGTTGTCATTTGACTTTGCAGTAGAAAATGTTTCCTCCCTGTTGTCTTCACAGTAAAAACTGGAAAGAATTCTCTGGCTATAGTCTCAATTTTTGGTAACTTCTTGCAGGTTATTTGCCATTATCAGATGTTCTTGTGAACAGGACTCTGATTCAGAGTGGGGTTTCCATTCCCTGCTCTGCCACTTACCTCGTGAGTGAACTCGGATGAGTTGTTTTGCCTCTCAGTACATCAGCCTTTCTAGCTGTAAAATGGAGGTGATGATTCTGATGTCTCTTAAGACCTTTTACATAAGAAACACTATTGCTTTATTATTGTTGTTGCTACTATCTATCATCCCTGAGATTTCTTTTCTCTAACATAAATGCCCAGTTTCATCGTGTTTGCTACACCTAATTCAAGTTAGCTTGTAGCTTTGTCTAATTTAATGCTATCTTTTCACAGCAGGGCCATACAGAATATATTCTTTGGAGTAGGTGATGTTATAGCCAGAGTGGAATGTAGAATATGCCTTTCAAAAATGAACCACCTTAAATGCTTCTTGTGATATGTTTATGCATAGCCCCTTCTCCCACACTCACCCATTTTAGGCATCACTTCCATAGGATAAATGATAAAGTAAGCAATTCTAGCCCAGATTTTTAAGTACAGATTGAGCTACCTCATACAGTGCCTGTGTACCACTGGGGATCTAGGTCTTTGTGTATTTGCATACTGCCATTTGCTCCCAAAGAAAAATAATCATAAGCTTTTGTGCAAAGTCATTCTGTAATTTCCTTTTAAGTACTGCCTTCTTGCTCTCGCTTTCTTTGGTGCCTACAAAAATCTTGACAGCCACTAAGTTATTACTGTGGTGAGCTTCCCACTGGCCAAAAATGTTTCATTTTGTGTGTCTGTAATGCATTTGTCTATTGCTACCCATTTCTTGCCTTCTCCTTAGCAGGCGTTTATGGCCCATGACCACAGGACTTAGAACCCTAGTTATGTCCCGTAAGAGGCATTTGAAGACATTCAGCTTCCATTCCTGGAGTTCAATGAAAAAACATGAGATTCATCCATGCTTTGTGTTTTGTGAATGCACAGTCAGAGTTCTCTGGGTGCAAGCTGAATGTTTTTTGAGAGGAGAAATACTATAACTTTATACCATAAATTATATATATTAAAGAAAAAAAAAATCTTATAGATCCTAACAAGAATAGAATGCTATGTATTTGACAGAAGTTGAAAACTGGCATTTGGCAATATGTGGAAGGAAAGTCAGGCCAGCCAGAAGGATTGTAGAAGGCACTACCCGATTGCACATGGATGGGGTAAGGAAAGCCAGACCTCATCTGGAGTTGAATCTAACAGGAGCATGAAGGGCAACAAGAATAGTTTCTGTAGGCACGTCAGCAGCAGTAGGCACACTAGGAAAAATGTTAGGCCATGTCTGAATGGGGCAGGGGATGTGGTGACAAAGGACATGGAAAAAACGATGTGCTTAGTGCTTGTTTTACTTCTGTTTTTACTGGTAAGACCTGCCTTCAGGAATTCTAGGCCCCTGACACCGGTGGCTGAAGCAAGGAAGACTTACCTTTGTAGAGGATGGTCAGATTATGGAACGCTTAGACTGAACATACAGAAGTCCATGGGACTCGAACAAAAGTGCTGAGGGAGCTGGCTGATATCATTGCAAGAACAATCTGTTGTTGTCTTTGAAAGGTCATGATGATCAGAGGAGATTCCTGAGGACTGCAACAAAGCAAATGTCAGTCCTGTCTTCAAAAAGGACAAGGAGGAACATCCAGGGAACTACAGATTGATCAGCCTCACCTTCATTCCTGGGAAGGTGATGGAACAAATTCTTCTGGAAACCATTTCCAAAAATATTTATAAGAAAGTGATTGAGAGTAGTTAGCATGGATTTATGGAGAGGACATCATGCCTGACCAACCTGACAGGCTTCTATAATTAAATGATTGGCTTGATAGAGGAGGGGAGAGCAACGGCTGTTATTTTGACTTTTGCAAGGCTTATGACACTATCTCCTCTAACATCCTTGTAGATAAACTGATGGAGTATGGACTAGATAAATAGTCAGTGAGGTGGCCTGTTATCAGTGAGGTATTTATAGTTGGTGAATGTGACTTTCAGTGAGTGTGTTGCATAGTATTCTGTGTCTTGGCATTAGGCAGTAGTGCTGTCCACTTACTTTCATGGACAGTAAGTGTAAGTGCCTGGTGATATACTACACTTTAGATAATTAACAAGCATGTTATTACATGTTCTACATATGATGAAACATTTCCCTCATTAATCTAGCTAAATCTATTTATTTTCCATGTGAATGGTTTGGCTTCTGTATCGTTAATTCCTAAAAGCTATACTCATTTTTACACTGAAGGATATTTTTCTTCTATTAGAGTGTCTGCAAAACTAAGTTTTGTAATTGGGAACTGAGTATTCAGCTGAAAAGAGATGTATCATATCATATACTCACATGAGAAAGGAGAACCCTGGGGTATGTGTATCCAGTTAGCCACAAAAAAACATGTAGAGGTGCTGGGAGCATTAGTTCCACTTATTTAAGTAGTGATGAGTGCAAGATCCATGCATACTTAAAAAATTGCTGAAATTTTGTGTGCAGATGACACTTGAAGCAATGTGTTCAGAATCAGTAGTGCAGCTTTGCTGTTTCTTTTTCATCAGGATTTGAGAACTAATGCTCTTTCCAGAGAGATCTAAAAAAAAAAAAAAAGTCTGTCATATCTCAAAATGTTGGTCATGTCTATATTTTTTTCAGCAGCATAGAGGTTGTAGTGGTATTGCAGAAGGTCCCTTTCTTGAAAATAGGTAGTTTTTCCCATTGATGCCAAAAGGACCGAAGTTAAGTGGCTGTCAGCCAAAATAATGGCTCATGAGAACATAGGGAATCATCATCTTAGAATATAGCATCTGGACATTCCTCCTCCATGAAGACAAACGTTGTTATTCTGCTTCAGCATACAGCTGATGGTAACAAGAATCTCAGAAGCTCAGCACAGGCAACAGATGCAGGGATGTTGGAAAACATGATGGGGGAAAGGAGAATGGCAGAAAAAGCTAGAGAATGTGGTGAACCTAGATCTCAAAGTTGAACACCCAAAAATAGTTCTGAAAGTTGGAGCCTACATATCTTCAAGTTTTCTGATGTAGTATGATATCTCTGTGATGTTTTGTTTTGGTTTATGTCCATTTATTACATTTGTAATAATTAAAGATTACTTCTACATGAAGAATATTCCCAAATTAAAATGTGCTAAAATGGAGTTAAAACTGAGAATATATATCAACAAAAAACATTTGGTACATTAGCATTGCTGCAAAATAGCATTATAAACTCTGGAATTTCAGAGTGAGGGTAAAACATAACCTAAACATGAAAGACATTTAGGAAAAAGACATCCAAACAAACTTGTTTCTGCTCGATAGTGACCATATAAAGAAAAGGTCTAAAGCTAGTAATTTTTGCTTACAAATATGTTTAAGTTTAGATTGAGCACTAATTTTACACTAATCCTAAATTTGACCTGAATGTATATTTGTAAAAAGAGACATCATCTTTAGCTGGAGTGTTAACAATGGGAAAAATTTCTTAATGGCTTATTTTAGAGATCTGTCTTACATAATTTTTTGCAGAACACCAGTATGGCAGGAGTGGAGGAGAGCTCTATACCTCCCATTACAATTGGAGTTACAACTCCCTTGAATTAGAAAGTTGGCCTGACTGGTGTATTTGTTTGGTTGAATATCTATAGCTGCTTGACATGGCAAATTAGATTACTCAGGTTTATCTGCATTGCTTTTGAAACCATGCTGACTACAACCTGAAGAACAGTGAGGTATGGAGATACTTAAGGTCTTTAGAAAAATGGTAACCCTTGCTCTGTCATTTAACCATGCTGGGGCACTTAAGAGAAGAAACCTAGTTGAATTAATGAAATGTGCACAGCAAGTTATGAACATGCACATATAATTACCTTGTTCTCAAACTCCTAGTCCTTGAATTCTTATTCCTTTCATTTCAGGAAGGGGTTGTATGTGGGTTTTGTTTCATATGCAATGAACGTTTGCTATACTGAAATTTATTTCTGTTTGCTATTAAGGTGGTAGTGGATCAGGAGCAATCAAACGGGAGGTCTCCATCTGGGAGAGCATATTGAATATGTGTGTCCCCTGTGAGGCAGGTTGCATCTGCCAGGAAAGCACTGCTGCCTCCGCTTAAGTGAGCAGGGGCTCTTTCTCTTCACAGGACACAGAGTTCACACACTTACAAGGGCTGCGAAGCCAGACAAGGAAACAGAGTTCCCAATTCTCTCTTTAACTGCAGAATACTAGGCTGCACTTACTGCTGTTTTATCTGTGATGATGGACACTATCCCTTTTCTACATAGCAAGCCAAAGCAAAGCATGTCAGCCTAAAAGCATGATTTGACAAATCAGATAAGCTGCAGTAACATTGAATTGGTAACAAAAGCATCAGTCCCACTGAACCCACCTTTAACCTACCACTCCTTGTGTCAGATCCAGCAGTTATGTGGTCACAGAGTGAGTCATTTTGTCTAGCTGATTTTGTAGATAAGTTTGGTTTTTTTTTCTATCAGCCGAACCAATTCATGTGTAGGTGAAAAGAAAAATGGCAAGAGCATGAGACTGGGTCTAAGGGGTCAGGGACAGAAAGAGGACAACTGCCTGTTTAGTAGCCATTTACTCCTAAAGCCAACATAAAAACATCAAGTACAAAATAAACCAGAATGTCAAATTATTTATGAAAAGGTTGCTGAACTCGGAACTCTTGTGGAAAAATAATCTGTGTCAAAATATACAAGTGATGATGTAGCCTTTACTTTGTTTTAGTTTTGCGTTAAACAGGAGCTCGTACTAAAGGTGATCCCAGTGACCTCTGTGAATTTGTGTTGGTAGATGGAGTACCCTTTTGTCCAGTACATTGTGGAATACTGCCTGTAAATTTTTCAATAGAAAATACTGATTTAATGAAGTAAAAATTCTGCATAGAAATATATTTATTTTTGTTAAAATTTCCTATTAGAATTGAATGAACAATTGGTCTTGGAAAAGGTCAATGCATTTTCCTTTGACTATATAATCTTGATTTTCATCAGCGGCAACATAATTTCTCATCATATAAATTACAGTGCCCTGTAAAATTTAAAACAGTGAAGTTCAAATAACTCCCCTGATCTTATTGAGACAATTGACAGGAAAAGATTTTTGAGGGAGGGCATTTCATCTTGGAATCCTCAGCTCTTTGCTCTGATTCAGGATGAAAGAAGATTTTTCAAATAGCAGTTTGCTGAAATTTAAATTGGGAGTTTTTGCACACAGTGCTGTGAAATTGGCTGTAGGTATCTGGAGGTATGCCGCTTATACCAGATCAGGTAGTCTTGTCAGAACTCTACCATAGCAGGAGCTACAAAGTTCATCTTTGTGGACTACTTACAGACCTTATTTACACTGGGAGGTAAAGTCAGATATGTGAATCTATGATATGGTCTGGAACAAACTCAGTCTAAAGTAGGTTATGGAAATAGGCCATTTTATCTTTAGAAATCCTGGATGGCAAGTTCTGTGGTCATGGTCTGAACAAAGGGATGTTTAATCTATTTTTTAATGTAATTTTGATTCCTCATTAAAAATGTCCCAGGAGTTGTGTACTTTCTTACTTAGCTTTCATAGTTGATTCTTCCTAAACATCTTTTATAATTTATAAAATTTAGCTCTGGGTTATAATGTTGAGTTAGCACTGTTTCATCAGAAGAGAATGTGCTCATGTCAAACACTCTTGGATGAGCTCATATCCTCCTGCTTTGGTCCTCTTGTCTGGCTCCTCATAAACTAGACAGGAAGTTAATATGTTGGGCAATACTATGGGCGTAGTAATTTCATTAGTATGATGTGACTAGGTTTCAATAAATGCTGTAAAACTGCTACAGTTCTTGCCAGACAATTGCCTTAATATAAGGATAAACTTCTGAAGGGAAAGAATTTGCAATCTGAATAATTTACCATCTGAGTAAGGCTTGAAGAATTTCTTAAGCTAGTCAAAGTCCTTAAGAGCTATTTTACATTATAGAAGTGCTGAAAAGCCTCACCTAAACTATCATGCACTGAACTCTACAGTTTAGGAAAATCTCTGTTCCAGGGAGTCTACCAGTTCAGGTGGACAGGCAGACAAAAGGATGAGAAGAAATGAAGGTATAGAGTGCTGTGCCTCTATATAAAGATTAATCAGGATGCTGTGGCAGTAGACTGGAATCCAAGTCTCGCAGTCTTGCTCTCACCAAGCCCCTTGTGCTGAGGGATAATATTGAGTCTGACATCAATGGGAACATTTCTGATGAAGTTAGAAGACCTGTGGACAGGTGGTCCTCTCACCAGAAAAATAAAATAAGTTGTCCTCATTCTGTTGATTTATTTGAAGTAAGCACCATAGTTGTGGTAAGCACCACATGCAAACTCGCATGGGTCTTGGCTATTGCGGATGCACTTGTACTCCAGAAGGCAAAGGATTTTGCCACTTATGCTTCTCTGCGTTACCAAAGGAATCTGCATGGCAAGCGAAGCTTTCTCATTTCATCACTTTGAAACTGTCAGTGGTATTTTAAATAAATTATTTTAACCAAGATGGCTATTTCAGAGCATCCTGCTGTCGGACGCCATCTGTTTGGTAAGCGTCATCATTTGTGACTTCTGCAGTGTGGGAACCAAATGTCAGAGACTGTCAAAGCGTTTTCCATCATGCTCTAATTCTGGCTGAACAGAAATCCTGTTTATTCACTTTGCTTAAGTAGTGTACAGTAGGTTTCTTAGGCTTTTTAGTCAAACCAGGATTGCAGTCAAGTAAAAACTGTGGTCTTTCTACAACCACATTTCCTCAGAACAAGAATTTTTACAGAATTAAGGCATAGATTTGGTCAAATGAGGCTGTCAAACAAAAAACAGATGTTACTCTGTTAATCACTACTGGTTTTCACTGTTCTAGGCAGATTTTTTTGAGAGTGTTCAGTTGAATGTATCGTTCTAGGTATAAAATTAAAGTCTGGTCTCTCCTGGCCATTTAATGTTTTGTTGATGTTTTCAGGAACATACAGTGTTGATCCAGCCATTTCAAAGAAAGCATTTTTCCATGTCTAAAGTATCCTGTCATTCTAAAGCTGTTGTCAGCATGTTATTTTGCACTTCTGGGCTGGGTTCTCAAATTTTGGGCTTCTCCAATTGAGAGTTCAGTAGTCATGTTTCTGTTTCATCTCTCTTAATTTTCTTTGAAATTCTGTGTACACTGCATGCTTATGAAATCTAGAGTCTCAGTCAAACTATGCAGCATGTGGGAAGAATATGGGTGAAGTTTCACTGAACTGTACACTAAAATACTTTGGTTCTGATTGGTGACACATCATTCACTGTATCATCAGTATCCTTTAAGCAGGGGTGGTCAGCCAGGGTAATATTGTTATGTCTTTGTGTTTTAGAAAAACAACAACATGAGTGTGTTTTTTACCTAAATTTGTGGTGAAAAATTAGATATCTTTTTTTTTTTTTTCCCCCTCTATACTCATGTGGCTGAATTTTGCAAACCAGATTAACAATCATCTTTTTTTTTTTTCCAGGAAAATGCTGTGAATGGAGAGCATCTGTGGCTGGAGACAAATGTTTCTGGGGACCTCTGCTACCTGGGGGAGGAAAGCTGCCAAGTCAAATTCTCAGTGAGTTATTTTCAGATTTACTTCTCTTTCTGAGGTAACAAGCTTGACTTCAGGTTTGCTGTTACTGCTTAGATGCTTGGGAGGTCGAGTTGTTTGCAGTTGTTAATGCTTGTGTTTCAGAAGGAATGCACACGGGGCAAAATGCTTCAGGTTAAAGACTTTATTGCTTGGGGGAAAAAAGCTCCGAACAATTTTGACTGACCCAGGTTATTTACACAGTGAGAATGGATGTAGTGAGTCACTTTATTAACATGGTAAGGGGAAAAAAGTTTAGAATATTGAGATATTTCAGAAATGTTCAAAGAAAGCCTGTTTTATTTATATACACAAATATCTCTTGAGAGGAGGGTCTGATCAAATTTTTGTGATTTTAATCACTGCAGTGATTTGAACTGAGCTTTCGAAGCTCTTAAATGCACCCACCAGCAATGAGTGCACTCATATTTTAGTGTTTGCCTTCTCTTATTTGAGAATATTCAAGGTTTGCCTTCTCCTATTGAAGCTTTTCTGCTGAGTATGAAAAAGTTTCTTTGAATTGATCTCTAACCCGTGTTTGTCTCTTCTTTGACTGGGGAGTCACACTTCCAGTCTGGTTCAGCAACTCCTTCACCTAGTATTTCAGTTCAACTGCTTCAGCAGGAGAGAAGAAAAAAATCCCTCTTATATTGGTATTTAGGAAACCTGAGTGGGGATCCTGTGTTCAAGCTCTTGCTCTGAATCAGTGCTCAAGGGAGCATCCTGGCCCTTGACTTACAAAATGTAAGCGGAGTCCCTCTTCTCAGGGGTGTTTTTTGGATACTGCCTGTAACTCTTCGATACCATCTTTTTACTTTTATTTGAAAAAAACCCCTTCAGATTATTTGATCCAAAGCATTTTGATTCACTAATCACTCCATTTTTGGGGCATATTGATCCAAATTATTAGTGCTTTCTATAGCTCCAATTTAACATCCATCTCCCATAACTTCTCAAGCAAATTAGTTACTTTATGTTGTATAATGTCACGGCCAAGCCTGGGAAGTCTGTGCCTGCTTACAAAGAGCACTGAGGCAAAGTCCCAACAGTAACAGGCTGCTGATTGTGGGATAATATTCAAGGAAAGTGTCATTGTGTGTTTGCCCTCCACTTGGCAAATGCTGGAGACAGGATTTGTTTGGCTGAGTGGACCTTTGGTCTTAACTGAAGAACAGTCATAACAGTTCTTAATAGAAATTTGCCTTTCTAAAAGTGAGTAAATACTTCCTCTTGATTTAGCTCATTGAAAATAGCATGGAAATTTAGTAATATGTTGCATATGATCTGCAAGGCTGTGTCTTAGCTTTAGAGGTGTATGTCTGAGTTGGACTGTTTGTAGTAGCTGGTGAATTAGACACACTGACTTAAACTTTTATCTGGGAACATTGGGAGGGATCTTAACATGGCAACAAGCTTTTCCAGCCAATAGGCCTGGAGATGCAGAGTCATATTTAGGAAGCAGCAGAGTTTAAAGTTGCTGAGTTCTTAATTGCCTGGCCTTTGCTTGATGTGACTGAGATTCTTTCCACTTTTAGGTACTAGTGTATTGGTTCCCTTTGGGGAAAGCAATATTTATGTTTATAACATATTACAGCATATGGGACTTTCGCTACTTTAAGAACCTAGAGATGGAAATGGAAATCCAGATAACTTTAGTTGTGGTTGGTTTAACCTGATCTGTCAAAAGGCCAATGCTTTCCCAGTTTGAAGCTTTTGAAGACACTGCATGTTTCTATGCCTGTCCTGGTGGTCTTCCTTTGACTTAACTCTTTTACATGTAGACTATTTAAGATCAAATGTTTTCAGTGGAGAAGTTGTGAGAAATAATTGATCTGTAGATGCACAGACTTTGCATGAAATATTAGCCTATACAGAACATTCACTCATGATGTCTGGAATATGGAGTTCACATTTCATGATAAATTAAACAAGTTTTCAAGTAACGGAGAAGATTGTGAGAGGCTAATAAAAATTCAGACTATAAATGGTTGTAACTACTTGCAATACCACCAGCATTCAAAAATAATGAGAACAACTTAAAAGACAAGATAGTAAAAAAAAAAATAAAAAATAAAATTTCTGCTTGTAGGGCGTTACCTTTGTTTGGTTTTTGCAGTTTTTCATCTTAGCTATCAATTCCTTTATGTTGTCTCACTCTCCTTGGTAAACAGAGATTTAAAACATACTTAATGTTAACAAGTCACAAAGCACATGAAAACGTAGTCTGCTCTACAATGTCATGATTCTTTAGGTGAAACATTAGAACATCACTCAACATACATGTGCACACATACAGTTACTGTGTTTCTAGTTAATTGAGACTCACTGTAATAAAAATTATTCTGTGTAAGCCAAAGCTGTGTTCCTTGTTTCTTCTTGAATTTACAATATACTGAAAATTCTAAAGAAATAATTTATTAGAGATTTAAATGAACATGAATGAATTGAATGTAAAAATCTGAAATAAATCTCAACTTACTATGTGTTTATATATTTTCTGTCCCTTAAGCACAAGTCTGTAAGTTACAACTTCTATGAAGATTAGTTCCAACCTTTTTATTAAATTGAATATCTGCTAGAAAAAAAAAAGTAAATATTCTCTTTCTTCTGGTTGCATTCTCTTGCCTTTGATATGCTTTGCCCCAGGGGATTCAATTGAGTTATTTTAAAAGCCCTACTGAAATTAATAAAACTAACCAGCATAATTAGGTGGAGAATTTTCTCCCTGCTGTAACATTTCATAAGCATTTAACAACATTCTGTGAGAAGGATATCACTCTCTGCTAAATGACCCAAGTACCCAAGTATTTTTCTGAAAGGCAATGGTTATACCTATCAAATTAAACATTATATGATAATCATGAAATAACATACTCTTCTGAACTGGTCTGAATTCTCGGATTTGTATGTATGGTTTTTCTCCTCTTTTCACTGTCTCTGCTCATCGTCTCTGTAGGCTGCTCCCTTTGAGTGATGATCTGTCCTGTTAACAGCCTTATCGGCTACCTAAAGGGAGCCTTTTCCTTCTAGTTCTCAAGCTGGAGTACTGTGGCTCTGTCATTTTCACAAAGTCCCATTCTTAACTGGGAGAGCTTCAGACCTTTTTTCAATATATGGAACAGTTGAGAGCACCAAGAAAAGAAAAAATATGTTGCATAAGGAGCGAAAGATCTCCTGTTTCACAGCTGACTTTTTTTTCCTCCTGGAAATAGCGCACCTCCATGCACACACGTTTCCCTTTCCTCTTGCAGAAATCTGCTCTGCGGAGGAAGTGTGCTGCCTGCAAGATTGTGGTCCACAATGCGTGCATGGAACAGTTAGAGAAGGTAAGACATTGCCATCTTCTGGAGCCTGACGTGGACCGCACTCATTTAATTCTTTTACTGAGGTTTCAGTCCAGAAAACACCATATGCCAAATTCGGTTTTCACAGTTGTTTTAACAGTATATTTGTTTAAGAAATTGACTAAAAATTCCATCTTATTTTAAAAAAATAATTTCTTCAAATCCCGTGAGCCATTAAAAAAAATCCCCAACAACAACAAAAACCCATGTAACACTTTCACATCTTTTATGTTAATCATGTAGTACTTTTACATCTTTTATGTTTAAAAAATAATTTCCCTCCACTTCTAGATTGGAAGTTAAAGCTAGAAGATGCAGTGTTCTGTCATGTACAAAATTGGCCTTTCAAAATTCCTTAACTAAACCCAGTATAATTCATCTTTTGACAGCTATATTTATTACATGCAATGCAACACAGATGCTACTATGAACATTTTTTTACTGTATTTACTAGACTATACTGTTTTTTCCTCAAAACTTCAGTAATTAAGCTTTTGTTTTTACAATGGAAACCATGAAAGTTTTCCTTTATAGAACCTTTATTTCTGTGATCATCTATCCTGCTTCTCACTTCCTTCAAGGAGCCTATAGAATATCTATCACTGACTTCAGTCTTCCCATCAGTGATTTGTCTTTATTATGCCCAGCTGATAATGTGTTAAATACCAGCCCCTCCCTTTCATTCTTGGTGGATATGTGTAAAGAAATATGAGTGAGAATTTTCTCTATTGATTTCATTAGAGCTTCATTTTCACTCCTATATGTTTTTGCAATGTTGTTCTTCGTAAAAGAAGTTGATGCATAACAAATTTATAGCAGCAACCCTTTGGAAAGAGTTTTTTCCTTTCCAAGTATTTGGACTTGTGTTGACAAATGTCACAGTGATTGCCATAATACCAAGTTGGAGAGATACCATTTCCACCCCCGATGCTTTTACCCGCAGTGAAATTAGCATTAGCACATGCTTTCAGCACAAAATGCTACCAGTGAATTTTTCATGACTTCCTTCATCATCAGCAGTGCTGACTCTCCATAGCCCAGTGAGCTGGTGGCATTGCCAGCTGGAGAAAATGAGCACTTAGATAAAACCCATTGTGTTGAGCTTGTTTAGGCCATTTTGGAGATCATGAAATTTACCTCTTGGCAGAGGGTTGTTATAAAGTCTACATCCCTCTTAAACCCTGTGGAATTTAAAACTGATAGATAAGTCTTCTGCTTGGACCTCTCTGCAAATAGGTAAATTGTAAGTAAAATTAATATATGCTGGGGGTATTTTTAGTCTGCCACGACTCAGCAGAGAAATAACAACTTGGAATTCCAGGTGAAAAGCAATGGAAGAAGACTAATACTGCTGTCTTTTGTTTCTTCTTAAGTAATAAGTATTTTGTTTACTACTTCCCTTCCCCCCCCCCCTCCCCCGCTATTATTTTGAAGATTATTATTAAATGAGGGAAGAACTTATTTATATAGGAAGGGAGAGAGTTGAATTTAAATTTGGGGAAACTCATTCATTCTACCTTCATAACAAAAGCATAGCTATACAGTACCTTTAAGTGTTTTATTCTTTGAAGGATAGTCAAGCTTGAACCTATTTCATTAAGTGCATTCTTACCTCACATATCCTTTGGCATTTTCTTATGCTTCTCTATTCTTCAGTATATAGTTTTCCCCTCTACATTTCCCCTGCTCTTATTTCTATTGATTTTCCTTTCTCAAAATATTTTGTGTTTTTCTTTTTTTTTTTTTTTTTCTCATACGATTCCATGTTGTTTGTTAAATGCTTTTTTTCCTTCACCTTCCTAAAAATGTTTTCTTTTAATGGAAGGTCCTGTTGTCCTATTTCTTTCTTTCCTCTGCCATATGAAGGAGGCAACAGCACTGCATGAGGCAGTACAGTGCTCCTCAAATGGTTTGTGGTTGAGGAGGTGGGTAAAAGCAGCCTAAGTTAAGCAGAAGGTAGAAATTTAGGGTAATTTGCACATTGTGTGAATGATTTCTCTACAGATTTTGTTTATGAAGACATAAAGCTGGGATGTGCAAAAAGGTCTTTCAGGGTTAGATTTCCAGTTTCTATTAACTTTTGAGACCTCATCTTAAGTCTACTTTGCTTGCAAATGATCTTCAGAAAAAAATAGATGAGGCAATTTTCTTCTAGGCATGGGGGAAACAGTTTAAATAGTTGAACTGAGCAGGCAGCAGTAGCATAGGTGAAGATGAGGGCTGTGTAGTGATCTAGCAAGGCAAATTATAATGGCGTATGGAAAGAGATTTTCTGTCATCTAGGTAAGTTACTTTGTTCAGCTAGTGAAGCTAATGTTTTAATAGATAACAAGTATTTTGGAAGTCTGTCCTAGGTCAACAGATTGGAATAAATTCCCTCTCACCTCACTTTCAGCTCTAACAGTTTTATTTTAATACCAGATTAATTTTCGCTGCAAACCGACTTTCCGAGAGGGAGGCTCCAGATCTCCAAGAGAAGTAAGTAATGGACAAATGACAATTGCTTTTCATTTGATTTGTGTGCTGATCCACCTGGTGTGGAGCTGCAGCAGTGCTATTAAGTTCAGAGGAGTCTTAAGAGTATTGGTTCTCAGAGGGACATGTTCTTCTCCCCAGAATAAATGTAAAATGAATTCTGGCTGAAGCACACCATTACTTACACTGACAGAAACCATTTCATCTTTGTTGTCTCTTTCTATTCATTCAGCTATTCTGTATAGCTTCTTTGAAGGTGATGGGTATTTATTATTATTATTATTATTATTGTTGTTGTTGTTGTTATTTCTGATATATTAATATAGCTATCTTACATAGAATGGTTTGTGTTGGAAGGGACCTTAAAGATTGTCTAGTTCCAACACCCCTGCCCCAGACAGGGACACCTTCCACTGGACAAGGTTGCCCAAAGCCCCATCCAATCCAGTCTTGAACCCTTCCAGGGAGGGGGCAGCTTCTCTGGACAATCTATTCCAGTGTCTCACCACCCTCACAGGAAAGAATTTCTTCCTTAGATCTAATCTGAATCTACCCTCTTTCAGCTTAAAACTGTTACTCCTCCTTCTGTCACTGCACTCCCTGGTAGGGTCCCTCTCCATCTTTCCTGTAGCCCCCTTTAAGTACTGTAAGACCACTCTAAGGTCTCCCAGGAACCTTCTCTTCTCCAGGCTGAACAACCCCAACACTCTCAGCCTTTTCTCATAAGGAAGGTGCCCCCTGATCATCTCTGTTGACCTGCTTAAACAGACAGAAGCCAGTGTTTCAAAAACACCTCTTAACTTTTATAGTTGATTTGGTGACTGGCTAGCTCTTAGCAGAGGTAACTCAATTCCTGACACATCAATGGCTCAATGTTCACTGGTGTAACAACATGGTGCAGGCAGACCCCTTCTAACCCCATTGCCTGCACGGTAGCATTCCTGCTCACCCTCCCACCTCTTGCTCACCTCTTGTTGCCATCCAGGATGTAAGTAGACCAAACAGGGAGAAAAAAACTGCTTCAATGACTGCTGCTTCCTCCCCTCCTCCTCTTCTGCATTGACTTGTGATTTTTTGCATTATAAGGCTGTATTTCCAAGCAGAATAGAGCAGGACCCTACATTGTGACTGATCACAGCAATATTTGGGACCGTCTGTGCTCTGTATTTAAGTGATGATTATCTCTGCATCATGTAAGGAACTTTTTTTTTTTGTAGAAGAGTAGTGAGAGAGTAGTCCTTGTCGCATTTCATCATGGATAAAGAACCCTTATTCCTCCTCCGGTTTTGGTGGTGTCTGGGGTTTCCTGCAGGGACTGATGCATTTTGCTCCAGAAATGATTGCATTGGCTGAAGGGACCTTTCCTTTGGTGTCTGTAAACCAATTTCACACAGATGGTACCGCTGAGTGCAAGCTGGCATTACTTTCTATAATATATCTCTTTGTCCTCCTTTTGCAGAACTTTGTCCGACATCACTGGGTGCACAGGCGGAGGCAGGAGGGGAAATGTAAGCAGTGTGGAAAGGTAAGATTTCCAGTGCACCACAAGTACAGCACTGGGCTCTTATGAATTCAGGGTAGCCAGGAGGTCCTTCTGGTCACTGAAATTTTCCTATTCTAAACACTTGGCCTCTCTTAAGGGCTGATGACAAGCCTGATATGTTGAGTGGTAGCAGCTCTGATATCCATGTGGGAAGAGAAAGGCAGATGTATATGCAGGAATGAGCACATCATGTGTCCCGGGACATTGTGCTGCACTGACTGCTGAAAATGAGGAGGAGAAAGGCTGTGGCTCCTTGAGCTTCTTTCTTCGTTAAGCTAAACCTGTGCCAATATGGCATTCTTCTAGTGCTGTCTTCTGTGCCAAAATTGTGATGGCCTATTTTTTCAGGCTTCTGGAAAAAGAAACACTGTTGCCTGCTTTCTGCCCTGGCAGACTCTAAGATTTGTGAGGCTGTTTCACACTTCCACTGCTGCATAGATTGCAAAAGTTTATTTATAAAAAGCTATAAAAACAGGTAAGAAGGACCTTTAGCTACTGAAGACCTTTCTTCTGATATGTTATGATCCCCTGAAATCTGTTGAGAGATATTTAAAAATTAAATTAACACAGGGGTTTAATTTCCTATCTCTAGCACTATATTATACTTTTGCTTCCCTCAGCATCAACTAGTAAGAAAGTCTGTGCCTCGTCTCCATGGCACAGCACTTAAGTCAGAGGAAAATCAGATTTGTATCTGGATACTGATGTAGATCACCGGCTACCAGCTCAACAAGGCATGCAATAAAAATGTGATGCCCTTTTATAGCAGGTAGCACGGAAACAGTGCAGCAAGGCAGTTTGCGTAGAGCATTCTTACAGTGTGACTTCACAGTGATATTGCCTTCCTCCTCTACCATTTTGGCCTGGATCCTCCCCTCGAGTCATTAGGAGCTGATTTTGAAATGGGATTACTTACTGCCTATCAAATCAAAACCTGTGCTGGGTACATTCATGTCAGCAACATGACCAGTCCATCCTAAAATTCCTATCAGCCCAGACTGATAGGAAGAAGTTCAGAGGAAATCAGTTTTCCCCCTAAATAAGAAATATTCAGTTAAGACTAGCATGGGTGTATTGTAGTAGAGTTGTTTGCCAAGGAATGGAAAGGATTAGGGGAAAATGATAACAAGCAAAATAATTCCATTGTGTTTATTGGCCAAGCAGTCCCCTATTACAGCAAAAATACTTGTCTGTCTCATGCTCTGCTGTTACATGTCACATACCTCCAAGAGAAAACCATCTTTTTTCTTGCATGACCAGAGAATATAAAGGGAACCATCATTGAAATGGAATGGCAGTAAATTTAAAGCAATAAAAAAAAAGTATTATTCATGGAATACCTAGTGATTCTGGTAGATCTCATTGTTGTGTAATATTGATCCTATCCCATGGCTAGAACTGGTTGGTTAAGTAATTTGATGATAATTGATAACAGTTTGAGTAAATAAAATATTTAGGATATACCCATCTCAAGCTTCATATCATAAGCTAGTGGAAAGGAATTAAAACTCCCAATATCCTTACGTGGATTTGTGGCTTTATATTTTGTGTGCCTTGTGTGCCACAGCTGACGTTTCTGGAGAGGTGAAGCCCAGAGGTGCCTATGTCAGTGTTCTGCTTTAGATCAGAAGTGCAGCTTGGAAGGAGCTTTCCTGATTGTCACAACTTGCAGGGTTCATGCATGGGACAGTGGTGATTTAGGCCCTGTCGGGACCTGAGACCACGCCGCCGTTGTCCCTCCCCCACCCTCGGACCGGACGGGGCAGGGAGTGAGATACAAACCCCGGAGTGGAGATAAGGAAAAATTGAATCCAACAGTGTAACAAATAATAAACTGAACAACAACAATAGCAATAACAGTAAGCAGTAATAACAGTAAACAGGACAAAAGATATACAGAGATATCCCAACAAGATAGAGCAGCCCCATCGCGGGTACTCTCCAGGACAAAAGCCACACACGAACTGTTCCCGCGCTTGGAAGCCCGGACCTGATGTCAGCAAGATATCGAATAACCCAGCTGGAGCTCCCTCCCCACTGCTGGGGAAACTTAACCCTATCCTAGCTGAACCAGGACAGACAGTCTTGCAGCAAATTAACTGAATTCCTTTTAGATTAAACTTAATTGAAAAATAATTCTGCAGCTACTAATGGGCATTCAGTCTGCAGGACCAGACTACAACTAGTCCAGAGTAAAATTCTTTGAAAACCCTTGTGTGCAGTGTCCTCAGTACCAACAGAGCCTGTGCTCCCACTGTTACAAGTTTCTTAGTAGCACAGATACAGCTTATACAGTCTCATCTAGGCTTCAGTCTTCTTCCTTCCAGGGGTGATTTCACCCATCTACTGCAAAAGTAATATATGCAGAAATCGGTGCCAGGGAAGGGGGCCTGGAAAGTCTTGTTCAGAATCTTACTGAGTGCAGTAGACCCAAACAATCTATTTCTGTCTATTTACTGTCATGATTCTCTTTTTTTATCTTATTATTTTTTTGCTGGGGACTCTGAGAAGGATGGCCATATCTCTTAAGACAAAGTACCATTGAGCCCAGTATTCAGCAGTGACTTATTATGGAAAAGTGTAAGATGGGGCAGGTGTTTAGTGATGCATCCCCCAAACAGTCTCCTGGCCTCTAAGAATTTCTGTCTCGTGAATTTCCAGGAATGGTGCCTTCATATTTAACAGCCTATGATAACTTTCTTTCCTGTCATCTTGTGTAGTTGATCCTTGAGTTCCTGTAAAGTTGTAGCGTTTATAACATCCTTTAGCAAGTAATTCCCAAATTTAACTACATGCTGTGAGAACAACTACAATTTGGTTGTCTCAGACTTGTCGCTAGGTTTTTTTCTAATGCTCTGTAGCTCTTGTGTTGGAAGGGATGGTAACTAAATGCTTCCAAACTACATACTCTACACCATTCATGATGTTGAAGAACTCATTTCTTTCTCTTGCAGGTGGGGAAAAAAAGGTAGTTTTGTTACTTTTAGCTCTTATCAGCTGTTTGTGACCTGGGATCATCAGAGAAATCAGATTTTTTTTTTTTTGGCTTTCTGTAATACAACATTAGAATGCTAAGACCGTGTGGTCTGGCATCCAGTTCATGACTGTGCAGTAATAGGAGCTTAAGGATGAAGTGATCTGTTCTTCATATACTTCCAGTTACCAATGGCTTAGGGATTTTTTGAGGCTGAGAATGCACCTTGGGCTATCCTACTAAACAGACATTTTATTTTTTACTTTCTGTGGTGTCCAAAGCAGTGTGTCTGCTATACACACAGTGTGCAGCTGTGGTGTTTATCTCTTTCAGTTACTGGTCCCTTTAAAGGCCTGTGGATTGATGCAGAGCTGTATGTTTTCTCTGCATATAATGGTAGGATTGAAATTTCTAGTACCTGAAAGGCAGTTCTAGTTCTTTGTTATTTTAGCAGAGATCACCATCCAAATGCTTCTGTTGTTGTCTGTATTTAAGCTGTAATAATACCTGGCTTTCCTACAGTAATGTGTTGAAATATCTTTGAGAGCATTAAAAAGGGAATAAATATAATAGGAAAATACATGCAAAAAAAGATTATTAGTAGCCCTAACATTGATGTGAAAACACTCTTTAATGATAAACACACTTGAGAATATAATCAAAACATATTAAAGCTAATCATTGCTACATGCTCTGTTTGTGTGTGTGGGTGTCTCTATTATAATGTGGACTTTGATCCAGATTACTTAGACAGATTGTAATCACCAATACAGGCTGGGGATTCAGGTGCTCTTTGCCTCCAAATATATTTCCTCTGGTATGCAAAACTGTTTATTTCTGCAGGAGCAGCTCACACCATGAGATTTCATGTGTTGTACAGGAATTGGGTGCCAGTGAACCAGGGCTGATCAGGTACTGTTAGGCAGATATTCTCACAAAGGTGAAATTAATTTTCTATCAAAAAATTTCTAAATTTGTGCAGAAGACCACCTTGCGTGACCCAGGAACAAGATAGCTGAAATTTAATTTTCCTTCTCACTGAGAAAAGACAGAAGAGATGATTTCTGTTGGAATATGGGGGTCTCCAGTGTTTCAATCGGATAGTCCCCATCAAATCTCACTGTGACCTGCAGTGTATCACTTTATCAGTTCCTGTATTTCTAATGTTAGCTTTCAAATAATTCCTATTTTACCTCAAACATGTATCCTTAGGAGGAATTAACTCACATTTGTAAAGCAATTTGAGGAAGAAAAGTGGTGGTTTATTGCTACTTATCATTAATATGTTTTTATTGCTGTATCATTTTCTCTAATGACTCCCTAAAAGCTAAATGGCTTACTAAATAAATGAAAAACGGTCCATCCAGAACCAGACAAGCTGCTCAGTCCATATGTTTAAAATACGCAACTGATAGGCTGTGGAGTTAATGTACTGAATTTTAGGTTTTATTAGTGGAGGTTTTGGGAGAGAAGAATTTCTCCCATGATTGTTACAAAGCAGAACAAAACAAAACATTTCAGGCCCATGAGGGGCTGAAATAATTTTTTAAATACACTTTGCAACAAGAAAGAGTGAGATTTGTGAGAAACATCAAGAAGCACTACTAAAGCGAATGAGAAGAGAACGTTTTGTCCAGTGTCGGATCTCTGTTCCAGCACTCGTATCGTGTGTGCTGTCACTGTGTTTTTGTGCCCCCACTGAATGGCAGACTAGATCTGCCCAGCAAGAAGCAGCTAGCCAGCTTGCCTTTGTGAAGCCATTTGTCCATGCTCTATTACCAAATCTGAATATGCCAAATCACCATCATTATGAATAACCTTCTCTGAACGTGAACCCTGAGGTATTAGGGAAAGGATTTAAAAAAAAAAAAAAATCTAGGCAGAGGTGTTAGGAGTAGGCCTTTGTGGTATAGTCCATCTGGCAAGCTGGTTTGAATACATGTTGAGGACACCTGAAGAAGCAACTGCAGTGTGCCCTTCTGCATGGCAGACAGACATGTAGAGCCTTCTCCTCTTCAGGGTATCAGTAGGGTTGTCCTCAACTACCACGTATGGACAGACTGTAGCTCGGTCCCTCACTTAACAAGACCATTGCATCTCTGGATGGGTTTTTCGTTGTTTGTTTAATTCTCCTTCTCAGTGTGCTTGACATGGTCATTGCACTGAGCACTAATAGGCTCATTTTTCCTGTGGGTGTCCATCTTCCTTTCAACAGCAGTTAGGGTAAAAAGTACCTTGATTATAGAAGCAGTGAGGTGTAGTGTCCTCTTGGGTGTTACTAAATCAGATTATAATGTTTGCACTGGGTCTTGGGCATTGCCCAGCATGTAGGAGATGTAGGTAAAACTCAGTTAGCTGAAAATAAAGCTGGCTCACAAATTCATGACTTGATAGAGAAACTGAATGAGAAGATTCTGGGTAGTAACAGGCTACTCAGTGTACTAGGGAGAGACTTGACAGAATCTAATGAATAAAGGATCCAGATGACTGCAAATCTCAAATCTAAGCAATGAAGGTGACTATGACAAACTGTTCAGTGAAGTTCTGGATTTTCCACCTCTGCAGCCATCAACCCACATCAATTCTTTCTCTAGTGAAAATAAGCTTTAACTGAACGCAAATTTTTAGCCTGTAACTTTAACTTCCCGTTTACTGACTGTGTTATATGCAAGAAGGGTGTATATGACCTAATGGGCTTTTTCAGCCTTGGAATTCAGAGCAAAGTGATATATCTGCTGAAATTGCATTTTACAAAATTAAACTCTTCTGTGAGAGAGTAAAATCTCATATTTCGTGCTAATGGTGGGCACTTTTTAAAACTACAAAGAAATATTTTCTTTTATCTGTCTGATCTGAATCAGGCCATCTTGGTTTTTTGAAACTTACTGAAAAGATTTTGGTCTGAGTTGGCTCAACAAAACAATAAACTTAATTTCCCTATCAGAACTTTTCCACACAGGTATTGTAGTTGATTCACCTCTGTATTAAAAAAAAAACAACTAAAATTCATGTTTATATTTAGAGCAAACAACACTGCAATGAGGGAATGTTTTGTTCAACAGAAAACCTGAATGTTAGATCTGTAGAAATCCATTAAAATAGGCATTTCTTTTTTTCTTCTTCGGTTGTTTTTAACTGCAAAATCTAAGAAAAAGCATAAAATTTTGGAGAAGTGTTTTTAGAAATGTGTGTGAGAATTCCCCAGTTGACGAACCTTCTCTGTTTTATCCTCCAAAAATCTGTTTGGTGTTTAAGAGATCTGAGGCTGAACCAATGTATCTGACTTCAGTGAACTGATTTAGCCTAGCACAGTCACCTGGCAAGAGTTAAAGGTGTAAATTTGCTTGTAGCCAGGAGGAATTTAATGGTGTTTTTTCCTGCTTGTTCTAGGGCTTTCAGCAAAAATTCTCCTTCCATAGTAAAGAGATTGTGGCCATCAGTTGTTCCTGGTGCAAGCTGGCGGTAAGTGAACAATACTCAGGGAGACTGGTGGCAGCTTCATTGAGTGGCCATACTGAAAGCAATTTCATGTTTCCTGGCTCGTAGGGTTCACTCTCTGTGAATCCCCCCCCCCCAGTTTTGCCATTTCTGTTAATTTTGCTTAAAGACACTATAACTGATTGACATGAGTCCTCTAGGAGAAGATTCTTGCTGCACAACGTAGTCGCTGGCTACCTCCCATCAATGCCCTGCCGCTGCTAGCTCAGCCAAAGGGCTCTTAATACACACAGCTGCATCAGACTAGGTTGTGGTCTTCAGTCTGCGATCTGTGTTTAAGTAGGAGTAATTGGGTTTTTCTGGTTTTGGAGTGTTGTTTTGGTAAGAAGGCATGGCTAGACAGGATGATCTTTAGTTATATGTTCCTAAAACTCCATGATTTGAAGAACTTGAAGATGGTGGAGTTGGGAACATTGCTCCAGTTTTTGTATCATCACCCTCTTGCTTCTCTCTGTGCTTCCCTTTTGTCTGTCTTGATCTCCTTATTGACTCTTTTCCTCTCTTCCAGTTTCATAACAAAGTCACCTGTTTCATGCTACATCACATTGAGGAGCCATGTTCCCTGGGGGCTCACGCTGCTGTCATTGTGCCTCCCACCTGGATCATTAAGGTGAAGAAACCTCAGGTAACTGCATGCTGATGTCTTGTTTCTGGAGCTGTATGGCTGCACAGGGCCAACCTGGCTTTGCCGCTCGGTACTCCTTCACTAAGGCATGCTTGTTCAACCCTGTTCTATCCCTGAAACCCAGCATACATCCATGGTGATTATGAACCTGTATTCTCCCGCACTTCCATCCAGCCCTTTAGTAGATTTCCCTGTTTGGGATGATTAGCAACAAACCTGACTTCTGTTCTGAGCAAATCCAGCTCAGATTTGTTCCTCTAACTGTGAGTTCAGTGAGCATACTGAAAGAAATCCCCTGTGTTGCAGGCAGTCAAGCATGTTTCATTAAATAGAGCTGAGCAAATACAGGGAAAAACTGTTCGCAAACATTCACTTGAACTGCAGTAAGAATTTGCTGTAGTTGGACTGGCATCCTTCTGATTTTTCTGTCAATGGTCATTTAAACAATCACATCTTATTTACGTCTGTGCTTGTTGAATGTCCACAATAAGCCCATGTGCTCATTTAGTTGTAGGTAACAAACGTTAGACTTCAGAGCTTTTGTAATGGATGTGATACATCTTGGAGAGGATAATTCACTGGTGAACACAATAGGGAGAAAAGGTATCCAAAAGAGAGCTGGCCAAAAATTAAAAGGGGATTCACATCATGCAAGAAGTATTTTTTTATTTGAAAGTCTGTTTTCACTCCAGGTTGAACAGACAAACACACACTTGAACATATCAGGGAGTCAGAAATGCTGGTAAAAGTTTTATTCACAAGCACTGAAACAAGTTGGTTTGTTTTCTTCTGAAATGAATAGTCTCTGGGATATTTGAACTTCCCACTCATGTTTTCTTGTAGTTTCCTCCATTGACAGGAATGCTGGTTTTAGAGTAGTGATGTGTCATTCTTAATGTTAGTGTGTCCATCCTTGGGAACTGACCCTGGGCTTTCTGGCTCTGTGTCCTGCTTGTCAACAAGAAGCTGAGAAGTTTAGACTGTGGGCAAGGTAGCAAGACAAAATTAGTCCCATAAAACTGGAAAAAAGTCTTAAGTTGTGATGCTGTTCAGTTTTTAGTTCCAGTCTAGGAATATGACTGTCAGATTTTTGCATGAATAGCATTTCTAATAAGCTGGATATTAAAGACAAGGTGGGAAGGGGGAGGGGAAATATATGTATAGCTTAATCAAAGTTGTCCAAGGAGACCGCTATTTCTCCTTTAGGTCCAGAGAGAGTAGGCAAGATCCCTAGCCACCTCCATTATGAAGAAAAAAGGTTTCTTTGGCATATGTATTTTCTCCCCACACTCTTCTTTCTCTGTTAGTTTTATTCCACCCTCCCCCAGAAGAATCTTTTTTCCTCTCTTTTTGAAGAATCTGAGTCCTTGACAGGTGCTTGATCTCCTTGGCTAATTTTCAGCACCTGTGTCATATTTGATAGATGTATCCATGACTGACCTTACTAAAAGCAGCCTTTCTTCAATCTTTTTAATTTTTATTTTATTTAGTAAAAAAAAGTAATCAACAGTTGTAATTTTATTTTGATTTGTCATTTGACCAAAGCAGGATACCTTCCTTATAATATTATTAGAGAATTTTATTTCTTGTCTGTTATTTTTTTCAGAAAAGTTCCAATAAAAAAATAAATCTGATCTAGTTAATTAGAATTCAAGGGAAAAATGCTTTTAAATAAAGATTTAAAATGTCGCTTTGTGTGCCTGAGTCATGAATGGAGAGGAAGTACTTCAATGCAATATTCCCTCTCCATCACATCTTGAGTCCTTGAAATTCATGGTCAGTAGCATGAAAAAAAAAAACCTATCTTGAGTAATTGAAGCATTAGCTAGATCAAAATGATTTTGATCTAGCTAATCAGAAAGAAATATGGGCATATTTCCATGCAACTTCTTAACAGCACCCATTGCGCTATTAGTTCTGGGGAATGAATCCTTATTGCTGTAGAAAATACTAACGCATCTTTCAGATGTGTTTTCAGATTTTTGGCACAAGGCTTGTTATTTATTAGTTTTTTAGGAACTATTTTCTCCTCTCCTGCTGTTTCTGGCCAGCTCTACTTCTGTGTATTATAACCCTCTTCACCCTATATGAACACTTGGTAAACACTATGAAACTCTTCAGTGCATTCAATCCACAGAATATAAACACAATATTCACAAAATTTTGTAAATTCAGATAGTAAATAAATGTGTAACCAGCAATCTGTTTTTCACATATTCCACAACCGGAATAAATTTGGCTAGAAGCCTTTTTGTTATAAAATATTTCCTCAGCTCTAATTAACTACTTACATTGGTCACAGGCAACTCCTGAACTGAATTCCCTACTCATATGAAATTAATTTTACTGGTGCCTTCATCCTGTTTGGTTGTTTCTTTTAAGCAAATAAGATGGCTTTTTGTAGCAAAATCTTGCCCTAATTTTTAATTTTTTATTGCTACAAAAATGGTTTTCCATGCTTATTTTGTACCACGTGGGTCACCACCTATCAAATATTGGGCTTGAATAAAGAGCACACTCCCCCTCTGATTACCAGCAATGTTGTAGTGAAGCTTCATGGTGTAATTGGTTAAGGACAAATCTCTGTTGACAACCTACATTCTAAATGGGGAGCTTTTGCTTCTTGCAAGCAATTGATTGCAAGATGAGGAATATTCAGAATGGTTGAAATCGCTTTGGGATCGGTGGTAGCCCTATATGTAATGACCCATTTACATGAATGGAAAACTCCCAATACCTATCCATGTTATTCATAATGTGAGCCACTTCTGTAACTTCTTTATGGATTTCTAGTGCTTCTATACTGTGATACCAACTCTGTTTCCTGGGGTTTAAATCAATTCCATCTCCTAGTTTGTGATGAAAGTAGGTCATCCCTGTTGACTGTTGGTGTTCTGTTATAGGTGAGGTTTGGTAGCCCAAGTCATGTTAGCTCTAGCAATGGACTTGATATATGCTTATGTTGTGAGAGGAAAGTAGATAATAAGGAGGATCTGGCTGATATACTTACTGATTCAGTCTGTCTTCTGTTTGGGAAGGCAAAGGCAGTAACTGTAAAATTCCAATTTTTTCTTTTCAAGGTGAGTAAACATGGTGTTTTCTTCTCCTTCTTTGAGGATCTTTTAAAAGTGTTAGTGAATATTTATATTTCTGGGTTTATTTCTTTATTTCCTCAATTGCTGAGTTCAGCTGGCTTGTCTGATGGTGGTTTTTGAACAACCAGAAGATGGTCAAGATTGACCTTCCCAAAGACTGTTCATTATTTAAATCATTTGGAGTCCAGATGCTAAAAGCCTTTGAAAATGAAGGCTGAAATGATCTAAAGGAAAATGTTGAAAGGGTCCGTTGGATTTGCTTTTGAGATTGTGGCCCTCATGCCACCTGACACCATACAAGGACTCCAATTCTTTTATTCATCTAGCTAAGCTCACTGAGAAATATACTGACCATTCAATAATATGAAAAATTTCTTTTTGAAGATGGTCAAACTGACATCCACAAGGGAGAGGTTTTCTCTCTAGAGGCAAGTTAGGATTTACATATGGTGCCCATTTAAAGGTATGCTTTGCTATCAGGTACTTTGCTGAATAACATTATATGTTTGTAAAATACTCATCACCTTGTTAGGTGGACAAGGCAATATGCATCCATTTCTTCACTTCAGTGTACGAGGATTGATGATTACTCTTGGCTGTTATTCTTCTGCATGTTTCTACATAACCTGTATATGGTTAAGGAGTTTTTTTGTCTTTCATCTGATATGTGCATGCAGTTGCAATCATTAAAGCAAAGCTTTAGGTTGTCTTAACACTGCAGGTGAAAGCATATTTAAAAAAAAAAAGGTAAAATAACGTAGTTTTGACATAGCATATTGTAGTGCCTTTTTTGAGTGTGGAAATAAAAATTGTTACAGTCATGAATAGAGGCTTAGACTAAAACAGGTTCTCTAATATAGCTGTATGCCTCTTCCACCCCACCCCCCATAGGCAAGGAAAGATGTAAGTTATAATGGGATTTAATGACAACTACATTTAAACATTCTTTAAATTATTCTTTTAAAAATAGTAAGGATTTTACTGAACTGTCTTTGCCCTTTCCAGAAGAACTTCACTGACCTTGGGTCCACCCATTGTGGAGGTAGAATAACAAGTACAGTGTTTCTTCCAGAGATACAGTTAAGTACTTGCCTGGTATAATACCTAACCTGAGTTACAGACTAATATTTGCCAGGTGAATTCACTGCACTTAACCAGCAGGATAAATATTTTAAATTTTACACTTGGAGAGACTGAAGCACAGGGAGAAGGCTTGACATGCCCCTGACCATTCAGCGGACTGCTGGCAAGACTGTGGATAGACTAGATCTCCTCTCTCTGTCCTGTGTTATGCCCTGCTCCGAGGAGAATCCTTCATCAGAGAATGGCTGAGGAACTAGGCTAATGCCCCCATGGGAGTCAGCTTTGAGAGTAATGTCCTCTACCTTTCTATTGACGTAAACACTTTTGTCTACAGTCAATCTGAATACTGAAGTAGGGCGATGAAACACCATGCAGATGATATTGCTGATGCACTTCTGTAGTCAGTGCAGTCTTTGGTTTCTCATGCTTTCGAGATCACTTTGTATTAGTGATCAAAGTACAAACACTTTTTAAGGTGGTTTCTCAAAGTATGGTCTAAAAGGGCAAGTGTCCTGCAGTTGCTCTGCAGAGCTGTCTTGTCTTCAGTATTTTCAGTAAGCAACAAGGCATGACTATAACCTGGTCCACAAGGAATGTTGAGAGGTGACAAAAAGCTGGGAACTTTGTGGTCTGCATCAGGCTTCTCCTGGTCTGGGTGAAAAAGGATGGTGTCTTTAGGTATTTGAGCTAGATAGCTGTTATGTTTTCTTAACTTCTTAGATATGTGGAAACATTAATTTCTGTGTCTCATGTGTTGTACTGAAGTCTTGAAATTCTGGCAGTGGTTGTTAGGTGTTAAGCAGAATCTAGTAGCTATTCTTGTTAACGTTGGTTAGCAAGCAGGATTAAGGACAGATGTCACTGCTTATGGATTGGATGATCTCTGCTCATTGACTTTTTTCATTAGTGGTACTCTTTTGAATAAGGTCAGGGCAGAAATGAACTTTTGGATGAGCTGAGTGGATCTTGCTTCCCGTCTTGAAGCGAGAAAATAATCAATAAACTTTCTTCTAATTCCTGTGTTACTTTATTTCCTGGAGATGGCTAGACTGGAAGATGAAATACTGCAAAAATATTTACAGTATTTCCTATAATACAAAATTTCAATCACATGGAAGGGATTAGGGTTTCCTGCAGGTATGACTTCAGTTACTGAATTAAAATAATTAAAAAATAAATAAAATTCCCATTCTTGGCCTGTTCTTACCACACTAGAACAACTTTTGGTTCAGTATCGCTGAGCAGGCTATTGCCAGCCTGCAGAATAGCTCTGATGCAAGTTCTATTTTAGTAAGTTCTGCAAAAATACAAGAGGTTTTATGCTTTTTTCTATGTAGTTAAATGATACTGTTATTTAAAAACAAAGTAAAAAAACCCCTCACAAACACCTCCCTCACCCAAATACTTAAATTTTAACAGTTCAGTTTGTTCCTTAGTAGATAAACACACAAGTTTCTTGATAGGCTGGAACTGAGTCCACAGTGCCAGCATCATTCGCCATGGTGGCCTACGTTATGTTGAGTCATAATGGTTGCCAGAGCTAAAACTTGTTGTTTTCTTTCCTAAAAAAAACATGAAAAATATCTCATTTATCATGTTTTTTATTACATCTTTATGCAGGTGGTCTCCATACCAGGAGACGAGCCTGATTGGGCAGGAGACTGGAGCCCCGAAGGGGAAATGGGCGTCTCCTACCCCTATTGGGAGGGTTGGCAGGTACAACATGTGGTGTTATGTGAGTCTATGGGAGCATCTGATCTTTTTCCCCCCTCACAGCGTGGGAAAGTTTCCAGTTCCAAAGCACCAGTCTGGTCTCCGTGTGTGGCTTTCTCCATAAACGGTGGTGTGGAAGTGTAAAGCATGCAGCGCATGTAATTTAAATCTCAAGCATGTGCCAGATACTCTTATCATTCTCCAAGTGGACATGCATGGAAGAGCTTCGTAAAGGGGCTCTGTCTGGGCCTGTCTTCTAAATTTTGTTTTGCTTTTCATGTATTCTTTTTTCTTTTGATGTAGAACTCATTAAAGACTTCAACACGGCGAAAGAAGAGAACATCTTTTAAAAGAAAAGCCAGCAAAAGAGGCAATGAAGTAGGTATTAAAGTGCTTTGGAAATCAGGCTCCCTTTGTTTAAATGTCTAAATGCAGACTTTAAAGTTTAATTCTTTTACTACAGTGTTTAATATATTTTTTCCACTGGAAAATTCCATGCTATTGAATTTGTTGTGAGGAGAGATCAGTTTTGATAAAACCCGTATGAGAAGTTTTATTTGCTGAGTTGATTTTTTTCAAGAAACAACATACCAGACTCCAGAAGGACCAGCAGCCTAATGAAACACCGTTCCCTTGGGATGTAAGAGACTCAGCTCAGACCCTTGGTTTGCACTAGGCAGAGCAGGGGTGTGAAACTGGGGCTGTGAAATCCATGGTGAATGCACTGATGCAAGGGTCTGGTCCAGTTTGAGGGTGTCTCCCCCTGGAGATCTCGTATTAGAAATATTCTGTTTGTGTGAACATTGACATTGGGCCACAAAGAGAGAGAGAGAAAACGGATTGAATGATCTGATGGTTTGATTTACCATGCAACTTATAAAAGACATTGTTTCCAGATACTGACTAGTGGATTAGTTATACAGAGGAATAACAGCCTCATGGGAGAGGTGGAGGGAGGCTTACCTCTGCTTAGCCAAGGCTCTCTGGTTAAGGTCCTTGCTTGGGTGGTAGGAGAACTGCAGACCAGAAATCTGAATCTGTGTCTTCCACAGCCCAAGAGAGTGCCCTCGCTGCTGGGCTCTCCGGTGTCCTGCAGGGGTAGGGAGGCAAATATTTTTCTCGTTGACATGTCATGTTTGACCTGTGGCATTTGTTCAAAGGTGGGAGGGCAGCAAGGCCAAGAATTCGAAAACAGATCATCTGCAAATAAGTGCAAATATGTGCTGATACAACTTGTCTTGTAAATGAAATAAGTAGCTTATGTCATTCTATTTTCCATTGAAAAAGTGTTCATATTAGAAATAGCACTTTATCTGACACATTAGCACAGTGTGAGTAATTGCTTTTTGGGGAAATCAGTATTGAGTAAAATTTAAAAACAGTTTTGTGTTGGCCTGAAGTGACTTTTCCCTCCCTATTATTTTCTTCATTGTCTCATTAGAATAAATTAGTCGCAGGTGAATACCACATTAACATGGCTGTACTATTTCCAGTACCTGAGGCAGTTTTGTCAGAGCTAGGTTGGGTCTCCTGCACATGTTAGGCCAGGGAAACATACATAGCCTATTCTAAAGCTGTTCCTTGTTTCTGATCCTCAGGATAACAAAGGTCGGCCATTTGTGATAAAGCCTATCTCCTCTCCACTCATGAAGCCACTGCTGGTTTTTGTCAATCCAAAAAGTGGAGGAAATCAGGTAAGAACATAATCTGTTTTCCATCTGGATCCAGGTCACAAAGCTGTAGTTTAACAACAGTGTTTCTGCAAATGAGACTAGTTCTTGGTCAGTCAGATAGGAAGAACTCTATGCCCCACTGCAGTCCTCAGAAGAGGTCCTTGCTGTTGAATGCCCTTTCAACTTCAGTGGAATTGGATGGATGAAATGATTACTTCAGTATTTGAGTAGTTGTATTCCTATCTTCAGATTCTTGAAAGTAATCTAAAATGATAGTTTGGAGGTTTTCAGAAGGCTTAATCTTTCTGCATAAAATCTGAATTGCCAATGAAGATTCTTTTTTTTAATCCAAAAAGTGGATTAATTTTACTAAGAAAGTCTAGTAAAATTAGTGAATGTGAGATGACACATTCTTATGGCATTTAAAAATAATTTCTGGTCTTGTACTGTACCAGAGAACTAAGTTTTAGTGACTTACATGCAGCACTTTTTTCTTAGGGTTCTTGGAATTAAAACTTATCCAAGTGAATGTTTTTCAGATTAGTTCTGCCACTTTTTGAATATCAAATAATCTGAGTGCCTTTTGATAAACAGGAGTTTCTAGTTGAAAGGAAAAGATTGTCGAAAGATACAACAGAGGCTTATAGAGATGGAGAATACCATAGCCACTGTCACTTTCTCCTCTGTTAGATGAATTAGGGAGGATATCAAAGGAAACTGATAAGACTGATTCAAAACAAAGAAAAAAGTCAGTCCTTCTCACAGTAAGTATGGCGTTCATCTCTAAAACTCCTTGCCATAGGATGTTGCAGATGCTAAAAGTTTACATGGGCTGAAGGAGAGATTTGGAGAGAAAACCCTGAAGGTTACTGAAGTTCTGTATCCTCCTCTGGCTCAAGAATTCTGTGAATTGCAAATAGCTGAGGCTGGGAGAATACCTACAGCAAACATTCCATTTATTTTCTCTGTTCTTATACATTTTCATAGGCACTTTGACTGCTATTCTTAGTTCTCCACTTAAGGGAAGGTGTCAGACAGAAGAGCCATCCTTCACAAGTGGGAGCTATTGAAAATTCCTAACTTGCACCTCCCAGGCCATGTCTGAAATGCATTCTTGAATTACTTTTGGATACAAGTTTATCCCATAGGGTTCTTAACCCTCTTCTGCTAGCAAGAGATCCTGCCACTTTGTGTCTGGGTAGAACATGAAGGAAGGAATTAAGAGTGTCTAGAATATGAACCCAAGAGTCTGAGAAAGCAGAAACTATATCTTCAGGTGATGGGTTGTCCACACTGTACTGAGTGAGGGAGCATTGGGACGGCTGTAGGCTATAGAGTCCTTGGCTCCTGCTTCATTAGATGGTAGAAGGCTACAGTTATGAATGTTCATGGTGGTGATGGTGAAGGTCAGAGCATCATCATTGCTTGGATATTGGGCAGGACACTGTTCAGTATGATGGTGTCTTTGCCCATGAGTCTGTTCTTGCTGTCACGTATGACTGAAGGTGGTGTGGGATAATGGATGTTTCTTCTTGTTGCAGGTGGTGAGAGGCAGGAGAACAGGTTGCTGTGGGACCTGTACCTTTGATCTGACCCCAAATGACTGTTCTTATGAACCATTAGTGATCTGTGGTGTTAAATTCAGTCTATATGTATGCATATGCACCCTGCCCAGATTGGTGGGTTGCTATTCTATGGAGCAGTCATCTGCTTTGCCATTTTCTAGTTTGCCTTTTTCTTGGTTTGTTTACTTTCTAAAGCACAGAAGAAAGAAACGCTGTCCAAATATAGTGAATAATGAACACTTATTTCTAATAATAATTAAACTATTCAAAATTTGCCTTCCTTTGATTTTTCTTTCTTTCCAGGGCACCAAGGTTCTCCAAATGTTTATGTGGTATTTGAATCCACGCCAGGTCTTTGATCTCTCTCAGGAAGGGCCAAGAGATGCGTAAGTACTTGAGCCTTCAGCACTTCGGTCCATAATTCTTTCTGATCAGGAAAGCAAAGTTGTTCTGGGAGTATGAGGTTTATGTATCCAGGTTTTGGTAGTGAGGGGGAGGGCTGCAGTGGTGGCTTCTGTGAGGAGAGATCAGAAGCTGCCCCTTTGTCAGACAGAGGCAGTTCCAGATAGCTACAAGACAGACTCACTGCTGATGCCAGGGCCTGACCATTCCCTAATGGCTGAGCATTACGGTGGGTGGGGTGAGGCTGCCTCCAGATTTCCATATGTGACAGCAGCATGCAAATATCTCTGATTGCTGAGTAACTAGCTCAGCTTATCTGGGCAACAGCTGAAGTGTGAGCCTCTTCCAAGGGAGGGAGGATCTGTCTTCAAAGGGATGATCCTCTCTGCTAAAGGTTAAGAGACCATCCTTCTGTGGTAGTTGAGATGAGGATACTTGCTTTACTTAACCATCTGTTCAGCACTACTTTCACAAGTTAAGCAGCACAGAAAGATAGTAATGTAAAATCAAATAAATTACCTGTATAAGAATGGTCCAGGTATCTGCTATTCAAGGCACCTAAGCTTTTTTTCCTGAAGAAACACCTCCACTGCTGATCCTCTCATGATGTATAGCTTTAAGGTAGCCATACAGTTTTCAAATATGTGTAATGAAGTTAAAGGAGGATTAGGTCCTCTGGTCACTCAGCTTTCTCCATGTGAATGTACCCCATTCATTACAGGATATTTCATTATGGCTCTTTCATGCAACTAAAGGAGCAAGTCTTCAATGGATACTTTTTTGGCTCTGCTGTCGGTATCCTATATCAGATATTCAGAGAAAGAACTCTCTTAGATTTCCGTATCTTCTGTGGTGTTAAAAGTAATTACCATTTGAAGAAATTGTCATGTTCTACATGCCTCAGAAATGGTGGCTCAGAAAATCCTGATGAGGAACACTAAGTTTTGCTTAAACTCAGTGTTTATATTTGTTTGCTTTAAGATAGTGGAAAAATGAAAGATTTTGTCATCTTCAGAGGGAACGTGAGAATCTGGCCTTTCAGATTTAGCTTAGGAACATGATAAACTGATCAAATACTCCTCATGCCTAACCATGGTGGAAGGCATCATTTCACATCCTAGTGGTTTTGTGTGTATGAAGGTGTGAAGTGAGCCACAGGGCTCAGGTTGAGTTGGAGCTAATGCTGGCTGAGGCTGCCTGGGCTGATGCTTCTTCATTGCCAAGGCTTTTGGTAGTACTGAGATTACACTTTTAAATTTTTTTCCCTCTTCCACCCACATCCTTAGTAATGAATATTTGAAAATGCAGTAAGCAGTGGTTATGTCACTCTGCAAAATGCATAAAAAGTATCTGCATTATTATTCTGACTTTTCCCCCTTTTTTTCCTTTCCCTCTCCTGGCCAGGCTGGAGCTGTACAGAAAAGTGCCAAACCTGCGGATCCTGGCCTGTGGTGGGGATGGGACGGTAGGTGCCTGGCAGGCCTGCAGTCATCAGCCAAGTCATTAAATTCCTTGCAGTTGTGGGTTTCCCATCTTGTGATGCTTGCAGAGCCAGATAATGTACCTTCCGCTTGTGAAATCCACCTTTTTAAATTTTTAAAAAATTTTCTGTATGACCTGGCTTGCATAGTGGTGGAGCCAGATACTAATGTCCAAGGTCTTATCTGCTTTGTGCATATAAATTTGGTACAGCTTAAAAATAAAGACTTAACTTTGCTGACCTCCTCTCACTATTTATATAGATCTGAGGGTCTAGTAGGTTAAGTCAATATCTTGGAGCCATTCAATCTTCCTGCCTCCATGATGTCCAAGTACAGTCATTAACAGGGACTCTTCTGTGCCTAAAGAAAATTAGTTTCCTCACTTTTTTTTTTTCTTCAAAGCATTTGTGAGGAAGAATATTGCATTGGTCATATTACTAGCTTGGGATCTGGCAAATCCAGGTTCAGTGTCTGTCTTTGCTACTGAATTTCTGTGTGTTCTTGGATAAGGAAATAGTGTCAGATCTTGAAAAGATTTAGGCACCTTCAGTTGGAGACAGGCTCTACAGTTCAGGGTCTGTAGGCCCTGAGTGGATAACAGAAGTATTACAACTGTATTGCTCTTTCCATACTTAGGAATATTGTAAATATCAGTTTGTGCCACTGAATGCTTAAATACAGTTTAATCTCTGTGAAACTCAGTTCCCCAAATATGACTTTGATAATAGTTGTAACAGTAGGAAGGAAGGTAATGGCAAGGCGTAATGACTGGCCAGGATAGTTATGTATGTAGAAGTTTAGGGCATGGCGTAGTGAGCTGAACCCCTACCCTTAACCCATCTTTGCTGGAATTTCTGGGAGAACTTTCTGGTCTGCTTTTGTGGGTTCTTTTAAAACCACAGCCGTAGGGGGGTTATAAATACTAGTGCTTCTCCTGCAAGACTACTGTCTTTCTGGTACCTGGGAAAATAAGAGATCTCTCTTACTGCATTTTGAACTTTCCTTGAGAAATGTCCAAGGCATTGCTTTAGCAGGAGGCATAAGCTGCAAAGAAGTGTTTCTGCCTGTTTCTGAAAGTCTTTTTCTTCCATCTGAGGAAGCCAGGATTTTAATAGGGGAAAAAAAAATTCATCCTGAAAATGTTAAAATAGGAATGAATTGCAACTATGTTGAGTCTGACCATCCTCTGTTTTCCCTTTGAGCAGTGCAAGCGACAGGTGGCAGCACCTTCTCATTAGTATGAGCAGCACTCCACTATTACCTTTGCTGCTGCTTAGTTTGAAGCAAATTAATATCTAGTTATTCCCAAAGCCATTCCATCTAGAAATGAAAAATCTGGCTCAAATGGACTTAGTGAATATTCAATGAGACCAGATGTTACCTTGCATTACTGAGGTGAATTAGAACTTATTGTAACTTTTCCATCATTGCTGCTGGCTGTTCCTTTCCAGGGCATAAATGGAAAGCTTTGTTTTCAAAGTGGTCAGGAGCTTTCTGTTTACAGGGAAACGAGTCTGTGTCGTCCTTGATTGTAAAACTATTGTACAAGGGTCAGAAATGACCTCAAGTTAAATAGCAATGTTGTACATACAAATTAGTAATTTGAAGTTTCTGTTTATAAGTTAAAAGCATTTACAAAAGTGGTAGGTATTGTAATGTTACCTGTACCAGTGAGAGGCTGAGGCACAGATGTATGGATTAAATCAGTGGTAACGACAAAGGGCTAATAACAAAGGATTTTAAGAAGTCCTGGCCCCAGTGAAGTTATGGTGACTTTTTATTCTGTCTTCTGTTATCAGTACTGAAGGTCAGATATTTTGAAAGGTAGAGGATTACCTACCTCTGAAAATTCCTTAAGGACTCATAGTCCTACCATGGTGTTTATGATAGATTTAAGTACCTTTGGTGACATCCAAGTTCATGAGTTGTGATTCAGATGACTGTTGTCAGACAATGAGCTCTCATACAGGAGCACATCCCAGATGAATGCTTTAATAATTGGACAATTGGCTATGATAAGTAGCTGTCTGATGAATGCTATTTATACAGAACTAAATCTATCTGTCAAGAGTCATGGTGAAAGACATACTGTAGAATACTGAATAGTGTGGTGGTTGCTGTTTTTATGAGGCCACTGCCTCTGCAGTCCTTCAAATTCCAACTGTTGTTCCCAATTCATGTTATTCAGCGCACCTTTTGTGAAGCTCCAGTGTCATCCCAGTTTGGGTTACTAATCTATTTAAAAACATAGTTATATTAATTGGGAGAGAAAAAATCCTGTCCAGCAGCAGTTAGGATTTCAGTTTTCTGTCTTATTTAAAAACTCACATTTCCAGTAGAGATGCATCTTTGAACACTGGCATTAGGAAAAAAAAAATAAATCACACTTTATTATCTTATGTTTATTTTTCCTTATTTCTTTATTTTAAAATGTGGCACAGGTTCTTTCAAAGATTGGAATTAATTTTTTTTAAAGGTGAGAAATAATTTAAGAAATAGTCCTATTTCAGTCATAAAAAGTTTGATAGCATCTTCAGCAACAATTCTTTCCCCCCTTGGAAATTTTACAGTAATTTGTTCCTTCTGGCTAGATTTCTATTTTAAATTTTACATAGTCCAGAATAGGGACAGGAGAGAGAAATGACTCTCTAAAATACCTAATACCTTGCAATACAAAAGAGCCAGATTCATCATTCCAACCCAGTCTTCAATACTGAGCATTAGAGTTTCTTTAATTCTAGTCTTTTATATACGTGTGACTAGAATACATATATATATATATTATGCTTTGCACTGAGTGAAATAATTCAGCACTAAGGTCTCTTGTCTGGGTAATGGGAGACCTGTGAGCAAGTCCCTGCTTGACTTCAGTTGGACCCTCTACTCCAGGACATGCTCTGAGATACCATATGTTTTAATGTGTCTCTTGCATCTTCATTCATAACAGCTGTCAAAAGTTTAGTTTCCTTTAGCATAACAGCAATTTAAAAATAAAAAAGGAGTTGTCTATATTATTCTTCACTCATTTTTACATACAGTATTTTTCAGAGCAATGTCTAGGCTACCTTATAATACCAGGTGTAATTTTATGGGTTTTCATTTCTTGCTTAAAGAATGGCAGCTTATGTGCTTGCTTTCCTCGGTATCTCTGTGTGCTGTTAAAGATAACCAGTGTTCACATCCCATTGCTTCTGCTTGCACAGGAACTTAATGAAAACTGCTGTACCTGTTCTCCGAAAGTGAAACCTCAGATGGAGCAGTTCTAGGGTTAAATTTCAGATATCCTCATTCTTCTCCCTTTTGTTTTACTCTGTAAAAGGCATATGATCAAAATACATATTTTTCCTTTTTTCCATCCGTTTTTATCTTTGTGACTATCGGTTCTCTGCATTTCCCATTTTATAGGTGGGCTGGATCCTCTCCATCCTTGATGAGCTGCAACTCAGCCCCCCACCTCCTGTCGCTGTCCTTCCGCTTGGCACTGGGAATGACCTTGCCCGTACCCTCAACTGGGGTGGGGTAAGCACTGACTGGGGTACTCTTACATGTGGGTCTCAACTTGCTGCTCCGATTTAGCTGTGTAGGGTGGAACTTCATTTTGGCTAAAGTAGCAAGCAGGGCTGTGTCCAAGCTGTACTTCAGTTAGGCACAATAGTTTGGTTCAATTTCCAGTCTGGGATCTTGAATTACTAATGATGTAGTAGCTGTAATAAAAGTGTACGTATATGTATCTGCCTGGTATTTCAGACCAAGTAATGAGGAGGATATTCAGACTTCTAATTTAAGCATAGTTTAAACTTTATTTCTCTATATTTGTTATTGGCAATACCACTGGAGTTATTCCAAGCAAGGCAAATATAGAGTTCTTCTCCTTATGACCTCACTTTGTCTGCACAAGACTTGTGCACCTCAGCAATAGCTTGTTTATGTGTTTGATATATCAAAATTTAGCAATGTTTTGAGGTGTTTTTAGGAACATTAGATCTGGCATTTTAGGCCTGTGTGAAAGGAGGGAGGTCTGCCAGATAACTGGTGAGTGACTTGCTTTGCTTTCACTGTCCATGGCTGATGCTCTGGTGGAACTCTGCTGTCAGGGTTACACAGATGAACCAGTGTCCAAGATCCTGTGCCATGTAGAAGATGGGACCATTGTCCAGCTGGACCGCTGGAATCTCCAGGTTGAGCGCAATCCTGATTTGCCACAGGATGAACTGGAGGATGGGGCACGTAAGGTTAGAGCTTTCTTTTTCCCAGAGAGACTATAGGATGTTTTGGGTTATACCATAAGCTGCATGGGTGGGGAAGCTCCAAAACTCTTCAATTCTGTTTGCATCTGCTCCTTTTGCTGTTGTCATCTGCCGGTGTTTCCAGAGGTGTGTGAAACATAATGCATACCAGCAATTTATTTGTTGCTTGTAACTCCCAGACATTAAGCATTTATCTCAAGAACTAAATCCTGGAAAAAATCCCTGTTATTTTATCTGAAAGGTCGTTGTTTTTTTTTCCTCTAGTTAACCTGGGGTGGCAGGAGAAGCAACCCTGTGACTACCATCCATTCCTAAATTAGACAAAACTAAAAACAGGATGTAGAATTTTATTCCTTAGGATTTTGCTAATGGATTCCAACTGTTTCCTACTTTACAGCAAGGTGTAGTGTATTTTTGTATTTAATTTCTTTGTGTGTGGGTCTCCATATAATCTCCATTAGGGTATCTTGATAGTTGAAGAGTGGGAAAACATTTATTTGAGGGGATCACATTTATAGTAATATGTCATTTGGACTGGAGATGTTGAAAGTATTACAATCATTAAAAAAAATAAAAAATGATTGTGTGAAACATTTTCCTGTTCTCAGTTACAATTTCCAGTTTATCTATTGGATGCTACTGTTCTCTCTCTACAACCCTGCGGGGTGTGTGTAATGAGGAGGCCAGATGTGTTCTTCCCTGCCTCATGCATCCTCAATAGATTTAGGGCTTCATGTCTGGGACTTGCATTGCTCCTGGTTATGTATGAAGCAGGAAGAACACAGCTTGAGTTTCATTTGCCATGCTGAGCTTGAAGTGCCAGCAATTAGGAAAACCATTGTATTGACATGTTAAGTGGAGCAGCATTATGGGAAATCTCACTGATAGCATAAGGAGCCTTTTGTGTTTACAAAGATACATATAGGATCATGGAGCGCTGTAGATATGTTTGTGTTCCTTGGGCTTTTGTATCTGATCATCTTCCACAAGCCATTACTAACCTTTAAAGCAACCTTCTGCATACATTTCCCTGATACATTCCACTTTTTTCTTCATAGGTTTTCATGAGATGCCAGGTTTAAAGTAGTTAATTCCTGGTGTGTCATGGAAAGCTTCATTTGTGTTATTTTTACATGTCTCTTTATTATCCAATTACAGCTTCCTCTCAGTGTCTTCAATAATTACTTCAGCCTTGGATTTGATGCACATGTTACACTAGAGTTCCATGAATCTAGAGGTAATAGAACTTTTTATTTCCTTAGCCTTGGGAACGGGCAGTTATTTTATGGGTTACAAATGGAGTTGAATTTAACATCCTGTTCTTATAATTTAGAAGAAAAGCTGGAATGTCAGAAACCAAGCTATGTACAAGTAGGAAGTTATTGAGTTTCCAAGGGACTTCATGATTTAAAAATAAAAAAAAGTACAAGGAAAAATGGCTTTCAAAAATGGCTTTCACTGGAGGAAAAGGGCTAAAAGGGGAGCTTTTCTAAGATTTTGATCTTCTAAAGGAGATACCAAGTACAGATATAAAGAAGATTTATGCTGATGCAGAAGTGTCAGAGTAAGAGCAGAAAGGAAAACAAACCTAAGTCAGGTGCAAGTGTGGAGGTGGAGTGAGGAGAAAAGCGGTAGGGTTGTGGAAGTAGCAGGAGGCTAATCGTGTTCTCAAACTGAACAGCTGTTACCTATGGATGAATATAGCATGGTATCATTGGACTTGGTACAGACCCAAAGTGTCTTTATGAAAGTGAAATGCTTTAATGTCCACGAAAGTGTCAGGAATTTGAGCTGTTGTAACATCTTGTTTGTCCCCTGCTGATGGTGGTTATACCACCCCATACAGATCCAAATGTGCCTTAACAAGCGGGCTCTGGACTGATGTAAACAGCTCTATTTATATGGTTTAGCCAAGCATGCTTGTATAAACAAACCTTGTTCAGTTGTCTGTGTTCAGCTTTTGGTCGTTACAGCTTCATGTGCAGGTATTTTTTCTGAATCACAGCCTTCCTTATCTTCACTTTCATACTATCAGAGTGTCATTTCAAGATGAAAAGACAGCACTCTAATGGCATGCTAAATAAAGAACAGGATACATGATGGAATGAGCTAATGCATATTTTATAATGTTTAAGACTGCTTCAAGCTTTAGGAATAATAATGAGGGGCCACAAAAGGGCATAGGAATGAAATGATGACAGCTGTATGCATTTTTTAATGAATGCATATCACTATGCATTGCTAATGTGACTGTGAATATACTGTATAGATGAAATGCATGGCTACTTTCTCACTTAATGGAGGCATTATTTAATAATGAAATTATAGAGCCCTATAAAAAATGTATGTTATTCTAGATATGCCAGTGTTTTAAAAATTTACATGGGTGAAAAAATACTTGGCAGAGCAAGCTCTGTGTGAGTGGGTGTGTGTGTCCAGGGGAGCTTTTTCGTAGCATAAGTGTTTGCTCTTACAAGTTGTTACTGCTGGTGTCTTCCTTACCTTCTCAAATGCTAAAATATACAAAGAGAGTCCTATGTAATTTAGGAGAGAAAAGATTATATCTTTGGAGGTGTTGCTGGTGTGTGGGTTTTCTTGGTTTTCCTGTGGAATTGGGGTTAAGCCTGGAGAAGAGAACGTTTTGGGGAGACATTGTTGCAGCCTTTCAATACTTAAAGTGAGTTTATAATAAAGATGGGGACAGACTTTTTAGTAGGGTCTGTTGTGATGGGACAAGAGGTAATGGTTTTAAACTAAAAGAGGGTAGATTTAGACTAGATACAAGAAAGAAATTTTTTTTTTTTTTTTTTTTTTTTTTATAATGAGGGTGGTGAAATGCTAGAACCAGAGAGGTGGCAGATGCCCTATCCCTGGAAACATTCAAGGCCAGGGCTCTGAGCAACCTGATTGAGTTGAAGATATCCCTGCTCATTGTGGGGAGAATGGACTAGAAGATCCTTAAAGATCCCTTCTAGCCCAAACTATTCTATAATTCTATGAATTAAGCAAAGCCAGACATATTCTGATCTCATTTACAATTGATGACAATTTAGAGAAACTCTTAGCAATACTTTTAACAAAACTTAAAGCACTTTCATGACTGTAGCACGTGGGCCATTAAGATAAGTGACTGTATGCAGTTGCTTATGTGGGGCTGTTGTAATCACATATAGTTTTAAAACAAACACACACCATGCCCCAGCCCTCTGCCAAATCAAAATAAAATAAATTGATTTGAACTGTTGGCCTATCAGGGCACTTTATGTAATAGAGATTGATCAACTGTTATATTTAGAATAAGCAATGATTGTGATGTCTCAGAGGAACCTGTACATGAATGTGGTCTTTTCCATGGCAACTTCTACACTTTTCTTGCGTCTATTCAGATTGAGCCTTGAGGACCGGGTCCAAGCCTAATGTATCTAGCTCTGCTTCTTCAGGAAGTGTTCTGGGTAGCGACTCTTTCCAGTTTCCTCCCTTGTTATCCTTACGCTTTGGTGGAGCAGGGGAGAAGCAATTTACCTCATCCCCTTGAACATGCTGTTTGATCTTGCCTCATTTGCAGAACACCCCCACTACCCCCACACACAGTGTCTAAGTCCATTTCCTATTCCCTTGGTGGCTTGAGAATGGTGAGGATGGAATGAGCCTTGGATATGAAGTCAGTGATATACTTCTATAGTCAAACTTGCACTCTAATCAATTTTAGGCTCTATTCCACATTGCAGAATGAGTCTTTCCTCCTTACCTATGCTTGTCTGCTATATCAGAAGTAGAAGCAGTTGGGAATGCTGAGTCCCTGACCTCAGAAAGGCTCCTTTTCTATTAAAAACTGGGACTTCGGTTCTGGTCAGTATTTGTTGTAAGAGCTATGTAAGAGCCAGTGCTCTGGAGCTATTTGGCATAGCCACATCAGAGAATGGGCAGCACAGGCACTGAGCCTTCAGGAGCTTCCCACTTCTTAGCATGGGGTTTTGAGACTTGATGTAAAGAGCTGTCAGCTCAGTGAGTGAGATGAGATTTACTTATGCAGTTAAATTAATTGTTTGAAGATGAGGTGGCCCTGATTGCATTCCAGGCTCACCCACGACACAGCAAATGGAAAATACAGTAGCTGAGCAGTCAAAGAAGAACCATGAAGTAGCTCAGTCTTTACAAAATGGAGCCTTGTACTGTTAGATGTAGTGACTTCAAAGAGAAGTAGAAGCATTGTTTCAAGTGGTCATTTGAGAAGAAGTAATTTGGAAGGGTTCACACCAGTGTGATGCTTTAGCCAGAAGGACTATCTTGAAAGTTGGATGTTCACTAGAGAATCACTGAGCGAGGGTAGGTGGCTGGTACTACCACAGAATACAGTGTCAGAAGGGCTGCTGCAGAAATCTTGGGATGCCACAGACTAGGAAAGCAGTTCTCAAGGAGGCACAAGAATGACCTGTATTCTGGGAAACACGTCTTATACTGGGAGATTAAAGGAGCTCCATTTAGCTTTATCAGAAAAAAGGTTAAGAGGCGATTTAATCACTGTCTATAAGTATTTACTCAAGGAGAAGATATCTGATAGTTGAGGGCTCTTTAATCTGACAGAGAAGTATAACAAGATTTAGCAGTTGGCAGTTGAAGTCTGAAAAATTCAAGATAGGAAAAAAACCCCACATTTATTTTAAGTGAGAATAATTAACTATAGATGTGCATTACTACTGGCCTATTAAAATTCTTTGTCTCTTGGAGTCTAATCAAAATGAAACAGGTCTCTAAATATGTTTTAGAGTAACCACTTTTTTTCTTTGCTGCAGGAATATTTGGATAGAGACGTCTGTTCCTCAGTATCTCTTTGTAACACATCGGAATTTAAACGTCTGTTTCATGTTGTAATTTACTAATGCTTTACTCCTGCTTCAAAGCATGGGTTAGCGTTTCATGGGTTTCTAGTAATTCTTAGAGGTCTGTTCTGCATTGGTAGAAATGGAAGTCTCACAAATGGTACTGAGGGATCATAAAATGGATAGTCCGAGAGGTGCTAAATTAACTGATTGTATTCTTACCTCTTTGCTCATGTTTCCATCTATTTTTCACTCTCCAGGAAAGGGGAAGAATTCAGTATCAATGTTTGAAATCTGATATCAGATAATGACACAGATGGGGGACCCTCACACAGGAAAATTATATTTATGTTAATATTCTGAGTAATGTGTGCTAAAAGCACTATAGTGCTAGCAGGGAATGTAAAGGTACTATGAGTCTACTTTTATTAGGGTGTTCATATATTTCCTTTTTATCCTTTCACAGAAGCAAATCCAGAGAAATTCAACAGCCGATTTAGAAATAAAATGTTTTATGCAGGGGTGAGTTGTGATTCATCTTACAGAATGATGCTAACTTAGTTGTTTGAATGTTTTCTGAAGTACTTTCCCCCTCACTTTTTCACATCAGGAGCTCATGCCAGTTCATTTTGCCTGTTGCAATTTAAAGTGCACACGTACTGTTTCTGGTAATGCCACACATATGTGTCTGTTGGAAAGTGCCTGAAGCACTGTTGTTTTACAGAGCTTAGCAGGTGAGAGAAATGCTACTCCTTTGGACATAGTACTGGTCATGTCTTGATTCCCCTTCTGGTTCACAACCTTCTCAACAAACTGCTCTGCTTCTTTTAGGGTTTGGGAAGCACACTGATACTGACTTTCCTAGAGAAATTCCCCAAGCGTTGGCTTGTAGGTTTGAGAAATACTCTTGGATGCAGAGTCATGGGGAGTGGAGGGCAGAGATCAATTATTTTGAGTGATTCATTTTTAGATGTGAATATACAAATAAAATTACCTACTGCTGCATTCAGAAGGTACATGGACAGTACTCCATCCTAAAATGTAATAATTGAGAAAAACAATAATCTGACAATGCGTGACATATAATGTCTTTCTGGGTGATGACTCACACCGTACCCATGTGCCTTAAACAGGGAAACAAATATGTGAGCAAGAATTTGCATTTAATCCTTGAGTACCCAAGGACCTTATCTGGGTAACCTCTCAACAAGAGAAGTATCATAATTAAAAAAAATATCTATCTCCTGAGAGCAAGAAAGAATAGATTTGACAAAAAGATGGCATTTTGGTAATTAGCTCTGTGGTGGGATAAGAAATGAGGAAAGAGAAGAGAGGAAATGCTGATGACAGTTCCTGCACTTATTTCTGTTGCAGGCAGCCTTTACAGATTTTCTGCAAAGAAGCTCAAGAGATTTATCCAAGCATGTTAAAGTTGTGGTAAGTATAAGAAATTGTGTCATAGTATCGTGGGAAGAGGGGGGAATGGAGAGAGGGTGAGGTGAGAGTTTAATGGCTCTGTTACTTTTCAGTTTTGAGCATGACATTTGCAACACATTCCAAGGAAAGTCTTGGGAAAGTTGTTACAAAGCAGCAACACTTCTCTTGTCTGTGGCTCCATTCAGCAATTTCTCTGTGCTCTGTCACTTTGGCTTTGTAGTGTGATGGTACAGACCTGACTCCAAAGATCCAGGAGCTGAAGTTCCAGTGTATAGTGTTTTTAAACATACCCAGGTAAGCTCAAGACAGATACTTGGAGTTATGAAAGAAAAGTAAAAATAATTTAAAAAAAAAGCCAACCAAAACAAGTTTTCCTAGTCTGGGTGAATATACAGGAATTATATAGCCACTGCTGCTTTCTTGAGAGCTAGGTGCTTATAATACTGTTAATTTGCAATATGGTAGTAATTAGCAATTAGGTAATAGAACTGATTAACAAACACCCTGTCAAAATTTGTGCATCTCACCTGCAAATAAGATAGTAAAGACACAGATGCCTGGTCTTTTGCTCAATTAGAAGTAGAGCATGAAAAAAGAGGTCAGGATAGGGTGGCAGGTTATGGGGAGAAGGGTGGGGGGAAGGATCAAGATTTTTCCAGTAAAGAAAGACCAAACCATTGAAAGAAGTGCTGTTTTTTTAATGTGTTGGAAGGTGTCCCAAATAGAAATATAGCTGTATTCTTAAAAGTTGTCTATCTCCTGCTCTCTAGAACAGTAGTCTCCAAACTTTTTTGATTGTGCATCCCTATCAGTAAAAAAATGAGCAACACCCCAATATATATAATATATATATTTATTTATAAATTATATATGTACTACTGTACTAATATATTACCTTATAAAGCATACACAAAAATAGAAATTAAGAAAGGATGTGATAAAGATGAAAGAAAGACTATGTTAATGTTTACTTTCTTATTTATTAAAAGTACAAACAAAACCTTCTTCACACACTTTGACTGTCTTGTCAGTTGTGAATTTTTCTTGCACAATCCCTGTGGTGTGTGCGCCCCACTTTGGAGACCACTGCTTTAGACAAACTACCACTTTGTTCCACATGCAGTCCCAAGGACTTGATCTTTTGAGTCCTGCACTGCCCTCACTGCAAGCTGCTTCTTGGTGTCACCTTTCCAAAGTGCCCCCTTCTATCACTCTTAGGACACTTTTACATCGGTTCTTTAATTGTAGGAAAGATTGATGCCACAGCTGTATCTCTTCCTGCTTCTTATTTCTCCCTGCTGCCTCAAGCTATGAAATGTTTTGCATTCCTTATGTGTTAGAACTTCTGAGTCAGCCAGGAGAGAGGAATGGAGCTCCAAGGCTGGAGTTGCTACTGCAGCCCCATGCCTGCCTAACAGAGGGACTAAGCAGCTTTCTGGCTCAACAGCTCATCTGCAGAAAGCAAAGCAAGTGGGGAGAATAAGCTGCACTGTTACTTATTTTCTGGTATTTCCAGGTGGTATTTTCCTTTCACAAAGGAACCTGCTAAAGATTATGATGGATGCATCCATGGATGGCGTACCAGCCTGGAAATTAAACAGATTTTCCCTTTTGTCCAGTCCTTGACAGTATAACTTTTTAATTGTCCTTGAATTGAATCCTGGAATGGATATCTGGATAATTCTGGAGGGCAGCAGAACAGGCTAATAGTCAGGCTACTAGTCAGGACCCATCAGGGCAAACTGCTTTCTCAAAGTTTGATTTCCAAACCTTTTTCTGTAGGTATTGTGCTGGCACGATGCCCTGGGGAAACCCTGGAGATCACAGAGACTTTGAGCCTCAGCGCCATGATGATGGCTACATTGAAGTCATTGGGTTCACCATGGCCTCACTGGTGAGTATATTGCAGGTGTTACCCTTCCTGGAGGTGCTACCAGACTTGGTGAATTCTGTGGGTGGTGTTAGAGCGCAAAGTTATCCTCATTACTGAAGAACCACCGTGATTCCACATTTCAGTCAACTAAGGCCAAAATATGCTCTGCTATTAGGTTTTAAATGAGGGGAACAAATTACAGTTTTCTAATAAAAGAAGTGCTATTTCATAGTAAAAACACACTGCAAAATATGGCTAATTTCCATGTGTAGTGCTCCCAAATTACATGGCAAGATTATTACAGTAAACACAGCATGCATGCACATTTTTACTGTGGGAATGTTCTATGGTTAAATAATTACTACTGTTTCTTTTTAGCTTTTGATTATTTCAATCTATGGCATAAAAGTTCAAATTGTTTTGTAAAACTGGCTACTGGAAATAAATATGAAATATTATATAAAACTACATGCAGTTTCCATATGCTCACTAAAAATATGAAGGTTTAGTAATAGCTGTGGAAAATTTAGTAATATTTTTGGCACAAATGTTATCTCTCTTCTTGTTCTGATAAGGAAAGAAAATTCAACCAACAGTTTTAATTTGGCAGTGCACTTTCTGTCAGTGCAGTCCTTAAAGTGAACTGAAGCTGAGTTACTATAAAAGCAATCTCACTGTGAATACCCTAGTGTCCTATCACAGTGGTTAAACAAGCAACAATCTCTTCAGAGGAAGATTAAATGCAGTCAGAGTTGGTAGTTATCCTCATGCTGGCGTTACTCTACCTAAGGCACTGCAGCTTAACCTTAGTGTGGCCAACAGAAGGTGCATATGAGGGCTTCCTGGCAGCTTTAAGTCATGCTTAAGTTTATACTCTTAGGCCTTTGTTTCTGCTATGTCTCCTTTAGACTAGCTTAAAGCTAACATAGATAAGCCTGTTCTCACTAAATTCACACACTGATTTGTTGCGTGGCCTGCCCTCAGTGCATATCACATTCAGCAAATACCCATAATAATGGTGTTTGCCTCCTCAAAGACAAATTCAGACAAATCTAATCTTCAAAGTTAGCAAAAGTAAAAGGTCGCCTTAGTCAGATTCTTTTTTGGTCTTTTCTTTTTTGATGGATCCTAGTGGATTAGGGAAATAACCTACAAGTAAGCAGAATTCTATTTGTTAGCCTAGTAGATCTTGTGGAATGATCACTTACTTGTTACTTCACCCCTGAAGATTTTAGGCTGTATTTCTGAAAACACTGTCAAAAGTCTGTTTAGCATGTACCAACTGGCAGTTTTCAGGTGGAATCTTTTTTTTGGGTTTGCCACTAATGTGTCACTCGCCACTCACAGTAGCTAGTGATCTCAAAGCTACCAAAATTTTCAGCTGGGACTGAATTTAAGTAGTAGGGCCCTTTGAGCTGCTGTTTCTCTTTAAAGGAAGCCTATTTCAGAGCTGAGGGTCTACAAGTCTAGATTTCTTGTGATGCTGAGGAAATGTAACCTGTGTTAATATAATGCTAACTTGCTCTGTATGTCTCCCAGATGTGCTTGGTCATACCCAAGAAGGTCTGTGAGACCAAGCAATAAAAGTGTTTTCTAAGTGTTGTTGTGAATATTACTGACCATATTATCAGTTGATCCATAATATTAAGTGCATAGAGTAAGATTAGGGTCTTGACTCATGTTTAGGCTGCTTTCTGTTAGTAGTGCATTAATACAGGATTTTTTTTTTTGCATCTGATAGATGAGAGTTAATAGTCACACTGAAAATTAAAAAAAACATTTCTGTCCAAACATGTAATCTCAGAACTTGAAGGATCTGCTCATTGCCCTCCTTGTTTAATTTCTTTCAAATGAAGTCTTGAATGTGGTATTTAATAGTTTTTAACAAGGTCCTTAAGCTTGCTCTTTTCAGCCTGTCTAGTCTTGAGGTTGAGTTGCTGTGTAAAATTTCATAATAAGGATTTTAGTTTTACCTAATTCACATTAAGGATGGTATTATGTTCAGGAAGGGGAAATAATTTTTCTGTCTTGCAGATGTACCCAATTAGGGTGGTTGTTTTAAAGAGCAAATAATTACTAGCAGTCTTGTTAGTGTAAAAACAAACCAACCAAATCAAATTGAAAACTTTAAGAATGAACACAGGTATTCATTTGTGCATGCACACGTGTGTGTGTATACATATTTCTATGTGTATGTTTGACCTACCAAAATGATGAGACATGTAATGCATATGGTTAGATGTATGCTTGTTGCCCACTGCTTTTTCTTGTGAAATTTTAAGTCCTACTCTGCAATTTTGGAGTGCAAAATACATTAATTGTGACTTGTAGAATGCCTTGCACGTAGAACGCTCTGTAATGGATGCTGTCAGAAAAACTGCATTTTGTATTTAACTGCCTCAACTATCTGTTCTGAGGTGTCTTTTCTTTGTCTTGTTTGTTCTTGGGGGTTTTTTTGGTTGTGTGGTGGTTTTGTTGTTTGTTTGTTTGTTTTTCCCCAGGCTGCTCTCCAAGTGGGTGGTCATGGAGAAAGGCTGCATCAGTGCCGTGAAGTGACACTTCTAACATATAAGTCTATTCCCATGCAAGTGGATGGTGAACCATGTCGACTGGCTCCCTCACTCATTCGAATCTCCTTAAGGAATCAAGCCAACATGGTGCAGAAGAGCAAGAGGAGAACGTCCATGCCTTTGCTAAATGAGTGAGTTGGATATGTGCATGTCCTAATGGCAGGAGGCCCATTTGGGGCAGCATATTCAGTCACGGATTTTGCATGTACTGGACTTGCAGCTCGTTTACTTAAAAAAAACCCAACAAACAAAACCAAACCCAAAATAAAAATTTTACATCTTCTGAACTCCCTTTTCGCTATATTGTAAATACTTACTGGAATTTCTTTTATTCTTTTTACCTTCTGAGTTACCCTCTGCTTTGCTTTTAGAAAGGTGTATCTTTCAGTTTAAGAGGTTTGTGCAGGCTCAGCAGTGTGCCCCTTGTCTTCTGACAGTTCTACATATGTATGCTGTTTGCCTTTGAAGTTCTTTTGATTCATTTTCTCAACTTTATTGATCTGCTTTTTAAACTCTATTGGAGATCCTGTAACAAATAGCCATAATCAAGAATTACTCAGGGTATCTTGTGTTCTCTGTTGTGGGAGCATGCTGCCTGGGACTCTTTATGGAGAAGGACCTGGAGGTCCAGAAAGGGCTGTTTGCACTTTGTAGGGAATCCTGCTCCAGTATAAAAACCCAGATGACAAATAAGTAGTCTAAAGATAAACAGAGAAGCGTCAAGATAACTGGAAACCAGGAATATACAAAGAAAAAAGCAGACAGGACTAACATTCTTTTTCATAATTAAACCTTATTTGTAAGTGATGCAGAGACATTTTAATAGAAAAAACCTAAATAGTCAAATTTTAACATATGAATATGGCCATCCAATGAAATAATTTAGAATATTTTGTAGAGCTGATTATTGTACTTATGTAGGTCTCTCTTGCTGCTAAAATGAGTGACATAGTAAGTGCCTTTCTGTTTTTCATCTAGTATTCTCAAAGTGAAGCAAAATGGCCTGTCCCTTATGCAGATACCTAGCTAAAGGCCTAATGTTACCAAGGATCCACATTCAATTCAAACATACATGCACTGAGGTTTTAATTTTTCTGGGGTGGTGGGTGGGGGATTTTGCTGTTTCAGCTGTGATGGTGAGTCAAGGTTTATGAAGAGGTGTAATATCTTTCATTAGACTAACTATGTAACTGGAAAAAAACAAACAGGGCCTCAGGCACACCTTTTCTCTTCAGGTATCTTTAAAGGTGGTCTGTGTCTGTCTTTCAGCTGTATCATCTAGTGGAAGATACTGCTTCACTTCAAACATTGACTCCAGCCTTTTAGAGCTTCTTGTCATCTGCTAGTTGTCAATCTGTTGCTGTAATCAAAGCTTCCCTGGTTACTTTCAATATCTTCCTGTTCAGTTTAGCACTCTGGTCTCTTACTGAGACTAATGCTTTAAGTTTCGGTAGAAGCCCATATCTGTAATGTGCAGTTCCTATTTGCCTGGGAAATACTTGAGGTATACTCATCTCTATTGAGTAGTGAACAATAGCAGATGCTTGCCTGTGGGCAACAATGCCTGATTTCATCCAACCACAAAAAAATCATTTGTGAAAACTAGAATTGAGCAGAGTGTGATCCTGGGGCATCTTTTTCTACACTGAGGGAGGCTAATGCAAATGTAGAAAGAAAATTACTGGTATTTCAATCCGATAATTAGCATGGTTAGGTGTGGGTTTCGAGATCTGAATTTAAACTGTGGGAAGGAAATACAGATTCGCAGTATATGCCAAGAGGATATTCTTTGGGGTTTAGCTCGATTTAAATGTGCTATGGTAGACTGCATTGGTGTTGGAGTCCTTTGATTTGGCTGAGGTATTTGTCTGCAGACCTGTGTTTCATGAAAATACAAATGATTTGTCAGGAACTCTAGTCTCAGCTTCATGTATCAGAAATGGTGTGTGTGCGTATATTTATATATATATATCTGTGTATGTACTTCGCTCTCAAGTGTTGAAGGGGAATGAGAGAGAGGAGTTGAATCTTTTGGTGTGATAAAAAGTAAATGGCATGTTAAACTCTAAGAAGCACTTTAGTATTGTAAGAAGTTCATTCAATATGATGCTGATTTGCAGTGTTTCCCAAGAGAGAAATTTTTCAGTTTAATATGTTTATCTATATTTCTTAACTTAATATCTGGAATATATCTCCCTATTCCACTGAAATCTCCTAGAAAGCCTTACATTTGATTGAACATAATAGACTGTTCTCTTTTGACTGTCATCTGAATATTAGATGTAGGAGATAAGTGGGTCTGGAGCTATCCCTAATTATTAGGCAGCTGTTCTTGAGGTCTTGCCAGGGAAGTGATTAAAAAATTATCTTGTGTCACAGTAACACAGAGTTGCTGCTATTGTTGGCTTTGATGTTATTGCTAGATAAGGAGAGCAGTAGGAATAGGCCTTGGAGTTTTAGCTAGTCCAGTGTCATAAGTAAAAGATGACTTAATTTGAAGTCTTACACTGTGTTTCTCTCTTTCTACTATGTTCTTCTTTGTTCTGGAGGTTTTAAGGAGAAGGTCTTTAGAGAGGATAGCGAGTTTGTTGTTTGCTTTGTGGGTGCACTTGAGTTTCCAGGGAATACTAGTGTTTTAAAACTGAAAAGTCCATATATAATGTAGCTGAGTGAGAACAACAGATATTTTATGCTTCTCTTACTTGGGAGTGGAAGGCCTTTAGAAACAGGGTCCTCTTGTGACTAAGAGTTGCCCATCTTCCTGGTTGAAACTGCTTTTCTTCAAAATATGTAGATACTCCAAGAGGACACTTGTATATGAGAAGAAGGGATCTGACCCTTTTTGACCTGTTTTTTCCCTCCATTTTCCAACTATTGTGCTTCCAGCACCTTCTATTGCACATAAACTGCCTCATGTGGTTCTACACAGACCTTCAAGGTAGAAACTCCTATATGTTGAGAGTCCTTGTTTTATCTGTTACTGAGTAATTTGCCTTTTTCAAGGTGTGGGGAAGATTTAGCAACACTTTTGACAGTGTAAATCTCCCTAGTCTTTTCTAGTCTTTAATAAAATAGTTGGCCATGGAGTCAAGTTAAGGAACAAAAATGTAGTGCTACCATAGGGCTAGTTGAACTGAAGGAGCCTCCCTTCCTTGTTGACACAAACGGCATGAAAAGCTTCGTCCAAGCTATTAGAGAACAAATAAATATAATATGCTGCATTTTGTCATAGCTGGGCGAATTACTGCCAATTAATATTTTATTCAGTTATTTAATCTTTCACTGCTGAATTGTCTACACAGAACTTTCTCAGTATGTTAATTATGATCTCTCTTACTTATTATCAAGTATTCTTTTTTTTTTTTAATATTTCCTTTGGGAAAGTTAAGCTGTCTTGATGTGATATGCAGATTGTATGAGTACTTGAGTAGGTGAGGATAACCTGTTTGTGGTTTGTACTCTTCTGATAACTTTAACATTTTGAATTGAAGCATATGGAGGAAAGCTGTTCTTTGGTGAATACAGTAACAGTGCTTCAATTTGTTTGTAATGGAGGCTGTCTAAACATAAAAGGCAGGCATAATTTCTCCTTCATCCTACAATGAATTGCTTTACAATGGACATAAGTAACAATCTAATAAATTTTTTCAAGCCAGAAGCAACTTTTCAGTTGCAAGGAATATACAGGATAAAGTGATGCTGTTTACAGTTGCTTATGGATTGAAACAAGGCAGATAGTGGGGTTGTGGGGAAGAAAAGGTTTCTTCTGGTAAAGTCTTTTCTGTTTGTACCAGCAAAAGCAAATTTTTGCTATGAACAGATCAACAGACTTGGGGTTTTTTTGCAAAAGACTGAATTATGTTCTTATTGTCCTCCCCCTAAAGACTTGCTGGCAGAGTTCTCATTCCTACTGTCCACTACTGATCATGGTAACCTGTGAAAGAGACAACATATATCTTGGGTTTTTTGTGATCAAGACAAGAATGTGGTTCCTGTGAGCTATAAGCAAAATTAATGTGGAATGAGAAGAGAAGCTGTGGTTTTCCAGGAGTCATTTTCTGATTAGAAACTACGGTTTTGTATGCTGCTGAGTAAGTTTCAGTTGACAATCACTTTCTGAACCTCAAAGATGGCATTTTGCTTTCACTGGCTTTTAGCTTGGATTGAGGAAGAATGTCCTGCATAATGGAAGAGAAAGAGGAGGGAAGAGATTATAGATAAAACATATATTTCATATACTTCAGAGAAACAAAGGGGCCATTTGAGTATAAACACTAAAAGAGAGCCAGTCTTGGGAGTCACTATATATAAAATACATGTTTCCCTAAGGTACATGAAAGAAGAATGGAGACAGCAATTTGTCATTGTGGATACAAAATCTCCAGTAAGGGTATTTTTTTTTTCTTAAATGTTAACTAGAGTTGGCCAACCTTTGGAGACAATTCCATCCATTAAGATATTGGCTTTGGTGTTTTGCATTTCTGGACCTGCTTCCAAAGTCTGTTGCCTTGAAATTTTTTGATGCCTGTGTAACAAGTCCTGGGGCTCCTTGTCTTCCTTGTCTAGCCATGTGCCTAGCTTTTCATTGATCCTCCTCACTCATGTCTTTAGAAAGCTCCTGTGTGCCATGTAGCAGTGATTTTCTCCATTTGCATGTCTTCTGTTGCTCTTGGCTTCCTAGCGTGAACTTGGAGCTCTGCATGTCTTCATTCGACTTATGTGACACATTCCTTTTGTTTCTGTTTAAATGTTGTATGTCTTTCTCTTTCTTTCTTCTCTTCCACACTCTCTCTCTTCCCCCCCGCCCCGGCCTTTTTCCTTGTCTGTCCACACTGTGTTCTGCGTTTCTCCTGGCCACTCATTTCCTGCTGCCTTATAGTATCCATAAAGTGCAGTCTGCTGACCTGAGGAGAGTCTCAGCTCCCCCTGATTCCTTCACTGTGTGAGTATCTGGGTTTTTTCTACTTTCAAAGTTCCATAGTTTTTTGCTGTTACCTTGTGTGTCATTTAACCAGGAGATGCGGCAATAATATTCAGTGTCAAATGGGAAGCAGGAGCTCAGGTGAGAGCATGGCAGGCACAGGGCAGTGGCCTCATGTGCGAAGGCACACCTCCACAGTACCTGAGTAAGGTGAACAGGTCATGTCTGTTGGTGCTGGTGACCAGGTTCAGCCAAGAGTCCATCTTGCCAGACAAATCATAGCAACAGGCAGGTCTGAAGTTAAGTGCCAGGTACCATCCCTGGAAGCAGTTGAGATACAAACTTTTGGTCCTTTGGTTTTAGTCAAAAACATACTGTGAACAAACTCAGCCATCAGTCATATCTCCATATAGAGCTGATTTCTTAGCTATATCTCCAGATAGAGCTGATCAAAACAGGAAACTACTTCCCCAGAGGAGTGTCATGACATTGGGTGCAGCTGCATTGAAGACAGAGACCCCTCCACTCCTTGGCAATATCTTGATAGTCAGCAACTCCACTGTACTAACTTGCTAGATAGTAGCTAAATTATTCAAGAGCCTAAAGTCTTTTTAGAAATCTGATGAACTGGGACTTAAAAACACTTGTACCATTGTATATTGGTATCTTACAATTCATTCCATTTATGGAAGTGTACCATATTATGAAAACCTGTGTGTGTCCACAATTAAGAAAAAACAACAAACAAAAAACCCAACTGAAACCAAACACCCCCAAAGTACCCCAACCAACCTACCCCCCACTTCCCAACCCAAACAAAAAACCCAGTTTAATATAACATGTCAACTCAGGCAGTGTAGTTTGTCTTCAGAAATGCTTTTTCACTATTCAGTCAAAAAAGACATGTTTGGCTTTGCTGGCACCCCTTTTGTCCCTTTTGTCTTGCTTTGCCGCTGTCAGAGTGAACATATTTTCAAACAGCTTAGGAGTATTGAAAAAATTGAATTTGAAATACTTGTTGGAAAATAAATTTCAGAGCTATAAATCCAGATATTCAGAGCAGAAACTTGATTTCAAGACTACTTCTTACTCTATCATAGAAGAAAGTCAATGGTATATGCTAAAAGAAAACACTTTTTCCACCAACACTTCTCTGTTCTGAAGACTGAGCACATGAAATAAATGGCCATAAATGTTCAGTAAACCAAGAATTATTTGGGAAAACTGATTGAATAATTTTAAGAGCAAATTTCAGCTTTGCAGAAAAGGACCTGGGGGTCCTGTTGGACATCCAGTTGACCATAAGCCAGCAATATGGACTTGTAGCAAAGGAGGCTAATGGTATCCTGGGCTGCATTAGGAGTGTTGTTAGCAGATCAGAGGAGGTCATCCTTACACTCTACTAAACACTGATGAGGCTACACCTGGAGTATTGGGTCCAGTTCTAGGCTCCCCAGTAATAGCAAGACATGGATCTACTAGAAGGAATCCAGTGAAGGGCAATGAAGATGACTAAGGTGCATGTCTCTTATGAGGAAAGGCTGAGAGAGCTTGGACTGTTTAGCCTGGAGAAGAGAAGGCTTACGCGGGATTTCATCTATGTCTATCGGTATCTCAAGGAAGGGTATAAAGAAGACAGAGCCAGGCTTTTTTCAGTGGTGCCCAGTGACAGGACCAGAGGCAGTGGACACAAACTGAAACATGTGAAGTTCTCTCTGAACATCAGGAAAAATATTTTACTGTAAGGATGACTGAGCACTGGCACAGGTTGCCAAGAGTTGTTTTGGTATCTCCATCCTTAGAAATACTCAAAAGCTGCCTGGACATGGTCCTGGGCAGCCTGCTCAAAGTGACCCTGCTTGAGCAGGAGGTTGCACTGCATGACTTCCAGAAGTCTCTTCCAACTTCAACCATTCTGTGATTCTGTGAAATTTCAGAAAGATGCAAGTTCCTCAATGTTATTTTGCAAACAAGGAAAGATTTCCAATTCAGTGTGCCTTATCCCTGGATCGTATTTGCTCTACTCTGCTGAGGTGCAGAAAATAATAAAACAAACTTGTCTCACTGATTCAGTATCTAAGCAAGTCTCTAGAAAATGTTGAGATAAGCCTTATTGCTTACTCAGAACATTAAGCTGTGGGTCTGGGAGAATGGGTACTCTTTTCACATTGAGGGATATCCCTTGGAAAATGACCTCCAAGTTTTGATAGAGTTCATTTGAATGTCCCATTTGATATCAGCTGTCAGGATAAGGCAGGAAGAGACACACTCGTGAGCCTCGAACTAATTTGTAAGTCAAAGATGTTCTGTATCTTAAAATCTGTAAAAATAGATTAAACACCCTGCTGCACTGTGGCTGCCAATTAACGTGTCTGGCAAATTAAAATAAGAACCCATGAGGTATTAGGAAAATTTGATTTGAATTATGATAGCTCTGAGATTCAAATGTTCCTTTTTTTTTTTTTTTGTTGAACAACATAGAAAAAGCCCGAGATCCAGTTAGTAATGAACAGCAGGGCAGATTCTGCTGAGACCTGATGGATACACCCTGTCTTAGATAAATTTTAGGTTTTCTGTGGCAGGTTATGCATGGGAATTTGGGGCAGCCAGCATTATTAGTCACATATGGTCTTTGTTGCAAGGATAGTAGAACTATAGTGTGATCTCTTTCAAACGTTTATACAAGGTGCATAAGTAAATACAAGTGTTATGTTTTTAATTGAGGCTCTTTTGAAAGGGAGGTAAAGACTTGTGTTTTCCAGCTGGATGTTCAGGGGTCAGAAGGATGCAAATGTGAGAGTACGTCTGTGTTGTGTGGTTGATGCAAAGGAGTTCTGAAAAAAAATTACCATTGAAAAATAAAACATAATTGACTTGTATGGCTTCTACCATCCTTTTACAGGTGGAATAAGCACTGTGGATATGCTGTGATTATTTTTTTTATTACAAAATCTGCATAAATGAAAATACAGGTATCATTGGTAAATAGTACTCTATAAAGGAGTTTACAGAGTAATGATTGCAGCAGAGTAGGCATGTAAAACCTCTGTGAACAGCAAAGGATAATAGGAAATAATGTTTTGCTTTTAGAGATCTAAATGCCAAACAGAATCAGCTTTCTCGGGTTGAGAGGGTGTTGTCTATAGGAGGAGAGACTAATAGAGAACAGTGGGAGGCAAGACATAAGGGACAAAGTGTTAGTGAGCTATTCTCCAAATGTATAGTTAAGGATGAAAGGGCTTATATATTTGTTTTTCCTCCATTTTCTCCATTACATGAATTATAGAGAGTTGTGTCTCATCTTTTTGTCACTTTTTCTTTTTTATCGTGTGGGCTTCTGTTTAGTGAGATCATGACTATCGGAGAATCCACTGTGCTTGGAAGTGTAAAGTGGGAGTAAACTAAAGCTAGCATGGGGAAGGAGAAGGAAAGCGAAGATCAAGATTCCACCTGGCACTTTGGCACAGGTTTAAGCGTATGTGTGGCTCTAGCCTTTATACAGCAAAACGCTCAAGCACTTGCTGAAGCAAGTGTGAGGTAAGAAAGCGCAAAAGGGTTTAGTGCAGTTGAGTTAACCTGGCTTATGTGGGATAACACATCAAATGAAAGGAAAAAAATTGTGGTGGAGCTTTTGTTTTTAGGAGTATTTTTTTAGATAAAGAACTTTGCCTTAAAATAGCAGTGGACTTTTGTGAAGCACTGCAATTTGTCCACCAGAAAAGCCTGGATGATTCTCTGTGTTGTGGCAGTTCTTATGTTTTAAGTAGATAAATGCTGTCAAAAACACACTTATTTTTAATGTATCATTTCCAGGCTCTGCCAATGTGATCTCAAAAGTAAAATTGATTTATTTTTCTCCTCTGGCTACTGCTTTCATTTTTCCAATTGTTCTAAACACTGGAACATTTAATTAATTTTGCATGTTTATTTCTTCTCTAGGAGATAGGTAATTCATTAATCTGTCACTGTAAACATGCCCCAGAGGAATATGATTTTTTTTTTTTTTTCTAAAGTTTATTTTTTGCAAGGGAGGGGCAGTTGAAGAGTTCTTTTTCAGTTTACTGAATCATGCTAAAAATCTTTGTGTGTAGGCTGGTGTGGGTTATATTCTGGAAGAGCTATCAGAAATTTGTTGGTGGGTTCTGTAGAGTTGTTGGACTGTTTATTATTCTTTCCTTTCTCTCTGAAGACACAAAGCATAAGAAATGGTTCACAGGGTTCATAAATAATTGACAGAGGGATTAGGGCATGTATAATTTAAAAGTATGTCTTCCCAGTTGGATCAATCTGGTGGCATGGCAGAAGTGTTACCAGGTTGTCGTGCAGGAGTGCCAAGCTTGGGCAGGACCCAAGCTGTATATGACTGTTTTCTTTTGTGGGTGACTGGAGGCAGGAACATGTTTCTTAGGAAAACCAGCTGTGCTCCAAGTGAGTTGGCTAGAATCCTTTGCCTGTTGCTGGATGATTAATAGCGGTGAGAAGAGGAAGTCACAGCTTCACTGAGTGTGTTTTCCTGGTGAATGGAAGTAGATCAGGTTCTGCTGATAGTCTCAGAATAGGTATGTGTGGCTCTCCTGTGGGTTTGAACCACAAGTGATAGAATGAAAGTGATTTGAAAAAAAAAAAATCCCTTTCCATTTTTTTTTTTTTTTTTCTGTCAAAGCTCTGTGTTTTTAGGTTTTGGTTGTTGTGTGTTTGGGGTTTTTTTTTTTTTTGGTTTGTTGAGGGGGGTGGTGGGTGTGAGGGTGGTGGCTGGGGGTGGTGATGGTAACATTTCTAGAATCTGAAAAATGCTATAGTTCAGGCATAGGAGGGAAACAAATGTACACCTTTTCTTTAGTAAGCAATTTCCATCAGGGAGGCGTGTGGTGTTAAAAATTACTTCACCTTATAACCAGTTCTTGTAGCATGATATTGACTATCTACAACTTATCCTTGTAAAAAGAGTGGTTCTGATTCTGATGTGTAACCTGGTATACCATGGGATGGATATCGTCTCACAGAAGAGTAGACAAACATGAAAATTAAATGAACTGTTTATGTTAATGAATGTCTAAAAGTTTTAAGAATTTCCTGAAAGTATGCCCTTTTTCCTTACAGTAGGAATTATTCAATATCTAGATGATCTGTATTCTTGTGGAAAAGTCAAATGCTGTTTGTCTGATAGAAAGTAACACAATTTCCTTGTACTGTTCAGCCATTTTGCAGCTAAAAAAGGAAAGAAAATAATTCTCTGTTACTGAAATTACATATTTTTTTGATGTGAGTGAAGTAATTTTGAGAGGAACTCATAACATCTCTGTAGAATCTTTCATAGGTGGTTCCAACTAAATAATGTGCATAGCTTTGTCTACAAGGCTTATTTGTATTGTTACTTAGTAATGCCTGGAATGTGCACTTCTGGTCCATAATCAGAAGTTCACCAGATAAAATTCAATATGATAAACTAGCCTATCTATGCTTCTGATTTGAGAAGACTGATATTTAGGTTTGTGTTTAAATGAAACAGTTATAGCTAATCAACATGAATGAACAGAATGTTTCAGTTGACTCGAAACTGTATTTATGATCCCATGTGTCAAATGACTTTTAGGATGTAATTCTGTGGATAGGTGTATTTAGGGAATGAGGTTCTTAATTACATTCTTTGAGAGGTAATGGAATGCATTCATCTATACTTTACTTTTCATTGACTATGTAATACACTATTTTGAAGAATAATAGGTGTAAGAAATTTAAATATTTTTAGGTTAAATTGCAGTGCGGTAATCTCCCCAAACTTATTTATAAATTGTTTGCTGCTCTATCTAGAAAGCTTTTCTTTCTCTTCTTACAGCTGAGCAAGTTGGTTTATACAGTGTTTAGAAACATCCATTTCTATTAATATTGTACTAATATTTGCTTTCAGCCACATTTATCACCCTGTTATTAGCTTTTACATGGATGTGCTAACGTACTTAATCTTTGTGGTTTCTGAATGAGTTTGTGTGAACAAGATAAATTATGTGATTTGTATGGATTATGGATTATGGATTATTATACAGTATCTGTGAAGACTACAGAAATATTGATAGTGGAAGTGTTTTCTCAGCTGCATTATAGAGCTCTGTATGAAGCTCATGAGTTCTGTGTGTGAATGAGTTAATTACTTAGATGATGAAGACAGTGTCTTTTGGTGTCCATTGACAGTCTGACAGCACAAGGAATGAATATTCACACAGCAAATTTCAGGGGCAAAGCTATATTGATAGGTAATAAAATTGAGACATAATGTTAGCCAACAACTGTATTCTGACAGAACAGAGTATTTGCATGAACAAAACCATTGAACTTTGGTCACTGAATAATTTTTTTTTTTTTTGTATGTATATACACTTTTTAATAGGTTTGTATATATGCATATACATATAAATGGATTTGTATTATGAATATATTTCCTGTGAGTGGGCTCAGCCAAGTATATGAAATCTCTACCCTGTAGAAAGGCCTTCTCAGCATTCCTATTTCTGATAATAGTTTGTTTTCTATAGAAAGCTGCTTTTTCCAAGGTTACATTTTTATGACTAAGATAACTAAACTTTTCAAATAGACAAAAAGCCAAGTTCTTCTTCTCCTCTCCAGTTGTATGTTTTAGCACACACAGCATGCTTATATAGCAGTAGTCTTTATAAAAAGGAACAGGAGGGAGAAATAGGAGAACAGGAAATTCTGACACTTGCTAGGTAATTGCTTGTCCACACTTGACCTGAAAAGGAATTATTTCTCCTCAGGTAATACATTATGTTTAAGATGGTGTGCTTGTTTTTTCCACAGAAGCAAATTGAGATACGTGGTGCACTGATGTACCAAGAAATCATACTTTTACAAAAGCATTGGAAGTATCCTCTTAGATATTTTCTAGTTAAGAGGTGTTTTAGGAGAGTGTGTGTGTGGCTTCTGGAGCAAGAAAAATATTTTGGACTTGCTGTTGATTTTAGATCTTTCCCTCCTCCAGTTCCAAGCAAATAAAAAGGACTTGCTCACTTCTCCTTTACAGGTGAAAGGACTAATCTGACTCAAGAAGGTGATGCTGCAGATGCAGTAGGCTGCCACTGGCTTCAAGCCGTGAAATAATATTTGTAAAGAACATCTGTGCTTTTTCTTTCTTACATGGTCTTAGGTAGTAAGTCAACATAGCTACAGAAGTCAGTGTTGTCCTTCTCGCCTCTTGGCGTCCAAACACTTATCTTGTCCTCACAGAGAGGTTGTAGGGAGATAGATGGCAATTAACAGATCATTGGCAGATGTTGACGTGAGTCTTAACATCCCCTCCTTCTACATTTTGCAGATTTTCTTGAGCACTGAATATAGGGTCAACATGGCCATCCCTCCACCTTGGCATAAAGGCTCCAAACATACACTTGGAGAAGTTGTTCTGTTTCCCTGCTTTTCTTTCCTCTCCCTCTTTCATAAGATATCCAGATTATCCATTGCAATGATGTCTTTGAAATTGTAGAATAATAGAATAGTTTGGGTTGGAAGGGACTTAAAAGATCATTTAGTTCCAACCCTCCTGCCATGCACAGTGACACTTTCCACTAGACCAGGTTGCTCAAAGCCCTGTCCAACCTGGCCTTGAACACTTCTAGGGAGGGGACATCTACAGCTGCTCTGGACAGCCTGTTCCAGGGCCTTACCACCCTCACAGGGAAGAATGTCTTCATTAGATCTAACCTGAATCTGCCCTCTTTCAGTTTAAAACCATTACCCCTCATCCTATCACTGCACTCCCTGAGAGTTGTGTGTCTGTCATTTCCCCCCCCCCCCCCCCTTTCCTGTACACCCCCTTTAATTACTGCAAGGCCACTATAAGGTCTCCACAGAGCCTTCCCTTCTCCAGGCTGAACAACCCCAACTCTCTCAGCCTGTCTTTATAAGGGAGGGTGCTTCAGACCCTGATCATATTCATGGCCCTCCTCTGGACTTGCTCCAACAGGTCCATGTCCTCGTTACATTGGTGGCCCCGGAGCTGAACACAGTACTCCAGGGTGGGTCTCACAAGAGCAGAGTGGGAGAATCACCTCCCTTGACTTGTTGGTCACATTTCTTTTGATGCAGTCTGGGATGTGATTGGCTTTCTGGGCTGCAAATGCACATTGCTGGGTCATGTTGAGATTCCTGTCACTCCGAAGCCCGCCTCCATCTCTCAATCCACTCACTGCCCAGCCTCTATTTCTGCTTGGGATTGCCCTGCTCCATGTGTAGGACCATGCATTTGGCCTTGATGAACTTCACAAGGTTTGCCACCTCTCAAGCCTGTCAAGATCCATCTGAATGGAAATCAATTGCAGTGGAGACCAGTTGTGTATAGGACCTAAGTTTACCGCTAATTCATTGATAGTAGCTGCCAAGAAAGCTCGTGCTTGACCTAGTGCTTAGAAACTGCGAAGCAAAAAGGCCTATCGTAACTCTTTCTACACAGCTTTCCTGGTATTTTTCACAGCTTTCATAGTAGTTTGGCTACTTAGACCATGGGACTCACTTTGGGAAACCTGGTCTATTGAGAGCTGATGGGGTCCATCTGTCAGAAGGGGAAGAGCATCTTTGGTCATAGGATCGCCAAGCTGGTGAAGAGGGCTTTAAAATAATGTTGTCAGGATGGGGAATCTCAGTCCATCCCATTCCTACAAGTTTGATGCCAGTGCTAGCAGTAGATGTCTAGAGCCTGGAGAAGGGATCACAGGGCACCAAAAGAGCACCTGAAGAACAGCATAAAGGAATTCCTGCCAGTAAGTCAGGTTCACCAGGGGAACCATTTAAATGCCTCTATGCAAACACACATAGCATGAGAAATAAACAAGAGGGGTTAGACGTGTGCACACCTGCAGGGCTACCATCTTACTGGCATCACAGAGGTGTGGTGGGATGGCTCCTGTGACCGGAGTGTTGGAATGGAAGTGTTATAATCAGACAAAGCCAATTTTTATAAAAATATATAATTTTATTTGGGTTCAATCAATTTTGGGTGAGAGGCAATAGGCAAAGCAGCGCTGGGTGCATGGAGAGCCGCAACTCTGCCACACGCACACCGAATTTCAAAAAACCCCGCGTTCTTATACTCTTGTGTCATCGTCTTTAACCAGTCTTTCTCATCAGATGATTGTCCTGCTCTTTTTCATTGGATCATTTGGGTTGCTGGGGTGCATGTCCTCCTCCTATTGGGTCTTTTGAAAGTTTCGAAACCTTGGTCTCTTGGCCCGCTTTTCTCCTATTGGACTTTTTTTTTTTTTTTTTTTTTTAAGGCATAGTTACATTGTTCCCATCTAATGTTAGGTGGGGTTTCGGAGACACGGTTACATTGTTCCAATCTGAATGGCCCATTTTACATTTAATTGTCTAACATTTACAGGTCGTTCAAGTGTACCATACCCGCCTTGCCCAGCCCAGCAGATTAGTTACAATAGTTTTTATTACAACACCCACCCTGCTTAACTTAGCAAATTAGTTACAATAAATTATTACAGAAGGATATGGGCTCTTTAGGAAGGACAGGCAGGGGAGATGAGGTGGAAGGGTCATGACCAGCTGAAGTGCATGGAGGTCTGCCTGAGTATGGATGAGGAGCTGACTGAAAGTTTATGGGTTGGGATTAAAGGGAGGGCAGGTACAGGTGACATTATAGTGGGTGTCTGCTACAGGCCACCTGATCAGGAAGACCGAGCAGATGAGACCCTCTATAGAGTGATAGGAGCAGCCTCACATTTGCAAGCCCTTGTCCTCATGGGGGATTCAACCACCCTGATATCTGTTGGAGGGATGACACAGTGGGGCATAAGCAATCCAGGAGGTTCCTGGTGTGTTGATGATAACTTCCATCTCCAGCTCATAGAGGAGCCAATGTGGAGAGGTGCTATGCTGGACCTTGTTCTCACCAAGCAGGGGCTTGTGGGGAGTGTGAAGCTTAAGGGTAGCCTTGGCTGCGGTGACCATGAAATGGTGGAATTCAAGATCCTTAGGGCAGTGAGGAGGGCATACAGCAAGCTCATTATCCTGGACTTTGTGAGAGCCTCTTCAGGTATCTGCTTAGTAGAGTGGCATGGGATAAAGCCCTGGAGGGAAGAGAGGCCCAAGAACTCTGGTTAATATTCAAGGATCACCTCCTCCAAGCTCAGGAGCAATGTATCCCAACAAAGCAGAAGTCAGGCAAAAACACCAGGAGGCCTGCATGAATGAACAAGGAGCTCCTGGACAAGCTCAGACACAAAAAGGCAGCCTCCAGAGGGTGGAAGTAAGGACAAGTAGCCTGGGAGGAAGACAGAAATTGTTCAGTCAGCCAGGGATTGTTAAGAAAGCTAAAGCCCTGATAAAATTAAATCTGGCCAGGAATGTCAAGGGCAACAAGAAAAGCTTCTGTAGGTATACTGGTGATAAAAGGAAGACTAGGGAAAATGTGGGCCCTCTCCAGAAGGAAATGGGAGACCTCGTTATCTGGGATATGGAGAAGGCTGAGGTACTCAATGACTTCTTTGCTTAAGCCTTCACTGGCAATTGATCCAGCCATACTGCCCAAGTTCCAGAATGAAAAAGGCAGGGACTGGGAGAATGAAGAACCATCCACTGCAGGAGAAGATCAGGTTCAAGACCATCTAACAAACATGAAGATTCTCAAATCCATGGGACTTGATGAGATGCATCCGTGGGTCCTGAGGAAACCAGCAGATAAAGTGAATAAGCCACTATCCATCATATTTGAGAAGTTGTGTCAGTCTGGTGAAGTTCCTGCTGACTGGAAAAGGGGAAACATAACTCTCATTTTTAAAAAGGGAAAATGGAAGACCCAGGAAAGTACAAACCAGTCTCACCTGTATGCCTGGTAAGATCATGGAGTGCATCCTTCTGGAAACTATGCTTAAGGCATGTGAGAAATAAGGAGGTGATTGGTGACAGCCAACATGGCTTCAGTAAGGGCAAATTGTGCAACAAATTTGGTGGCCCTCTATGATGGGGTTACAGTGCTGGTGGATAAGGGAAGCACCTCCCTTATGAGGACAGACTGAGAGAGTTGGGGTTGTTCAGTCTGGAAAAGAGAAAGCTCTGGGGAGGCCTTATAGCAAACTTCCAGCACTTAAAGGGGGCCTGCAGGAGAGATGGAGGGGGGACTCTATCAGGAAGTGTACGGATAGGACAAGGGATAATGGTTTTAAACTGCAAGAGGGCAGTTTTATGTTTGATGTAAGGAAGAAATTCTTCCCTGTGAGGGTGGTGAGGCCCTGGCACAGGTTGCCCAGAGCAGCTGTGGCTGCCCCCTCCCTGGAAGGGTTCAAGGCCAGGCTGGACGGGGCTTTGGGCAACCTGGCTAGTGGTAGGTGTCCCTGCCCATGGCAGGGGGGTTGGAACTAGATGATCTTTAAAGTCCCTTCCAACCCAAACTATTCTATGATTCTGTAACTTTTATGCCAAATAAGTTATGAGCAAAGCACTGTAAAAGGAAGATAGTTCTGCTGATTTTTCTCACATTATCTTCCCAGAGAACTAAAATGTCTTCAGTCTGGATGATAATCTTAAAAAAAAATCTTTGTAGATAATATAGATGGTTATTAGAATTATTTGTAATGATACTATTCAGAGAATCATTCAAGCATTCAGGCATTCTATTTTCAGCTACAAGTAAAAAAATCTTGGTGGAACTCTGAAGGGGAGGGGGAAACCAGCCTCAAAAAAGCACTGTACTATTATTGAAAACCTAACTTTTACCCTAAAGAAGGTAGCCTTGGGGAGGAATTGGTAGATGGCATTGGGAAAAAGGGATTGGATATTAGGCTGAAGGAGTCCTGTTGAATTCTTGCCTTTGTCAAAGGTTAGATGTGTGAACTTGGTTACACTGCTTCTTCTCTTTTTTATTCTTTCTCCTTTCTCTCTTATCTAAACCAGGTACCACAGAAATAATTATAATTTCTGAAAATTCAGACATGATAGTTATGTGTAAGTACTGAACAGAAAGCTTGAAACAGCAACTTTTAAAATCACTTCTGATTCAATGATGATTGTTCTGGATCAGACAAAAAAGAAGTCATTAACCATTTATTTTTAGTGATCCCAGGCTTGCTGGAATTGTTTCACCTCAACATCTGGAAGTGGAAACGGTTGCATGACTGAGACAAGATCACAGGGAGACGTCAAAGCTGGGGAGAGGGTTACACGCTCTGTCCTCAGTATTTCCTGCAATAAAACACAGCTTGTTTCTAGTCGCTTGTATCGGGCACATTCCTGTCCTGCCATGCACTAAGGAATATGAGAAGGGTCACTGTATGGAAGGAGAGGAAGTGAAATTGTGAGTGGGAAGTATTAAAGACCTCATAGCTGTAAAGTCTGCACAGACAGTGCAGAGCTACAAAAATACATAAGCAAATTCATCTCTTATAGTGAATGACACCAGGAGGTTGCTGGGGAAGCCAGACTGATGGGGTGCAATGAGTGCTTGAAAGACAAGTATCACTCAGATATCTACTGTGGAAGATCTAAAAGGACAAATCAAGGAGAAAAAGGAGTCTGTAACCTAGGAGTTAAAATTACATTTTATCTTGGGAAGATGCAAAGTTCTTGTACTAAAAAGTTTTCCCTCAGTATGGAGAGCAACACTCTGGATACCACAGCACAAGGTCACAGAGTGGAAGGGAAGGTCTGAGCATCACACATGGATGAGCTCTGTAGCAAGGAAAAAATGGAAAAGAGCAAGTAGAGGGAGGCTATGTTGTGGTTCTGGTTTAGAGAGCTGGACAGAGTAATTCCTGCACAGGAGTATCAGCTTTTGTTCAAGTGGTTATTTTGAACTGGGGATTGGAAAGCACCAAACCAGAGTTCTGGTTTGGGTTTCTCAAAGGCTTTGGCACAACAGTACAGTTTTGGTTCTGGTTTCAGGAGAAGCAACAGTTTGAGAAAGTTTTTTGGCTTGGGTTCACACTGGGCTTAGTTCAGTGTATGGCAAGGATGGCTGTCTTTGTAGTACGGTTGAATGTTACAACAAAAAAAAGTAGCTGAATTCTCCTGTCTCCCCATCGCTTTTCCTCCCAGCTCAGTTCAAAGAAGTAGAGGCAATTCACAAGCAGTTCCTCCCTGACACCTACCAACAATCCTCAGGTTGTGAACTGATCAGCTGGAATATTAAACTATCTTCATCATAATGTGTGTGGGGGGGCAGAATATCAAGGGGAGAAGCAACATATTTTCTTCCTGTATTGTACCAGTGCATTAAAGACTTCACTTTTCAGAGCTGTCAGTCTGTCATTTTCATGAACCCTATTACATGCAATGAATTATTTCTTTGCTTCCCTCAGACAAAACTGTGCTGTTAAATTCCTGTTTTTTCTGACTTAAACATTTTCCTTTTTTGGCTAAAAATAAAATCTCCTATGACTTTCATTTTTTAAACTTGCATTTTATAGAATTTGGAAGGGAATATAGTACCTCAGACTATATTGATTTCTCAGCCAGTAACGTGACATTTCAACTTGTTTTAGAAAGAAAAGAAAGAAAAAAGTGTCAGACTTCGTGCAGTTATGTTTTTGTTCCATCTATGCAACATTCCCCTCCATTTGCAGGCACTGCTCTTCTCTGGATTGCTGAGCCAGCTGTAGAGCCTGCAGGTGGAGGGTGCTGTTCAGCGGGATGATGTAATGGCACCTGAGTTCGAAGGCTGCTTCCTGAAGCTGTGCTGGAACGTTACCATCCCTGGTGTCTGTCATCAAACTCACAAGCTTAGCTTAAATGTGGGCAGTTTGCTGATATCTTTGGGCACTTTGATATGATAATCCCTGTCAGTTAACGCAGGGAAAACACTGGGTAGCCTATATGCTTCTGAGTATGTCGGTGTTCCTTCCACTGTTAAGCATTTGTAATTTCTTCTAAGCTATTCTGCATATACCATAAGTTTATTTCCATCACTAATAGGGAAACTCCTGTTCAGAATGTGAAGTTCTTCAGTGTTGCTCCTTCTAGTCTGTTGTCTTACACTTCAATTTTGGAGGTACACTCAATTCATTATCCTTTATCATTTTTTAGGCGAAGAGTACTTGTGCCAATGGAGCTTTTTATAACTGGGATTTGATTTTTGATTATTATTTTCATCTGTACAGATGTGACAGTTATTTATATCAACAGAGAGAAAGCATGCAGTACGCTAACACTGAAATAATCGCTAATTGCAGTCCCAGTGACTCTACCAAGAGATGGCTGTAAACCATGTGTTTTGTTAGCTCTGCAGTATTTTCTAGCCAAAAAGAAAATTGCTTGCTTGTTTAAAAAGAAAAAAAAAAATTACATTTTTTATTACATCGCACTTACAAATGTGTCTTGTCCTGCACTAGTAGTCTAAATGCTGTAGGCCAAATATTTTAAAATTGAGACAAAAAAAGAAGTAAACCTGTATTTTTTTATGACGCTGTGTTTTAACTGTCAAAAGGCAGTGTGTGTATTAGGCAGTAATACCACTGGCAGAGTTCTGTTACTAACTAGATTAAACCAGAAAAAATGGTGGAAGCACAGAATGAAGAATCAAATTTCAACTGACTCAGGGGCCAGTTCCTATAGGACAGACATTTGCTATGGGCATTATAATACACATTATCTTTAAAAGTGGAAGATGCAAATGTGACCAAGTTAATTTACATAGTATTCAGATAAACTTACTAAATCAAATAATAGTTTACAGTAAGTTGGAAGCCAGCAAGAAATCGAAGCAAAGCTTTTCAGGACAACTTCCTGTCAATATTTAGACACATTTATAGATAGGGACCCACTGAGTGTTTCAAAATTATATAGACAGTTGAGGTATCTAAATGTGGCTGAAATCTGTAGCAGTGAGGTTCCTGTACTGCTGCTTGCCTGTGAAAGTCCTTCTGGGTTCTGTGTGTTGGACTCACTACTGTGGAAATCCAGTTCTTAGCCACATTTCTGTTGCCTGTTTCCCAGAAGAGAGATGCTAAATGAGGATCCTCCAGGAATGAGGGAGAATGCTCTCATGGGTAGGGGAATGATTGTCCTGAGAGAATTCCCAAGAAAGTATCTGTCTTGAATCACAGCTTGGCAGATCTACTGGCTGTGGCTGGGCACTAGGGATATGCAAAAAGGCAAATTGCAGAGGGAAGGGATAGCTATATAGACATTAGGGAATTCAGAAAAACCTTTGCAATTCCAGACCACAGTCAGCAAATGAGATTCTTCATCTTGCTTATTATTTAAGCTGTAATGTCTATCGTTGTGTGGTGGGTAGCTGTAATTTTAAATACAGCGATGGTCCTGAGAGGAATTGGCCTAATTTTGTAGAGGCTTGCTTTTTTCATTCTTTCAGAGAAGATTAAAATCACTCATATTCTATTTTCATTTTGCTCTTTCATGGAAAACTTTGTCTAAGAAGCTTTCTTCTTTTCTTGCAGTCCTCATTCCATCCCAGATCGCCTGCGTATCAGAGTGAACAGGATTAATTTACAAGAATACGAGGGGCTACATTACGACAAGGAAAAACTCCGGGAAGCTTGTAAGTTGGAAGAAGCCAGGTTGTAGCTGCTTTTGGTAGAACATTCTGTATAAATCTTACGTTAACAACCCCCCCACCCCCAATAAAACAACAATAAAAAACTCAAACACAGGGTCAGGCATATATTTTGGATGAGTCATGTGGAGTGTATATTCATCTATGTGTGCACATAGATATTATTTCTATATAAATAGTCTTTATGAAGAGCATATAGAGACAATGCACTTGTTTTCTTATTTAACTATGCCTTCTGCAAGTTGATTTTATTTACTGTAAAATAAGTGGGTTTCATACCTGTCAGGTTTTTTTATTCATGTCTTTCTGTTGGTCCTTCTGGGTTTCTACTAGTGTATGAAACTATTCCAGATTTTATGATTAGCATCAAATTTGAAGCTGAGTGGAGGACCGTGATAAATTTCATATTGAGAATGTTCTGTGACCTTGAACATGGTTTTTTGTAAGATACATTTATCTTGGGAAACAAATCTAGCTTCCCCAGTCCTTATTCTTAACTGCCTTCGGTTTTCACATAAGAGAATAATCACTGTTTTGTTTCCTCATGTAATGGTTTAATTGCCACCTTCAGGAGTAAGTTGAAAGCAGACAGCAGTTGCTTTGGCAACGTTGATGACAATCCACACTTAAAAATGGAGTTCCTTTCCTTGGTGACACACAGAGTCATTAATCAATGAGGGACACGGCTGCTTGTGATAACAATTTAATAGTCTTGTTCATGCATCTGGCTCATTATTCATATTAAATTGCAAGCATGACTGTTTGTTGTGCAACAAAGCTTCAGCTCCCTCTGTAATACAGAGTGCTCTGGTAATTACAGGATGACAATCCTTTTAATTGGTTTGCTTATCTTACTGTTGGAAGATAGTTAAATTGTTTCACTCATCTAGTCCCATTCCTTCCTTATTCTCCCAGTTCACCAGCTCTTCTTCCAACAAAATAACTGAAATGGCTTAAATTTTAATACAGGTCCTGACAGCCTTTTCTGAAGTTTCTGTTAGTGGATTTTGGTCGTATTTAAAGCAATCAAAGCCTTCATCACTGGACTGAGAAGAATTTTAACAGGATGAGGATTATGGCTCCTTGGAGAAGAATTTGCTTCAAGTTTAAATTGAGAGTTTGACCTTGTGTAGACTTCAGGGCACATTGAACCCCTATCTATCCAACCCTGTCAGAAACAATCTGGTTAATTTGATGATCCTTCCTATGGTTTCACATCTGAGGAAAACAATTCTCATCCATCCTCAATGTGGACATAGCTTTTGTGTATGGGTATTTAGTATATATTATATAGTCCTTAAGAGCCATTTACATGTTCTGACACAAAATATACAACTTTTTACACTGTTATCACTGTAGTTGTAAATATGTATTCATGTTGTCACCTGCAAAAAATAACGTTGTAAAAAATACTAGAGAATGATCTGGTACCTCTGAAATTTGGTTTTAGATATCGCTTGCTGGATATGTGCTTAAGATGTTTTCATTCAAAAAGTAGGTGTTTATCCATCAAGAGTTAAAGTGGTTGCTTTGGAGCATTGGCAGGTCATTTGCAGTAAGACTCTCCTATCTCTCTTTCCAGTTACTGCATGACCAGCTTGATAATATAACATAGCTGGACTGGAGTATTCTCCTCAGACATTTTTCATGAAGTTGTTTTTCCTATTTTTCCTCCTTTAGCTGTCTCGGTAGTGCTTGTGCATTACTGTTTTCACATTAAAATATGAGAAAACAAATAATATCCCCATCAACCTAAAATAAATCAGGAAAGATGCCTCGCCTTACTCTTTGTAGCTACTAGCGATGTCCTGTGTAAGGACATATAACTTAGAGCATACACTGATGGTCATCAGCCCTACTTCTCTGGACATATAACTTAAGTGTCTACTCTGAGAATTGTCCAGCCTTTAGTTTTCAGGAGGTTGGTCTTGATCTGAGGACTTCTGAGTGATGCTAATTATGACAATAAAATTATGTAAGGGAAGTGCTCTCTAAACAGTTAGAAACCAAAATGGAAACCCCCTGTGGTTCACTGAGCATAGACCAAATGTCCACATTTTCCTGTAACTTACTGCAAGATGCTTGTGTCTCTTCTGGAAACTGAGGTACAGACAGTCATCAAGCTGCATTGTTACACTAGAGGACTACATAACTGTTTATGAGGAAGGAAGCTGGAAAATCATGTAAATCTTCCTTTTAAAAAAGAGTAGATGGACATTTTAATTGCATTTCTGAAATAGCTAATTGGATAAATTTTAAATGGTTTTCTGGTGGCAGGTTTATGTATTGGTGCTGCCTGGCTCTATCATATTCCAGATACTTCTGTGGAATAAGTGTGCTGTCTACATCCTCATCAGCAAATCATTTCATGGAGCATTGCCACTAAAAGTTACTTGGCTAAAGGGGGGATGAGGGAAGTGTTAAGGGAGGAGAAGTGACTCTTTTTACCGGAGGAAGTGATTGGGAGCTGGGGAGTGCAATTAAGTACCTTTCCATGGCAGGTGAACAACTGGAAATTTGTCAGTCTGAATTAAAAATTTAAATGCAGTTAGTACTTGTGCACTAGTAAAATACAAGGGCACTTGTATTGGGCCTTGTTTCTACAGGGCCTGTTACTGTAAGAGCAGTGAGCTTCCTTCAGCACGACTGCAGCTCTCAGATGCATGTATGTCTCACTAAATGCTTGCAAAGGGACTCAATTTACATATCTGTCCAGGTTTTGGCAGAATACCTACAGCTTAATTGTGGAATACTATAGTTAATAGCCATTCCCTGCCCACAAGGATTAAAAGTACTTTTACCTCCCTAAATAATTTGAAGACCAAACCAGAACCTCACAGCAATCTGAACAGGAAAATGAAGCCAGTTAAATAATGAGTTATCCCTGAAGGAAAAATAGCAAAGAAGTTATTATTATTTTTGTCTGTCACATGTCTCTGTAATAGAGTTTTAAAAGCTCTGACATCAGTGTAATAATCTGGATTGGTTTAACTCACAGTAAATACATTTCACTCCTCTTGTTTTCTTGAAATACTTATTTGATTCTATCAACTATTTCACCTAAAACTGCACTTTCCAACATATAACAACTCATTGTACAAACTGTTCCATGAAGATTAATCTTCACTCTGCTGGAGGTAGACACCTAATTTTGAAAAGTCTCCTGAGCAATTAAAGAATGTCACTTTGTCCTCTGAAGGGCATGACTGTTCCTAACCCATTCTCCTTCTGTTGCTTTCTACTTTTCTTGTCACTGCAGCTGGCATTTAACCAAGATGCTGTTTTTGAATTGCCCCTTTCTTCCTTCCCCATGCTCCTTCTTTTCTCCTTCATTCTTTCTTCTGTCAACATCTCAGTATTGTCTGTGGAATGATTGATGATGGTACAGAGGATGCTTATTGATCCTTCAGTGAGAAGGGTTGAATGCTTCCATGCACTCTCAAGAAAGGGATATATGTTGGCATTTTAGTTATGTTGTAACGTTCTTCACTGCAAATGTAGTTGTCTTTTCTAACGCCTCCCTATATGTGCCCCAAGCACTTATCATCCTAGTCACCAGCTTTATCACCTTCTGCCCAATATAATAGTTGTACATTACCTGACCACAACCATATTCAAAAAATGAGTTGGATTGATGTTTCTTGATGGACAGAACTTAATTCTGTCTCTCTCGCCTGCATATCTCCTGTGGCCTCTCTCTGATTTCCTGTTATTGCAGGAAAGTGTGATCCAAAGCAGCATTGTCAGGGAACAATTGAGTTGTTTTTAAACTAGCAAAATCTTTCTGTTTATGACACCTTATTTTCCCCTTTCTAATGCTACTAAAAAATTCCCGACAGTGGAGGTATATGCAGAAACAAGTTATATTTAAAAAAACCCAACAAAACGAACAAACCAATCATAAACTAGTTAGTGACCAAGTAGTCTTCAACCCTTCTTAGTCCCTCCTGCCAATACTGTTGTAGATATGCACCATGAAGATGGAGCAGTGAAATAGCTCACCATCAGCAGTAACTGCAGAGTTGTTTGTTCATTTTAACAGATCAGTTCTTACTGCCCTTAACTTGTTATGCATGCCCTAGCCATGAAGAACAATTTTAGTTTAAGGAGGAATTGTACCCAGCTGTAGTAGTGGCAGTATCAGAAATAACTGTCAGCTCTTTAACAGCTCCATGTCTTCCACACTGTCTTTTACACAGAGGCATCTGTGTAAACGACAGCTGTTATTTCTGCTCAAATAAAATGGCACACTAGATTTAAAAGCAATTTTTGAATAAAATTTAGTTCCATGTGTGTAACCACTGAACTCTCTGTAATCTAAAAGTCCTTTTCTCTGCAGCCTCCCTGCTTTGTGTGAGGTGATATAACATGGTGTGATGTTAACTTCAAATTCTTGTCCGTCTTTCCTGATTATATCTAACCAGATGTCTATAATGCATGTGTCCCTGCCTTTCATTCCTGTGTGTTATCTGAGGGTTTGGGGTCACCCTAGGAGTTCTTATAAGGTACATGGCATGACAAGCTTGTGAGTCTTAGGGATGTGTACTTGTACAGAGATACTGTAGCTTCCTCATACCACAGTTTGAGAATCCTTGATCTATGAAATGTATTCTGACTCTAAAACTCAGGGGTAGGACAGGTGAAGTTAATTTGGAGACTGTTCCATGTGGTTTTGAGCAACTAGATAAATAAGAAGAGGTTGGCACTGAAGGCACAGGGAAGCAGAGGGCTTCCTACTAGATGGTATGATGAGGGAAACCTGAATTAACAGATGGATTCAAGACAGGGGATATTAGCTGCTGAGGAAAATGTGCTTGTGTTGGGAGGCAGCTTTGATCAGAATGGCTTTAGGTAAGATGGGTTGTGTAGTTACAAATCTTCTCTTCCATCCTATAAAGGAAGCACCAATGGCCATTTATTTATCAGGAGGCCTCTTAGTGGACATGGTGCCTTATCTGTAGAAGTTCTGTAAAAAGCAACATTACCTACAGACTTTCTACTAAATTTTACTCTGCTTGGAAGTCACTGCCTTGCTCTAACAGCTTTGTTTTCTCAATATGTATTGTGTAGACATTAGTGAATTTATGCATTTCTCTGTCACAGTGATTTAATAAGATCTGAAACTGAGATGGTTGAATGGGTTGCTTAAAGTCACCCAGAAAGATGAAACTGAGAGGGTTAGAAGTCAGTAGTGAATTAAATATTGGAAACTCTGCTGCCACTGAGCTCCCAGATTCTCATGATGGTGCGTACAGATGCAAACTGCTGATAAATGTTTGTAACTAAACCAGAAATGACAAAACCAAAGAGGAAGTTGCCAAAGGCATTGCTTGTGTCAAATGAAATATCTATTTTTGCCTTTTGATGGGTGAGATCTTGTGGGCTTTGTCCAGACAGCAGAGTGAATTGCACTTCTCCCTTTGACTGACACCCATACACACACATTCAAAAATTAGAAAGACATGGGAATCCAACAGAAGAAAAAAAAGGATGTGTTCAGATAATTAAAGGCAGTAATACAATGAATATACACACAGGTGCTTAAATAGGCCCCTTAAATCCCAGCTTTTTCTATTTTTGAGCTCTTGATTTTGTAGTCATATTAAATTTATTTAACAGGGTATGTCATTGCCTGGGTTTAGAGGAAGGAGTAAATCCAAACCATTAAAATCTCATATCTCATATCATTGAGTTATAGAATCACAGAATGATTGGGTGGGAAAGGACCCTCTAAAGATCATTTAGTTCCAACCCCCCTGCCATGGGCAGGGACTCTTTGCTCAAAGTCCTGTCCAACCTGGCCTTGAACAATTCCAGGGAGGGGGCATCTGCAACTTCCCTGGGCAACCTGTTCCCTATCTCACCACCTTCCCTGTAATAAATTTCTTCCTTAGGTTTAATCTAAACCTACCCTCTCTTGACACCACATTAAGTTGTATCTACATGCAATATGGTACTCTGCCTTTTCAGCTAGTGGGGAAACTGTCACCTGTAAGTTTGCCATCTCCCTTATACTAGAAGAGACAGACAGTGTTCCAAATAGATATAAATATATATTTACCCTAGAGGAGTGAGGAGATACAAGAATCTCAAGTTCCATTTCAGACTTTCTAGGAAATCATGCTATAGTTTGCCTTTATGGTATAGACTTTCTGTGAGATTTTTCTGTGCATATTCTACTTCTCCTGCTTTCTTTTCTTACTGCTTTTCTGATTTGATTTCCTCTTATCTTTTCAGTCCCGGTTGTCCCCTTTGGCCATCTCATCCCACACACATCCTTCCTGCCTGTCTTAATCTGTTTCTACAGATCTTGCAGTTCAGATTCCTGTTCTTTTTCTTAATCCTAAATCCTTATTCATTGTTCAGCCAGATCTTTTCTTTCTGCTATTAGTCCCAATATCCATTCCCTGCTGGTTTCAGTTCCCAGCTCTTCATAGTTTTACTTCTATAACCTGTTCCCTTTTGTGTGGTGTTTGGGACAAGTTCTCTCTTCATTTGAGTTGGACAGCTTCCTTTTTGTGGTAGGGTATAGGAGAGGTCACTGAGAAATGGAGGGGGTGACCATCTTCTCAAACATGGTCTGGTTTAGACTGATAGCCTTTGCTGTGTTTTACCTCGTGGCATGTAAGGATTTTAAAAGTGGACCACTAAGAAAACTAGCAACTAATGAACTTAAGGAGGCTTAGGTTTTGTTAGTATAATAAACTAAAGATATCTGAAGAGACACACGGCTTAGGTTTGCATGGTAAGGAAATCCTTTTTTACAAAATCAGCTGTATTAAAGCCATACTGGGACAGCCAAACCTCTTAATATAAATGTCTGAGTATTTTAAAATTCTCTCCCAAGAATTGACTTGGTCCTTCACGTTTTTAGTATTAGTGGAAACCCCTCAGGAAAAAGACATTCTTATAACTTCTTCAGCAGTGAGGATCCTTTATTTGCTACATTAAACATTTACAGCCCAATGTCTAATCTCCCCAGTCCCCTGAGGTATGTCAGACTCAGAATGAGTTTTCCTGGCATTCACATCTACCTTAATGATCTGTCTTAAGGCTGTTTTGTTTGTGATTTGAGTGGGTTAATCACGGTGTTTAGATCACAAATTGAATCCTTTCATAACAATAAATGGGGAAGTTAATTGAATTTTATTTTTTCTTCATGAAGCCATGTGTGGTATATTCAGGGGTTTTCCATTTGTGTCCTCAATACTATTTATTAAAGAGTTCACTAGCTTTAGATATTCAGCATTATGAGCAGTTAATAGGTGGAAGATTTATTCGTTGTTTATAAATTCCACAGCTAATTTCATGAGGATTTAGGAAATTACTACTAATCTTGCAGTTAATTAGAGCATCATGGTAGCCATACTGCTGCATCTACACAACCCTTCTTCTGCTGATACTTGGTTAGTGTTGCTAGGAACAAAAAAGTTTCCTGCAGTACTGGGTCAGAATACAAAGCAACTGTCTGCCGTGTCTCATGTCCCGGGGTTCTTGCACTGCTGCTCATCACTGCAGCATCAGAGTCTGTATCCACAGCTCCCTGGATGAAGTCCTTTTCATGATTCAGGGAGAACAAAGAAACCGGGAGCTAGATGCAAGTGGCCAGAAGAGCAGGCGCCTTGAGAATAAAATGTCTGGCACTTAAATGCTGCATCTTGGCTCATGATCCGAGACTCTCCTTTGTTTTTAACACATTCCCATGTGTGGATATAACCATATATTCACAGGAGTGGACAGTGTGTGGGTGTATGGGAAAGTTGCTCTGCAGTGTCTGTGCTCTTAATACAAGACTTTGTTTTCCTCTCTCTCACCTGGCATATCTAGTAATCACTGTTCTGTACTGTCCACATCCTCATCCATACAGGGCTGTTCAGAAGAGGTATAAACTCTTCTGAGTGAAAGTGTCCACAATGACATTGAATGCCATGCATGTTATCTTTATGCCTTTAACTGATTTACCATAACTTAACTCATTTTGCCTCTATTGCACAGCATTGCCCTATATTTAGAATGAGCAACGATCCCATAGTTTCAATCCCACTATCAATCAATCATTAAGGATTTGCTTTTGTTTTCAAACAGCAGCTATTGTGAAGCGGTTTGAAAATGTTGGCTGCATGGTGCATTGTACATGCTTACTGTGGTTTATGATAAAAATGAGGGCTGGGAACGATTTCCTTGCTGAAAGCCAAATGTGTCTTGCAAAAAAACCAAACCAAAAAAATCCCAGGCAAAAAACCCCTTTGACAAGCAGCATTTTAGTATGTGCTATAGTATTATCCAGTAATGATTTAAAAGGTTTTTCAAATGAGCATGAACCATATGGAATGGAACCATGTGAGACCCACCCCATGCACTTATCCCTTATCTAGCCATTGACCCAAAAAGCCATAGGTCATGCTAGTTCAGGATGCCCAGGCAGCAAAAGCTACACATTTCTTTTTAAGGACAAAGATATCCAGACCAGAATTCCAGAATTGTTCCATGACCACCAAGAATAGACGGGACATAATTTAGTTTAGTTTGTGAATCATGACTTCTTCACTTGTTAGAAGATGCCCATAAATGTCACTGCTAACCTATTTATTAAATATTAGTGTTTTCAGACATTTTGGTGGATATTTCTTTAAGATTCCAAATGTTTGTAAGGTCTTCCTTCTTAGGTCTGTCAGGATTAAGTTAAGGATTCCAGTTCTGTATTAGCTGCATTGTTTTGACAGGTCAAAACTCTGGTCCCCATTAAGTGCATATACTCCTCCATGAAGGAAGTAATTCAACAGAGTGAAAATCTGTGGTGACAGTTCATGAGACAGTGGTGTAGCTCCCTGGTGCTCTGTAGCTATTGGAGGTGTAGTCATGTCTGCTGCAGTTCACTTTTTAGTGATATAAATGAATTTAACAAATGCTTCTCTTGGTAAGGGCTGCCAAGAGATCTGCTGAATTGAAACTAGATAGCCATTAAGTACTCTACGAAGAGCTTAAGGGTCTCCTGTCAGAGCAGGTTAAGCAACAATAAACACTAAGCAAAGAGAATCAGTCTGTAACCCAGAGCATCAGAGCACATAAAGCAAACCTTGCAATTGACCCTCCTTCCACTTGCTTGTCTCTCAGTCTTTGTTCTGTAATTAAAAAATCTGGGAGGTAGCAGTGAGCACTGTTCCCTTCTGGCCCTCCTGAAAATGTGCAGGTGGATTGGCATCACTATCAGATGTCAGTGTTACTTCAGGAGAAGTGCGAGCTCTTCCCTTCTTGCCTAGTCTTTCTGCCTGTCCTTTCTTTATGTTCTTGTTTCTCCCTCTAGCTTGTTTTCCCTGCTTCTGGTTTTCCCAGGTTCGTAGCTGTTCTGCTTTTCAAACTGCTTTCCAAACACGATGCTGGCAGCATTGTTGATGTGTCCCCAGAGCCCTGTGATGGCCTCTGAGGCCCGTAATGACCTTGACTGCCAGAGGTGCTCCTCTCCTCTCTGAAACCACTGAACTTCTTGCTTTGGTGGGCCACAAAAATATAAGCTGTGTTCCCCGCTATCTTTTATCAATGTCTTGTTCACTTATCAGAATGAAGAACTTCTCATTAGATAAATACCTCTCTCTCTTAATCAACTTAGTTTGAATAGCAGGAGGGGCTGCAGCACAGTGGTTTTTTCTATTTATCTCAGAACTGTCAGTGACTTTATGTTGCTTCTTGATATCCAGTTACCAAAATTGTTTACGTGTTGATATTCTGCTCTCCTTTTGGAAAACTTCATATGAGGATTTAAATCTTTTTCCTGCTGCTTGTCTACTTTTTTAGGCTATAGTTTGATTAAAGACCCTCCAGCGAGAAAAAAAGAACTTTATTCAGTGATTCAGTTTTAGAAAATCAGGTACTCAAGAGTTTTCACTTGTTTCTTTTTATTTAATGAGATCTTAGTAGGTAGCTCTCTTGGTACCTTCCTTGTGGACTCACATATTTGTTTTTTGTCTTTTATTCTTTTTGCGGGTTTGTTTTGGATTTTTTTCAGCTGCAAGAATAGAATGTCTGTGGAAACATAAATCCTTTGTTATTAAAAATGCTGCCCTCAGCTGAGAGGAATTATTTTCTGTATTTTTACAAGTTATTTTTTTTTCTCTGAGAAGATATGGAGATGTGTCAATTTTGTGTGTAGAGGGAATAATGTCTGTTTTGATTTGAAAGCAGACTTACATCAAAGTAACATGGTACTGGACAGTTTTCTTTGAAATTCACCAATTCAAATAATTTTTGTGGACTTTTAAAAGCTCTAAAAATGAAATATCACTCTCTTATTTCAATGTATAAGAGGACTTCCCTAAACTCTTTTTCCGGAGTGTGTTCCTTTCTTTGCAGTTAATAATTGATGACATCGTACAACAAAGTACATGATTTAACTGGATCAGTTTTAGCTTCTTCAATATGAAAGACAGTTGAAAACTAAAATCTTTGATAATTATAAATGGTTGAAGCTAATGATGAATAATATGAATAATATGTTCCTGCTTTTAAATGACTTACTGTTTAGATAGTAGAAAGCTTTTGTGAGGACGTTAAAAAAAAAAAAAGAAACCCAAAACCCAAAGCATATTGCAATCAAGTTCAAGACAATTTCATTAAAGAGGTTTTTCTTTGGTTTTGATTTTCCAGCCATTCCTCTAGGAATTATAGTTGTACGAGGAGATTGTGACTTGGAGACCTGTCGTATGTACATTGACCGTCTACAGGAGGTGAGGTTTTCGTGAATTCAGGTATCAATTTTTAATCTATATTATGCTTCTTTCAGTTCTGACTGCAGAGGCCTAATAGTTCCAACAGCCATATATTAAGAGTATTGCAATTTGCCTATCACTGAAAACAAAACTTTAGTTACGATAATTAAAGCAGGAGTAGCACTGAAATATTTTCTAATCAAAAATGAAAAGTCATACTGACTCAAAATTATGACAAAATTGATGTGGATGGGTATGCTTGCCTCTCCTTGAATTGGAATGGAATATCAGGACTCTACACATACCTTGCTGAAATTAAATAAATTATTGATTAGAAAGTGTGTTATGTAAGGATAAACATCATAGTATTTGAGTGGTTCTAATTATGCAAATGTCTTTCTCTCATACTGTCACAGAGTAATCTGAGACACCGATAAACACTAAAAATATCAGCTAGATAATTCCAAATACACATAAATGTATGTCCATGCAGCTAATAATAATGTTGCTTTTAATATCTTGAACACATTGCCTTATGAGAGTTCATTCTACAACACAGTCTGGGAAGTGGAGACTCCAATGCCTTATTACCTGAATAATTTTGTGTATGCCTTTAGTGATAAAACTAATGGATTTTCGTTAATATACTGTCTCTGACTGTTTCTAATCTTCTACTGATATCTTTCAACAACATTTACAAGTGTGAGGATATTAACGCAGGTTTCTAAATAGGTGGTCTAATTTACATAGGAACTATGAACCTCATCTCACCCATTGAACACTTTGGAAGCCACTGACTTCTCTGTGGTTTTGAAACTGCACTTGCAGCCTGAATATGGGCCTTAGTATCCCACTACAGGCTTTCACTTTTCTGCATTTCAGGCAGGATTACCTTCATCAAAAGCATTTCTGAACATTCAGACCTGAGGTGTGGCTATTATTATCAGAGATAAAACCATGTTGTAAGGTGATGCATATTTGAAGTATCTCGTGATGGAAAATTACAATGAAATAATTATGAAGATGTTTTCAGCAGATTACAAATGTGACCTCATACTGAGCTCAAGTAACTTAATTGCCAGTATTGGGTGGCGAGTAGCTGCACAGCCCTGGAGAAAGCACATCTAGTTCTGGTTCCCATAGTGGTTGTGGAGGAACTGTGTTCCTCCATCCTTTTGCAGGGTTGGTACTTTTTGTGTGTGTGTGTTCTTGATTTGGCTCAGACCCATTTGCTGGGAATGGAGTTGCCAAGGTGTTTTGCACTCTGCCAACTTGCATGCCAACTGTCGAGCTGTGCTCTGTAGGGTAGGCTTTTTGGTAGGCTATGTCATGAGCTAAAACTATTTGACAAAATCTCTATTAAAGTAAATTAAATTCCTGAACCCTGCTAAATACCAGGGTCATTCTCATATGATCTACCTGACATGAGACTGTCTTAAAACAGGGAGAACTATTGGTTATTTTCTTTAGTGCATTCACTACTCAGAAATAATGGGGTGGGGGGGGGGAATATTAGCATCTTTTCTTTCATTTTGTTGCTGATATTCTAAATTTAGATAGTTTTCATTGAATAAATAGGTCTGTGATGTGTTAAAGATCCATTAACACAATCTCTAGATCTTAAACCATTTTTTTTAAACAAACACATGCAATTTTAAACTTTAGGTGAGCTTTCCGTGACTATTCTGTGGTGTTTGTTTCATTTGCTTAAACCCAATGAGATATAGTTTCAAAATTATTTGTGTTTGCCCAACCACTTCAGATAGTAGAACTGCAACCAGCTCTTCTTCCTTTAATTTTTATATCATTGCTGTGTCTTTCATTTTCCTGCTAGGACCTACAGTCTGTAACTTCTACTACACAAAGAGTTCATTACCAGGTAAGATAAGCTTTCCTTTTGGAATCAGAACAAAAAGAGGCTTAACAATGTGGACTGCTATTTACATTTGAGCCCAGGTTTTCTTTTAGTTAGATAGCCATGTGTTAAATGAATTTCTGATTATCATTTACTCTCGAATGTCGGAAGTTTGTTCTGCTTTCCCTCGGACAATCATTTTCCTTGCAAAACTTATGGAATAATCTTTAAAAATGGCACAGCATGATGATGTGAATGATGTGAGTGATACTGCAATAACAGTGTCTTGCATATTGGAGTGAATGAGAGAATGTGTCCTGTAGAACAAATGCAAAAGTAAAACTGTTTCTCTGTCTGAGAAACTGAACAATAACATGTTATATTGCATAGCTGTAGCAATAAAGTCTATCACTGAGAAAAAGGGTGTGCTGGCAGGCCTAACCTTTTAATAATTCTGTGCACCACAGTCATCTACCTTTAGTTTAACATCATCTTCAGAGCAGGTCTTTTCAGTTCATCCTGGGCTCAAATGTGTCTTTTGCCTGTGATGAACAGGTTCTAGTTTTAGGTGGCTACTTTTTAAAATTGCTCTCTTTGTGCATTTTACAACTTTATTCTACGATTTATGCAATTCAGAACTTGCCTTTACAGTTGGAAGTATTGTTCAAGAATGCATATTTCTCCCAGTAAAATACTGCACAATTCTTAAATTGGGAGTAAACTAACTCAGACTAACTCTACTGACTCCTGAGCTGATCTGATATTTGTGCAGAGACCTCATACAAACCATGGTCAGCTGACAGTGCCTAGGATCACAAGACAAGTTTGCACAGTGTTTATAGCCTTTTCCTAGATTTAACAATGCAAGATCCATCTGATGGGAACCCATTGTGGTGAAATTGCAGTTAATTTCTTGGGACTTAATGATTACCTGGGTGATACAGAATTCCAGTTGGCAAGAATGCCTGTAAATGCACTGATTGCAGGAAGACACTATGATAAAATGCAATTTGGCATGTTTTCCTGGAGTTGCTGCCTTCATACCAGTTCATGGTTTGCTTCTGCATTTCCCTGTCCAATTTTAATGTCATATTTTTGACATTTGTATCAATCATTTCCCCAGTACTGAGTTTTAAAGCAGTGTTACTGTCTAGTAAATTGGCTAATAAACCAGCATGTATTATACTGTTTCACTCATTATAAATTAACCTAAGTGGCTGCTGGCTGCTCCATGTGTAGGAAACTGCCTGAGGTAAACTGAAGAACTAAATCTGTGTGTATGGGGAGGGTCAAAAGAGAGTATGAAATGTCAGAAATCAGCCCTGTACTTGGCTCTAACCTCTGCAGTTATAGCAGTGTATAAATTAATTTTCTAGCCACCTTCTCTAGTGTACACCAGAGTGAAATCCCTAACATACTATCAGTTTTTCATGATGCTACTTTCTGAATGCACCCCCTCTGTGTTTTGTCTTCAGTATTTGTTTATCCTGGATTCTTCAAACATTGTTTTATTCCCAGTGGGTCATTTCTACAAACTGCCTTGTTAGGTTAATTTGAGGTTTCCGTGTTTGTTGGTGTCCCTCTACATATTACAAGAAGGGAAAAAAGCAGGGGATAAAGGACATGAATAAGGTGCTTGAGTTGATTGAACTGTCTTCTTGCCTCACTAATAAGGTGTCATGGGTACTTTTAGGTCTCATAAATGCAGTTCTCTTGCATGATTCCTCTGCAGCTCAAAACATGGGGAGTCAGCAGAAACATCAGCAAGTCCAGGTGCAAATATGAAAAATTATGCTAGAGTTGTTTTTCATTCTGGTTTGTTTCTCTAATGAGTTTATTGCTCATAAAATACCATTCTCTTGGGCCTGAGACTTCCCAAACTAGTTCTGCAGTTGGACAGTAATGAAGTCTTGGAAGGAGCATATCACAATATGCAATTTGTGACTTGAATTTACATTTACCATCATTATCTTCATTTTGCCAGCATTATGTGCTCTGCTAAGTCTATGAATTTGTACTCATTTCTCCTCTTTGTATCATCTATGTTTTTCATATGCCCTGTTATCTTTGGATATTTTCTTCCCTTTGTCCTTTGTATCTGAGTCCTCAGCTTTCCACAAATAGCGTGCTAAATATTAAGATACATGAAGCTTTGTACATGTAGGTACATAGTTGTTAGCAAACCTAGTGGATTTCAGAAACCCGTTGAGTCTCCCACATGTGCCTCAGTTGTGATACAAGGAAACCTACTCATCCCGCAACTCCATTATCCCATACTAGAGAAAGACATAGGTGTATTTTAGATCCGATGCTTAAACCACTGAGATATGTCACTTGATCCCCATGCGCAGAAAGTAGTTCACTTTATGGAATGTTATGCTGTCATTGTCTTCATCCTTCCTGTAATGCACAGAGGTTGAAATCAAAAACCTGTGCATGAGGGCAAGGTTTATGGGATCAGGTAAAATCCGTGAGTCTAAATATGAGAGAGAATTGAAGTTGTTTTATTTTTGTCAGGATGGCTATAGATGCTGGTATCATGCATCAGAAGACATATATGTATAGATATTTTTTTAGTCAAGCAAAGTCTGTAAGTTGCTACAGTAATATTTCAGACTAGGTCAGCTGCCAGGACTACAGGCAAACTCTAGGGCACTGAGGAGACAACAGATGAGTTGACTGGAGTCATGTTTGCTCTTCTGTCCTGGATAACCAGAAAAGAAAAGCAATAATAGATGGTTCCAGTCAGTCGCAGAGGCAGAAGCTAATGAAATGAAACTTGCAAAAGCTATTATGATACCAAATTAAATTAATAACATTTTGTAGCTGCATCACACTAGGCACTGATATGCATTTACCTGGCTGAGGAGTGAGTGTCCATCAAAGGGCAAAATGCTAATCATCATCAGAGCTGCTTGAAAACAACACACAGTGAATGCAGGCACCCTGCTGACCGGGAAGCTGGTGAACCTAGGAACTTGTGCGTGTCTGAACATCATCAGCATGACCTCATTTTCTTCTCAGGTGACTGGAAAAGTGTCAGATTACCTTTATGTAAATCAAAGACGAATGTCTGCCTCTTAACATATGAGGACATTATTTGCTCTGTAATCAGTTTGGAAACTGTTTTACCCAGTCAGACTAAAACATTCTCTGAGATTTCCCCCAGGTTGAAGAAAGCAAGCTGCTTCTTCCCCATGGTCTTTCTGACACATGTCTGGGCAGCCTGGGGAATTGAACTGATGAGACTCTCATTTTTCTGTTGATATATTCTTTATTTTTTTCATAACTTTTTCTCACACAGGGCTACTCAGATAAGTATTTTAGAAATATGTCAGATTTCCAAAACAGTGAGAGAAATAGCTGAGAACTATCTTTTACTTCTAGGTTTTCTTAACAATGGAAACACTAGGCAGTAAGAACAGAGGAAAATATATAAGAAACTGTGAACCTTTGAGAATCTGTATGAATGTTCCAGATGTTTTGGACACATTTGACACACCATAAACTTTCATTTTGTGTTGGTGTATGTGGTGGTTTGACCTTGGCTAAATGTCAGATACCCACCAAGTCGCTGTATCAGTTCCCTCCCCTTCCCCTTTTTTTCCTCAACAGGGCAAAGAGGGGAAAGAAAATAAGATAGGAAAAAAAAAAACAACAACCCTTGTGGGTAAAACAAAAGCAGTTTTAATATAAGCAAAGCAAAGGTCTGTGGGCGGAAGCAAAAAAAAAAAAGAAAACAGATTTATTATCTACTTCCCATTAACAGACGATGTCGGGCCTTCTCAGGAAGCAGGGCTCCAATACGTGTAGTGGTTGCCTTCTGGTGTTTGGACCTTCCAACAACTACTGACCTGATAAAGACATACAATTACAAATACGAAAATAGTTTGTCCTGCATCCTGCTGTCAGAAAAGGTTCTGGGCTCCTGTGTGATATTCTGAGAAGGCCTAATGAGATACCATTGTATCCTGGTCTGTTTTCACCAATCTATGCCCATGTTATGAATATATGTACATATACGTTGTTCACATTCTGTGCTTCCTGTGCAAAGCAATACTTTTCTCAAAGGTACCTTTCCTCCCCATTGCTTCTACTTTTTCTTTTCTTGACTTGTGATTTGGTGTACCACTGTCTAGTCTGTTGTCTGAAGGAGTAATATTTAATCTTGAGCTATTATGTGCCTGAATTTACATAATTTGCAGATGTGCTGATTTTACTGCTTAAAGAGGTAAATAAGGATAAATAAGGATAGAATTTGGCTCTATACAGATTTTGGGCCTGCGCCCAACATTCATGTTGTTGTGTTTTGTCCTGTGCAAATATATTTGTGTTTAAGCATTGTGTCCCAGTGGCTTTAGGAAGTTGGCTGGCCATCACTGGTACCATGAAGCAAAGCCATGACCACCCTTTGCTTTCTGAGATCCCTTTTGCCTCGCCAGCTTGGCGAGAGGTGAAAAAGCAAGGGGCAGCCTGATTGACTCCTTGGTGAGTACAGGTCAGGAAGAAGGCCTTCACTCCCCACCAGTCATTTGGTTTGGTTCCTGAAATAACATCCATCAGCTCCCAGGAGCCTGTCTTTTTAGCCAGAATGGGAAGATATTAATGTAGGATGTCTGTTGACTGGTGATAGTCCCCAAGTCTGTGCTCTGTATTCAGAGTGTAGAGAATAACACTTTTTTACCCCTGTGTGCATTTGAGACACACCAGGGACAGGTGAAGTGGGCAACTGCTTTGAGCAGCAGATCAGGAGAGGTGGTAAAGAGTGTAAAATTGCCGAGCTAGAATAAAGAAAGGTGACAGGCACACAAGAAACAAACATAGTATGTAGAGTTCATGACTGTTGTTTGATACTGATGTGTATCTTTTTGACCTCTTTTATCACTTTTTGTTCCTGTGTCCCCACAAATACGGGGACCGTAGACAGCTAAGAAAGCTGGTTTTGATGCAAATGTTTTTGGTAATGCTGAGCTGAAGGGAAGGGGACAGTTGAGCATGTGGCTGAAGCCACAGCTAAAGCCATTTACTCTCTTGTATATTACAGTCAAACCCTGATGTCAATGAAGAGCAAATCCAGTGGGTTTGGACTATATAAGTTTTGCAATGTCAGGAGAGCAAAATGAAAAAAGCAGAGACTATAAAATAGTCCTTTAAGAGAAAAAAGTTTGTTATATTTTATGTCATTTCCCTGCCCTATCCAGGACCAAGAAAGCTCTTTCCCCAGAGTACTTTCTGTTCAGCGGCTATCTCCTAGATGGTGCTTCCTAGATGGTAAGTGCATCTCCTTTCTTTTATGCCTAGCATGCTGCTTGCTTCTGGTGTGCATGTGAAGGATAGTGCATCTGGGAGTATTACCATGGTGGGGTAACTGTTCCTTCTTGTTACACTGAGCAGGTAAAAAAATGATCTGGGTGCCCCTCTTTTTCCTCTGAAAAATGAAACAGACCCCTCATCTAGCAATTAGAATGTCTGCTGTAACATTATAATCCAAGGAGGCACGTTCTTCTAAGGGTGGTTAGAAGTTTCCCTTATTAATGTTTCTGCTGTGATGAGCAGCACCTTTTGCATGGCAGTGCCTGGACTCAGTGTAGCTGGTTGTGACAACACAATGCTGCTGGTAAGGCTGCGTTCTTCACTCTGGTTTCTCTTTAAGTAGTAGTGTTTAGGTGATGGAAATGTACCTCCCTTTCCCTGTAAGACTGCACTTCATGTAACTCCCTGGAGAGCTGCACTTGTATTTGACCCAGACTTTGTCAAAGCAGAAGGCTTATCTGGGCTTTTCATCCGTCTCCAGAGCACTGGAATTAGCAGCTAAAATGGATGGCATCTTCTTTTGCAAAAGCTTCAGCATGGGGAGACTGAAATTTTTATTGTTCTAAACAACAAAAAAATTCTTTTTGGCAATTTCTAATCCGTCTTCCTTGTCTCTTGTGAAGAAATTGATAAAAACCATATTGAGAATCTGTTTGATTTTTGGAGAAAGCTGGGTGGCTAAATGCATTCAGTTTTTGTCTTTAGGGATTTGATATTCCCTTGCAGTGCCAAAACCTACAGTGCTACATCGCTGTGTTCTTGTGTCAAAACTCCAGAATGAACGAATCACATATCACTTGCCAAACTAAATGCAAAGCAGAAACAAAAAAATTTGTATCTGATGAAGCACATTGTAGGTGATAAAATGCTTCTGGGTTTAGTAATATAAACAATTTGGCGGCAACAAGATTCATATTAGGTGCTTTATTTAGTGAATCTCCCTTATCTTCATGTGTTTTTTCATGTTTAGCATAAACTTTCCTGGAATGTATTGGTAATTCAAGGTGAATATCTGTGGTTATGCATTTTTTTTACAAAGAGCTCCCAAGCATGTTATTGTTCTTTAGATTCAAAATCTGTGTTAATCCTATTAGGTCCATCAATTTCATTATATGCTTGCTATACTTTAATCGGAACAATGCAGCTTTTTCTGTCACATATTTTAATGTAATCAATTCTTTGTGCAAGCCTGAAATCCACTTTGTACATTTTAAAAATACCTATTTCAAGTTAATAATTTCAGTGAATATTGGTTTGTTAAACCTAACCTTTAAATTCACTATTTAATGGGATAGGAATATGGACATAATGAAAGAATCAGATTATGTTCTTGTGAAACCACTGCAACTTCACTGACACAGAGGTTGTTACGTGGTAGTGATGTTAGCTCAGCCCATCTTGTTCTGCTCAGATAATTTTCTTCACTGCAGCTCTGTTGTTTCTCTTTCTTGTAGCAACTTCTGCTGATCGTTTTTACCGCATTGACAGATCTCAGGTAAATCTTTATTTGGTTACTGTTTCTACAGATTTTTTTTTTTTTAAGCTATGTCAGATGCAGCTTAAAATGAATTACCTGCCATCCCTCCTGTGTATTCTAAAGTGGTATTGATGTCTCATGAAAAGTAAACAAAAAATTCTGGGACATTTTTTAATTGATGTAATTCACATAATTTCACTGCAGTGTTATATCTGCTCATCTGCCCTTCTGTTTACTACTAATCTGATGTGCAGATCAGAATTTTCTACTTTTGTCATCCTTATCAAGTCTTACTAAGGGCATCTGTGTGGCATCGGAGCATTTGAGTTTATCTTTTCACTGATGCTTTTAGTCACCAGAAGTCTTGATCCTCTGTGTGTGACATGGAATAGCTATGGAAATTAAGGTGATGTTACAAGTTGAGAATTATGAATGGAGCTGTTTCAAATATTCCAAAGGAACCTCAAAACAGCATGTAGCTCCTATGAGTTAAAATCAGTTGTATAGATTTGACAATTTGGATATATTTTCTAAAAGACACTTTGAAAATTTTACAGAGCTTTTGGTGTTTCTGATTTGCAGTCAGAACAGGCCAATTAGTGGCTCAGCATTAAGTGCAAACTGTTGATTTCACACAGTGGTCATTTGTATCTGGTCCCCATGAGAGCCGTGTGAGCAGTACTGAATCACATGAACATATGTCTGTTTCCTAGCAAAGCAGCTGGTGGTTTCATTCAAACAGAAGAAGCTGTGGCTTTAGTTCAAAGGTCCCAGGTTCAGCGTCTGCGTGTAGCCACTGTGGGACTTCTTTACACTCAGTCATATAAATGCTTTGATGAAATTGTACTTTAACATTTGGCTAGAAAGGGTGAAGAAGATGCTGCTACAGTTTAAACTGGGCAATGTGACTCTGTTGGCTTATTCTGAATTTCTTTAATATTTGACTGTACAAATGGTCATCTTTCCCTCCTACTCCTTTACCCTGTGGTTTCTGTGGGGAAAAGATCAATACTGTGTGATGGTCCCAGTGCACAAATGGTAGGAAGCTTCCTGCCTGTTCGCCTACATAGACAGGCCTACCTACACTCAGGGTTTTTTGAAGGACAATGAGGCTTCAGTGTCAGTAACAAAGAGGGACTGAGAAAGAGAGCTTTGGTAACAGATATGAAACCAGAATATGCAAGCAATGGAGTCTGGGAGAGTGCCCCCAAACAATGAAAATTTCTGTCAGCCATCATTGGAGGGAGACCTTAGGTGTTAGCCCTCATTTCAAAGTACAAACCTTGGCTTTTTGGGTAGACTTCCAGTTTTCAGCTGAATGACATAGAGTCATCGAGTAGCAGGCTTTTAAGTGTCTGTGAGCATGAAGCTTGCTTTTATTTGGCTTTAAATCCATGAGGTATTTATTGGTGACTTCAGTGGTATTCATTTTAGTGCGTGTGTATGTGTATGAGCTTAAATAAATACACATGCATAGTCCCGTGAATGCTCTTCAGAGACCCTGATGTGCACCCAGCTTTCCTATAGACATCTGGGTGCTCTGAGAGACCAGTGATGCTGCAGGTTGATTATTTGTTCATTGTATCACTCCCAACAGGAACATTTGCACTTTGTGACGGAAATTTCGCAGGACGAGATTTTTATTCTGGACCCAGAGCTGGTAATGTCACAGCAGGTGGGGACACCACCAGGAATGCCTGATCTGGTAGTGGAGCAGGCCTCTGGGTGAGTGGTGCTGGGATCTGGCTTTCAGCAGCCATATTAGAGTTGGGCATCTCTTTTCTTGTCCCCTTTTCTGAAGGATTGGGAGATGTGGGAGGGCAGATCTTAGGTGGGGAGCTGGAGATAGGATTAGATGTGGCCATGATGTTCTGGTTTCAGCTGCGATAGCGTTAATTTTTCATTTTAGTAGCTAGAATAGTGCTATGTTTTGAATTGAGTATGGGATTTAGTACGAGAAGAATGCTGATAATACACTGATGTTTGTGGTTGTTGCTAAGAGAAGGACTCTCCAACTCCCCATGTCCTGTCCATGCGCAGATGTACAAGAAGCTGGGAGGGGGCACAGCCAGAGCATTGAACCCAAATTAGCCAATATTCCATATCATGTGATGTCATGCTCAGTATATAAAGGAGGGGCGGGCAGGAAGGAGGGCATTCTCTCTTGCTTCCAGGATTGCAATTGTGGGATCTTGGTATTTCAGGATTGCTAGCAGGGAGCAGGCTGGGTGTCAGTTGGCAGGTCGTGAGCAATCGTATTGTGCATTACCCATTTGTACTTTATATTACTGTTATTGTTTTATTTTATTACAATTACTAAAATTTTTTTAATCTCAATCTATGAGTCTTCCTTTATCCCTCCAAGTCCCATTCCTATGCCCTGGGCACCCCTGGAGGGTGAGTGATTGGTCACATGGTGTTTGGCTGCTGGCTGAGTTCAAACCACAACATGTGGTAACAGAAGGAGAGTGGAATAACATCTACTCCACCAGGCATCCTGGAGCGTACAGCAGGACTAATGAACCTTTCGACTTCCTCACGCTCTGACTATATCTGCCCCTCCATAAATCTGTATTGACTGAGTTACAACCCCCTTCTCTGCATGGACAGGGCTCTAATACCACTGTATAAGGCCCTGAAGCCCTTTGTGCCTAAGAATGATGGTGAAGTGTCTCTGTTTCTTCTCATCCTCTGGGCAGATCAGAAATACTCCTATCCATCTTTAGAAACAGTCTTGTACTCATAGTGAATTAAACTATTTTAGCTTGCTATGGGCTGAAAAATGCTGGGAACCAGTAACCATAAGACGTCTTCAAAGTGGAGCACATGAGGTAATTCCTGAGGGGTGAATACCTTACTCTTCCTTCTTCCCTCCCTAGAATATCAGATCGGTGGAACCCTGCGGTTCGAAAGAGGATGCTGAGTGACAGCGGCCTCGGCAAGATTTCCCCACACTACGAGGTACCTGACAAACAAAAGGACGTCAGCCAGACACATATGCTGCAGTAAGAGCCCTCTACATTTCTCTGCTTGATGATGCACTGTCACCATCACCACAGGCAACTCCTAGTGGCTCCTTCAAGTTTAATGAATTGTGCTGATGTGCTGAAATTACAGAAGTCCTTTTGCTTCTTCTCTTTTGCTCCTTCCTTCTGTTTCTTCCTCTTTCTCCATTATTATATGTTCTTGCTTTTTTTTTTTTTTTTTTTTCTCTGTGGCACCCTGCACTCTTAATAAACCTAAACCCAAGTTTCCAAAAGTAAATACGTTATTTTGGATGCCTGAGCTAAGGGAACCTTCATGGCAACTGGTTGGGAGAAAGACCAAAGCACTCACCCTTAAGGTAGCTCTGATGCAACTTCTTCTGTAGAGCAGAAACCTCTACATTTGTTGCTTACTTTCAAAGATGTAGGCAAAAATCTTGAACCAGAGATACTATTGTCAGTGTAGGATGACTAAACAGTTGCTGATAATTCCCCCGTGTAAGAGATTTCTACCACTGCAATCATGCTTGCCATGTTCAGATTTGTGTAAGAGCATCTCTTATTCTTCTTGCCTATTTTAGAAGTGATTCTCAGCTTTTTGGTCCTTTCGCTTTAGGTTTTCAGAACCAGCAGTAGATCCATAATTGCTACCAGTTTAGATGGGAAGCACCTGTCTGAACTCTGTTGCTGGCTTTGAAAAATTCTAGTGTTTTGAGGTTGTTTTTTCCCCTGAAGTACATAATGTAAAATTGTGTACACCACTTCTGTTTCTAGTTCTACTGTATCTGGATCACTATAAAACAGTATAGAAAAATTAGAAGTAGTGACCATGTGGTCCTTGTTTCAGTTTGTCCTTCTGTCTTGGATGTGTGTGGAAGGGGGCTGCAAGATGCCTGCCAAGTACAGCTCCAGGGCAAATGCAGTTTGGGTGGAAGGCTGCATAGCCACGTGGCTACAAGTTGGAAACTTTTCCAGCAAACTGGAAACTGCGGGCAGGAGAAGATGTCGTGGTAAGAAAGGGTAATCTGGGTAGCACTGCCAGGAGACACTCACCTGTTTTTCTCCCATTATGCTGCGGGATTCTGGATCAGTTCTTGTTTTTATGCCCATTGCAGTGTGAAGGATGGTGAATTCAGATTCCCTTTTCCACAGACTAGAATGGCAAGGCCTGAAATTTGGAGCTGGCAAAACTGAGAGAAAAATTATGCTTAGACACTTTTAGGCAGTGTGGAGAGATGGTGACAACAGGTGGACCAGCTTCTAATTTATAAGAGGAATTATTTTGTTTACATCAGTGTGAGTGAAAATGTTTGCTTAGGTGGGACAATTATGTTTGGTAGATTTATTAATTACAAGCAAAGTCAATAGCAGTGCCTAGAGTAAAGTGTACCTGTCACTGCCTACATTAAGGAATTGTTTTCTTTATAGCTTCTCTAAACTTTAATTGTTTTGGCTGAAATTTTTCATGGTAAGACAGTCTTTGACTGATTCTTTCTCTTTTTCTTTTAGTAAAAGTTTTTTATTAAAGTTAGTTTTGAAGGCACGATTTGTGGGAAGTGTGCTACTTTAAATTACCTTCTTCAAAATAAACAAATCCAGCAGTTCTTTCCTGAGATGTTTTAGTGCTTGTAGTGGAATGAACTTCATCAGACTGAAGTTTTGGAGGCCTGACATTTAATAGTGTCACCATAATACCAGGGAGATGCCTTTTTCTGTCTTGAGAAACATACCACTGAGTTTGCCTTGATGATGGGGTTTTCATGCACCTTGGAGACACCTCAGATTCAAGAGCTTTCCTTTCAAAAATATCTTCTGCATGTGCTCATGGAGGAGCTATGCCTCTCTGTACTTAATCCTGGTTGCAGAGGTGCCCACTGTGCTGAGGGAATAGGGCCTGTGCTGCCCACCAGTTGATCTCCAGTACCAAGGAGAAAAGAGAAGTAAGCAGCAGTCATGGTCAAATGGAGATGGGTCATGAAAAGATGTATAGAGGAACAAGGAAAAGAAGTTGCAAGAACCAAAGGAGTAGAAGCAAAAAGGGAGTGTGTGCAGGAACCTCTCAGCAGGGTTAGGGAATTGGAGCTGGCAATTTGGAGCCCAGGGGACATACAGATGTCAGGGAAATCAGAACGGCAATAACAAAAAGGAGTAGAACTTGGGGTGCACATAGGTAAGAAGTGAGTGAGATGGGATAAGAGCATGAAGGAAAGGGTCTGTGTCTGTTTCTCTCCAGTCTGGAGTTCTGGGCTGATGCAGATTATCCATAACACTGGTGGACAAGCTTTGAAGTAGGTTTAAACACTGCTTCATTTGCGGCCAAGCTGGAAGGTGTGTAGTAAATGAGGCAGGGGATGGCAGCAGAGAAAGCAAGATATTATTGCAGTTGAGGCAGTTGAATGCTGATCTAAAAATAATTAAGATTTTGGAGTTTCTTGTGATCACAAGGTGTTGGGGTGAAGAGTAATCTGAATGTAATCGTTTTGAGGCAGTAGTCTTTCTGAGAGAAAATTATTTATGCTTTTGTTTTTAATTAAGTGAGCTTTATGTTAGTTTTCAGGTGCATTTTGGTTAATGGTATTTCATGTTTTGCTCCCTTTCTGATGCCTCTTTGATGTGTGACCAATGTGTGGAGTGAGCAGGATATGAAAGTGTGTCTTGATGCAGTAACCAGGATCTGGGGCAGTCCGTAGCTTAATAGGAACATCAAATTAGTGTGAACAGTGCATGCATACACAAAAACAGTGGGAAGATGATTACTTGCACTACTGGTGCTTGATCTTGAAAAAAGCTAAGTATTCTGGGCTGACTCCACTGAAACATGTAATTAGAATCTTCCTTTGAACAGTGGGTTCATCGTCCTGATTTATCCTGTGATCAGATGGCGTAGTGAGATGGGGATGACCATTCCCTCATAGCCTGATGTAATCATTCGTTGTTGGCCATGTACTCTGGTTATGTGTTTGTCACCCTGTTATGTGATGAGAGCTGGAAAATTAAATAAAATAAAAACCACAACAGCATACAAAAATGAAAATGTGACTATACCTTGGCAGAGGTTTAATCTACATCTTTTAATTGAAGTCATTAATTTTCCCATTGTTTGGGGCAGTAACAACCACTCTTCTAGCATCTGTCCAGTTATGACAGTAATGTGTTCCCAAAGCTGCTAGCTGCATTGTCTGAATAGAGTGTATGGCTTGTGAAGGGTGGGTGAAGGTTGGCCAGAATGCCATCTGGTCCTGTCAGGGAGAGAAGAAAAAAATGCCTGTAGGGGCTGGAAGGTGGATGCAGCCCTTTACACTAAATAGACATTAAGTAGCTAGTAATACCACACAGGCACTGCTTTATGAAGCAATAATAACCTAGTTCCTGAGAGGGAAGAAGAAAAAAGGCTAAATGCCAAGCATTTTAACTCAGCCACAAGAATCAGATCATTGCCTGGGAAATCATTGTGACAGTACAGATGTTACAAGGTGGTTTAGTTTTTTGGGTTTTTTTTAAATATTTGTGTGGTATAAGGTGAGAAGAGCATCCAGGGATGCAAGCTTGCATGTAGAAGGAGAAGGAATACTCATTTAATGAAAGTTAAGAAAGCATAAAGAGGTCATTTTCAGGATTTGAACATGCTAGGCAGGAGCTGCCTAGTGACAGTGAACCTTTAAAATTTCAAAGGCTGGTGAAGACTTGAAAACTTCAAGTGTTTCCCCAAAATTTTTGCATTGGAAAATTCAGCATCTGCTCTTAAATAGGCAGAGCAGTCTGCCCTGGTGTGGTTTTGACAGCAAAACCTGAATTAATTTTAAGGTTTGGATTTAGTTCAAGCTGTATTTATAAGATTAAGCCACAAGTGACGTGTGTTTTAACCAGCTATTTGTACACCTGTACAAATTACTTCCCATTGTTTAAAATCTCAGATGAGGCTTCATGAGTGCCATCTCACCTTCACTGTACAGTCCTTTGTAGTAATTACAAAAACTTAAAAAATTACAAAAAAAATTAGAAACAGAACATACAAAATGCAGTGTCTGTTTATGCTCAACTCTTCCTTTCTTCCTCTTCTGTTTTAGATACTTTTACATATAGCTTGCAAGGCATCACTCTCACTATCTTAAAGTAGAGCACGAGAAAGGTTTGCCTAAGCAGCTCTCTACCTCTAGCTAGAAAAGTGATATTAAAAAGGGGGGGGTGGGGGGAGGTGGGGGGTGTATTAGTGAAAGAAGACATGGCCTCAAAGAAGAAGTCATGTAAAGAGAACTGACAGTGATTCAGGAAAAGGTAAATGTGGGTTAAATACGGAAAGTACTTTGAAGAAAGAAAAAAAAAAAAGTTATAAGAAAACAGCAATTTGATAAGAAATTGTTTTGAGGGAAAGCAAGTCCCCCGAGTGGGAAGAAGTGATGCATCTCAGTGTGGGGTCTGGTCCTGTGTTCTGAAAGCTTTCACTATTGTCAGTGTGATGCAATCGCAATACTTAAAATCATGTGCACATTCCAGATAGATGCTACAATTTGTCCACCATTAGCAAATTTTTTCATCAGTTGCTGCTGTAAATCTTCCCCTACCCCGTTTCTGGAGATTTTCCTGACAAACAAGGCACTTGTTTAAAAAAATTAACTCTAGTGCCCAGGTGTGGTAAATAATGAATTTCATGTACTTTATGCTCCTGCTGCAAATACTAATTCTCTCCATATACTTCAAGATTTTAGCTGCCTTCATTGTTTTTGGAGATTTTCAGTGGGGGAAAAAAAGGAATAATTATTGGTTTCCTTTGGAATTTTACCTTGAAGACATATGCCAGTGATTTTGAAAATATATTAGTTCTGCCCTTTCCTATTCCCCTGAAAACTTACAATGTAGCAATGAAAATCTAGCAGAATTTTGGCATTGCTTGAATAATTTGTCATGAAGCTTCATTTCTTGCCATCCAGAAAAAAATTTCAGCCTGAAAACAATAGGATGGCTCTTAAAAATGGTGAAATTTGGCTGACAAAAAGGACTATGTTTTCTCTAAGATCCCTGTGTTTTTAAAATAAAACACTTCCAGAAATAGTTTGAACCTCTTATTTTCTCTGTTCAGTATGGAACTATTCAAAAACGGGATAGTTATTTTTATTTTGTGGTATAATCATTGAATACAAGAAAAATCGGGAGACTAGCACTGCAGACAGAAATACTTTCTAGTGAAATTCATACTCTTTCTATATTGACAGCAAAGAAAAATCATGCTTAGTGCCCTGTGCTGCTTTGCAGCCTGTGGGATTTCAAAAGTTTCTGTAAGGACAGCTACTGCTGCTGGTATCTGTTACTATTTGGAAGCTAATTTGAGTGTCCCAGCTTTTACAATTTTTCTAGAAGTTTTCCTTTTCCTTCTGGAGCTGCTTATACAGCAACCTGAAGTACAGCTGCGGATACAGAATATGTATGATTTTGTCAAATAATTTTCATGAAACTGTAAGTAAGACTTTTACCTGGACAAACATTAATTCAGAAGCTAGTTTTGAGACACTCTCACATTGTCACTTAATCCATGTCCACTTTCATGTCCATTTTCTCCAAGCAATGTCCCTAGTTCTAGTGATGTTCATCACTGTCATAGCCAGGAAAAGGGACTCCTGGATGTGTCTGATTAGTAGATGGACTTTGACTCAACTGCAGAAAAAAGAAACACAGTTTAGAGAGGAAAACAATGCTAAAATCACAGGGGATGGAGAAGAATATTGTCATCAAAATATCTTTTCAAAGACTAGCCTACATGAGATATGTTTTTGGCATATCCTGAGTGTATCACGTACCAACTGTCATTGTGAGGTAAACACAAGAACAGATGTTTTCAACTCAGGATCCAAGAGGCTTTGCATTACTTCAGCCATGTTGATACCATTTCAGGGGTGGTTCTGGGCCTGGGAAGATCCTGTCATTTTGCTCTGATGTCTGAAGATACGGAAGTGTGTCTAGGGAAAGTGTTATCACATACAGTCCCTGATATGAGGGGATGAGCCACGGTGATTGCACCCACCAGACCTGAGGGACCTTTGCCAACAACGAGAATCAGATGGTTCGGGAAGCTGTTTAACATGAACTTACAGAAAGTTCTGGTGTTGGTGTATACATGTTGCTGAATACATGAAGAACCTTATTTAATCACCTCTTCCTCTGTAAATTAGTAGAATTTTTATGTCACTACTGCCAAAGTCTGGCCTTCTCTACAGAGAACTGGAGTGTAGAAAAATCATTTTTTTTACTTATTAAAGTTTCTGTGACAGTCATTAGTATTTGGTACTTAGACATTACCTTGGCAACCCCTCTCCCAGTAATACTGAGCTTAGACACCATCTTTTGTTTCTGCTCTTGTTAACCATAATTGGAAAAGGAAGAAATCAGAATTTGGTTTAGATTTGAATATGTATGGCCTTATTTATGTATGAGTGCAATGAAATAGTGTTTGTTTTCTTCCAGATTTAAGTCTCCAGCCTTTGCTTTTGAGGTGCTGAATTGCTAAGGGCTTTTAACAACAGTAGGCACATCTGAGGTGGCTTTGTGTTTCTGCCCCTTCAATATGAGGTGGAAATAGAATGCATCCTGTACTGCATCCTGCAGGATGTTTTTTTTTTTCTCATTGGTACTTATTACCAAAAATTTTATTATTCAGAACGTAGGTCCCCAGCGTGGACTAGGTGGAATTTTAGCTTCCTCTTTTCCACCCACCTGTCCCTGAGCCCTCAGAATGAGGGCTCTTAATGATTTTTGTAGCATCTCAACACCTGATGCACAGCTGAGGAAATTCACCCTGCTGACAAATTATTTTGGCAGACAGTGACATGCAAAACACTCCCACACACCACGAGACTACAAATTGGCTTTTTTAGAGACATCTTGCTTCTTGACTGGCATCCTGCTTTGCACAAGGGAAATGCAAGCAGTCCAGCTCTCCTCTTCTCCTTGGGGTGATTTCAAGCAATAGAATACATATGTGCTTGACCAAAGGGTCAACTACCACCTGGCTTGAAAATACTTTCTGAATAGTTCCAGTAGATAAGGGGATGAAAAAGAATTTTCCATGTGGAATGTTAAACTTTTTTTGTAGGAGTGTCTTTAAAGGATAAAATTGATGTTGGCAGAGTACAGATAGCTGGGTGCCTTGCTTTTCTTTAAGTGGTTTGCCATAACAGCTATAAATCTGCTTTCCCCTCTCTGGCTGATAGCCAAGAGTGAAGCAGTAGAGTTCTTTTTCTCTTTTCTTACGAATCTTTTTCCTTTTTTTCCCTTTGTTTCCATCCCTGCTTGCTTATTTTAGCCTTTGGATTGAGAAGCAGTATCTGTGCTGAGAAGTAAAGTATCTTCACAGCAAAGAAGGCAGGGCAACATATCAAGACAGTCACTTCTTGTACCCTTATTTTCCCTTTGGCTTGGTGAAAGAAAATGACATTTGATAAATTGATCTTTAGGACCTACTGCTTTCCTGTAAGCATCAGACATGTGGTAACTGCCTGATAGAAGAGAGAATGGAGTCAATGATGTCACTGTTGAATGTGAATATCCCTCTCTTCAGCTTTTTGGAGTGGAAACAGCAGACCTATGGCCCCCAGTGACATTAAAGGAACTGGAAGAGGGGCTAGCTGGGTTTACTGGGGTGATATATTGACAGAAAGAAAGCATGTATTCTTCTGAGCTTGCTTTAAACACTGTTATAAATATAGGGTGAATATCCTCCAGCACGGCAGTCTTTCAGTTCAGTAAAAGTTGGAAAAGAAGCAGTCCTTGTAGGTTTAGGTAATATATATATTTGTGTGTACTTGTTACTTATTTGTAAGAGTTGAAGTAAGAAAAAAACCCAAACCATCCCAGTCCTAGTTTTCTGAGCATTGCACAGGAATAGCAAGCCTGTGTCCATGTGCTCTGTCCCTGCCATAAGGAGCTGCCATCTGCTCAGAGAGGAGACTAGTTCTTAATGTGCTCTCACTCAGTACCAAGCTGTCTTATCAAAGCCAAAATTAATAAGCTTCAGGGCATGGGTATGAAACACAGTGCTGTACATATGTAACACACACATTGGAATACATAGTGTGTCCAAACTTTCACACTAGGACATCTCATAATATGCATTCAGACTGTATTTATTGGTACTCCGTTCATATTCCTAAATTCTGGTTTAACAGACTTGCAAAGAGAATAGAAATGTAGTTCGGTAAAATAACTGCTCTAGACTGTCACACAGAACTACTACTTGGCCTGAGTCGACTGTTAAACTGCAAAAAAGTCAAACCTTTGCTAACTTTAATTCTTCAGATATCTGCGTGTTTGGGTTTTGGCTGTGGCTAGAAACTGGAAAGTATCAAAATACCATGCAACAAAAGGCTAGAAACAAAGCATAGTCATGTGCAAATACGTCATCTTTTGAGGTTTGCAATTTAGTATTTTTGACCCACAAAGTTCAGCGTGTTGGGATGGGGCTGGGAGCAATATTTTGACAAGAGCCTTCACTTGACTCATTGAACAAAAAGTGAGGTTTTTCACTAGGGCTTCTTGAAAAATAAATTGGTGAGCTGGTTTTGCCTGGTGGAGATGTGTGTGAAAGTGGTTTATTTCTTCTGGAAAATGTTGCTTGAAGCAGAAAGTACTTGTGAACATGGGCTGGGTTTGGTGTGCTTGGGTTGGGGAGAAATTCTCTGGTTCACCTGGGAACTGCTGAGGGACAGGAAGCATCTTCCGCAGGCTGTGTGTCTTGGCATGGATGCTCTGCAGGGAGCTGACCTTGCTCTTCCATGTCTAGGGTGTGTGTCCGAGTCCCTTAGCTGCAGGCTTATATGTCAGGGTGTAGGAGGTACTTTCTCTTCTTAAAATGCCTGCCAGAGGATTTCTTGGGTGAGAGGAGAAACTTCTGAAAGCTTAAAAGCATTCAAATGGGGAGGGAGAAAAGTTGTCCCCACTTGCCTGCTGCTCCTCTGTGCTGGGAAAGAAGCACTAAAACCCACAGCTTTGTCTCAGTAGCTGAGACCAAGCAAGCGTTTAGCAGTGCTGGCACAGAGGTGTGTGTGTAAGGGAGGAAAATACATGAGGAGTGGGGCTGTAATACATAGCCTTGCTGAGGTTCCTGGCAGTGTTGATGCCCATGGGCAAGCAGGGACAGATGGACCTGGCTAAATTGTACCAAAAGCTGAAATCAGAGAGCCAGAGGTGGCTTGGAGCCAGTGTAACCCTGACTCCTAGATTCTTGTTTCTGTGCCAGGCATCTTAAAGTGCAGCACAAAACCATATCTGAAACTCCCATTGCAAGTTTTATTCTCCATTAATGTAGCAGGAGTGTAAGGGGCTCAGCAATTCTGCTCTGCCTAGGACCTGTGTGTTATGCACATTAACTAAGGTGATTTTTAAGTTTTTGTTGTTTTAAAGATAGCAAGCAAGTGAGGGTTGTTTAGTGCTTAGCACTTACGAAAATCAGGCCACTTACATAGGAACATAATTGCAAGAAATTGTTTCTGAGGGATTCCTGTGTTTCAATCTCTTCTCCCAAACCCGCTAAAGGCTATTTCTCAGCAGTGACTGGTTTGCTTTGGGGTAACAAACGCACCACTTAAGGTAGCTTCTAGATTGTTTAACAACCCAAACCGGCCTAAGATTATTTGTGTGGTATCTCAAGATGCCAAGCAGCTGATGTGCTTCATCTCCATCTAGCTTGAGGGCCAAGTGGGAATGTGTCTTCTGAAGCAAAGTATAGCTGATGTGCTTGCAGGGTGGCTGTCATGGCTTTGTAATTGCTGGAATATTCCTTTCTCTGGATTAAATAAAACATTAAAGTCATAGGAAAATGACCTCTGGGTTAATCTTTTCCTGGAAAAAGTAGAAGTACACAGATCCATTGTTGAGGAAAGAGCCCAGATAATTTGTTACCTAATTGCACCTAACATCTTTTTTTGATTTTTCGTGTAGAATGTTAAGCAAGTCTATATACCTAGCCCCTCTAGTTCTGGTTCCAGGTCTTCTTAGTAAAGAGCTGTTTCAAACAGCATCCAGTGCCTTGACATCCAGTCTGTTGTTTTGCCTAAGTATTACATGGTGTGGCTAGATCTCACTTTATTTCTTTTAAGGTTAGAGCCACACCAGCTATGGACTTTCCTTTGCCTTTTGACCCCCAAATTCATCAAACAATTGACATGTAGGTCAGTGAGGATTTTTAAGATTTAATTCAGATCTGGAAATGGAAGAATAACATTTCAAAGAAGCTTGGATCAAGCCCTCTTCAAAATTAATGTCTTTTACATTCCCCTGAGATATTTTGGTTCGTGTGGTGATATGAGAAAGATAGGCCAAGTAGTTAAAAAAGACAAACAACAAACAACCCATGATCACCCTACAGTGATCCTGCTGATCATTTGGAAATACCTTCTTTTTCAAGTAAATAACACACCAGCTTTCTTAAGTCATGTTTTGACCTTTATTCCGAGGTAGAGATACTTTTTTCAAGATGAATGTGTTAGAGTATTTCTCTCTCCTTCTTCTTTTTCTTCTTTTTTTTTTTTTTTTTAAATCAAGGTTGAGCATGTTTGGGTTTATGTCTGATTTTGCAATAAAATCTTTTATTCCTTTGTAAAGCAGCAATTCCCAGGCAACTCCTCTGGGTGTCAGTACAACTTCAGGAATAGCTGCATTGTGGCGTTCCAAGCCTTCATTCAAAGCATTCTACAGTGGACAGAGAAATGGTGAGATAGAAAGTTAGGCAGTACCGAGAAAAGATATGGAACAATATAAGGGACATAGACATGTCCGAGACACATGAAGGAATACATCTGAGCTGCCCTTGTTTTCCTAAGAAGCGCTAAGCTACATTCCTGTATCTTGGATGGCTTGTGAAGAGCCTGAGGTAATGGTTAATGTACAGATAGAGATTGAGGCTGCTGAAGGAAGTTACAGAAATGCTAGAAGTAGTACTGATTTCTTCCTTTAGCAGAACTAGAAAAAATTGGGCTCTCCAGATTATTGTTACATATTAACAGGACATGTCCGAATGGATTTCTCAAAAATACTAAATAACTTCTTTTCTAGAATTTTCTAGATTCAGGAAGCATTGCTGGTGAGCATTTTCCTACATGTGTGAGGCTGTGTAGCCATTGTCTATGAGAAGTGGTTAAGAGGAAAGAATGACAGGAAAGCTGGGATAGTAAAAGCTCTCCAAGTAGTAGATGCTGAGGGATAAGGAAAACAAGCAGTTCTGCCTTTCTGCCAGCAAGATATGAGACACTGTCTGCAGCTGGGGCTGCAGGGGACTCACCAGTCGCAGAGTTGATGAAGATTGCTGAATGAGGGTGTTTCCTCACCTTTATTTAAAAAATACTTTACATGCAAAAAATTTTCTTCTATTATAATCAGAGAATATATGAATAAATCCCAATAGGGATGACACTTTCATTTCTGAAGAGATGTACACACAAAGTAAGAAGGAATAGATTTAAACTGAAAGCTCTTTCCCTCCCCTCATCACAGGCAGCTATTGTCAGACTGAAATAGAAAGTTTTCAGAAATACGTTGCTTAAGAAGGGAAAAAGGGGAATGGTCATAAAACCCAGCAGAATTGCTGCACACAGATTGTTATTTGGCCTTTACATTGTAAATGGCTGGTTTTAAATAGCCTTGGTGCAGATGGTTTCTGCTACAGGTTTATTGATTAAAATAGCTGCTTTACATCAGCTCTGGGTTTGTTTATCCAGAGGCTTTTGTCTTCATGAATAATGTACCCATTTACTGAAATTTTGTTAGAATTCATCTGCTGAAAGCTGGCTGTATTTCTCTGGGTTCCGAAGCCTCAGATGACTAGGCTCAAAATTGTGACAGTCCCTGCCCTTCCCTCCTTAGAAATGAATATTCCCTCTTCCACCCTTCCAGTACTGAATAAATCTAGTGCTTAAACACTGGAGAGTGCACTTGGAAACAGCTGTGTGTGTGTTTGGCTGTTGGAAGAAGGCTTGTATGATATTGAAGGCTGTCTTGGCTATACTGGGGATTAGATTTTTGCCAGCAGTTGATCTAAAGCCTGTAAGTGGAAAAAAAAGTGAGCTTGGAGCAGACGACTAACTCTGAGGCATAGTGCTGTTTTAGGTGGGCATGTCTCATGCCTTTAGTATCATAAGTCTTCCAATTTGCTGGAAGCAAATTATTATTCAGCCTTTGTATGTGTTTCTAAATATGTGTACCTCATTTCCTGGGAGTTCTTTGTGCATTCTGTGTTAAGCACAAAGGGTTGCGTAGTGAGGGTGGAATAGGCAATGCACCGCTTCACGTTGCAGACTGAGGCTTGCAAGTGCTGTTATCTCTTCTGAGTAGAGCTTGCAACTCCGCAACAGGAGGAGAACACTACTGCAGGACCTATAGTGAAAGGAGGGGTACAAACAGCATGGAAAGCAAACGGAGGTGGTAACATGCTTTCCCTCCTCCTCGCTTCTGATCCTCTTACCTATTGTCATAGTAATATTTGTCTTCCCCTTAACTAGTCACTACAGCAATAGCTCTTCATAAAGCATCTGTCAAATCAGGGCAAGAGAAAAGTCAGATTAATGCCTTCGGTGAAAATACTTGAAATTGGGCTTCCTTTCATATTTATGCTTGAGAAAAGAGCATTGTTGGTAGAAGAGCTAATTTAATCTCATGATCCTGGAAATGTAGCCAGTCATAGACAATCTGGCCTGTCTTTACTCTCTTGGGGAGGTGATGAGCCTTTCTTTCTCCAAGTTAGTTTTACACCAAAATAAAACCAGAAAAAAACTAACAATTGATATAAAAAATAAGCAATTCTGTTCTGAAATAGCCAAGAACAGGATATTGCAGTGCCTGAACCTTTTCCTGAAGATTTTTGGGATTTCATTTGTTTTGTTTAACAAAATGAAAATCTCTTCAGGATTTCATTCAGGAAGGTGTTTTGACCCAGGTGGAACCACAGATCTTGACAGCATATTAGTTATTCTGAAGTATCTCTAACTTGTCTCTACTTCTTTTAAATCATGGAGGTTGTGAGAATGATAACTTGCTTCTTTATGACAGTCAAACACACAGCTAGAATCTTACTAGGAGGGCAGCTGACAGGCACTAGATAGATGGTTACTCTGTGGATGTTAGCAGCTGAGAATCCTCCCTTCTCAGGATACCTGTCTGGTGACCAGTGCTGCCACAGTATATCCCTCACACTTCTCACAGACCTGAGAGATAGATGTGTGACCGGAAATATCAGCATCCACTGGATTTTTTTCCTTTCAGGAAAGCCCCTTGTGGATGTGGAGCGAGTATGTGTGGTTTAGAGCCAGTCATTCGGCTTTCTTTCTTTCCTCCCTTAGAGCCCGTCATAAACACGGCGCAGACCAGACAGTGCATAAAATGCCCAACACTATTCATGTGGACTTTTTAGCAGCCTCACTTTCTTACATTATAGTTACAAGTACTTGAATGATTTGGAACACCTCCCCTCTGATAAAATGTGTGGGCTAAAATAGTAGGGGAATATTGAAAGTCCTCTCTACTCTGTCAAAATACTTTATGTCAGTATTGGAACAAAGGAATCCTAGTTTATTGTGGTTGAACCTTTGGTATCTCCAGTGGTGGAAGCTCTCACTGAGGCTTTCCTGTGGCTGAGATATTTGAAACCTCTCTTGGTGACTTCACAGCAACATTGGAAAGTTTGAATTTATGCTATTGCATTTCCTTGTGAACGCAGGAATTGGCTCTCCAACCACTCTCTTAATGATGGGTGAAATGACCTAACAAGCTGCAACTTCATTAGGGTGAGGCAGAGAGGTGCATGCGTACACATCAAGATGCTGTGATAATATAAACCTTATTTTCTCAGGACACCGGGCTACAAGAGTTCCCAAAGATGCTTGATGAAGCCTTTCAAATGAAAACACTGCTAGTAGCAACAGTAGTACCTGTTAAATTTCTTACTGTTCAGCCACTGTGTTCAAGGTATGCAACAAAGCAAAAAAGGCACATGCCAGTAGTATTCTGAAAATACGTATGAATTTTGGGCACGCTAAATATGCACAAACACGTTTTTCATCCCTCCCTTCAATATTTTAATTGAGAAGGCGGTGTTACCGTAATAGTGTCTTGCCTGTTGTTGATGCTTTAAAGAACTAATGACATGTGGTTTACCAAGCATAAAGAAGAGCTAAATTATAGGATAATCTAAATAAATATCTGAAAGGTATTGAAACTATGCAATTGAGAAACAAAGCAAAGGAATAAATTCTACTGATGCTGTGGGATACTGCATTAGCAATGGATGGAGAGTCAGGATACGTGAACTAAGGAACCTGGCATGACTCCTGAATGTAGAAGTATTTTTAAGTACCTAAAAATTTGCACCTCTTGATATGGTGCTTTCTGCACTGTTTAACCTTGTAGGAAACACTGTATGTTGAGATTTGACTTTCAGAAGGTCTTCTGCTGGGGCTTGTGGAGGAAGGCCTATAACGAACTGGTCAGAGCAGTGGGGCATAGTCCTAGTGATGCCTGCTGATCCTCGGGGTTACTTGCATTCCTACTGTATTTCCACAGACATGGCTGAAGTGCAAGGGCAGAGCTGGCCTGGCTTGCAGCAGAGCAGGGTACATGCCTAGGATGTTCAGCAGCAATCAGAGGGTTTAATGGGCGTAGAGGATTCATTAATTCTGATCCATACAGACACATTGGCTTCTTGCACAGTCAGAATCTTAATTAGGCAATCACATTTTTTCCATTCACAGTGACCATTGCTCCAGCTGTGCTGTAACTCTTTCCTCTCTTTCTCTGGAAATCTCTCTCCTTTTTAAAACTAAAAATTTGCATACCTCATTAGGAAAGTTTCATTCTTTTCTTTCCGTCTTTCCTGTTTGCATCTACATATTTGCATATTTGTATATCTGCTTCTGATGTCCTATAATCCCTCAACCTTCATTTTCAGGCCCCTGTTATAGAATGAGATCATGACTCCTTCTTCAGCTCCTTTATTCCTCTAAATCAAGGGTTTCTAACCCTTCTTTCCCCCCCTCCAACCCTCAGCCCCTGCTGACTCAGTTAAATATACATGTGCTCTTTTCCCCTTTGTTCCTTCTTTTTCCTTCATCCGTCTGTGGCTGCTTTTCTTATGTCAGCTTTGATCTGTTTGCTGGCAACACTAACATTTTTAAATCTTTAGTAATTTGTTATTTTTGTACATTGGTTCAAAATTAAATATATCTTGGAAAGGAAGCATGGGTTGGCCCATTCACTGCAGGAACAAACTCCTTGTTACCTGGGTGGGCAGGCTATATATGACGTTGAAAATCTTTGCTGGGAAGTGCTGAGGCAATGGTCCAATCCACTGCATGCTGTCAATCTGGTCTCAATAACCAAGGCACATCCCAGATTTGGCTGTACAGCTAGCCCCACTTTTGCTAAACCAAGCTATTGCAGCAAAGGAGAAAATGGAGGGCCTATACTTTATACCTCTTTGTGTTCCTGTGTTGTGGGTGCTGACCAAAACGATGTGGAGTGTGATCCTGAATGATGAGAGCTGTGATACAGTTCTCTGGAATTCGGTAGGGCCCTTGTGTTCATCAGTGGGGGCACAGAGAGGTCCCTCATGTTTTATAACCCCTCACTCTTTTGGAGTTATTATCAGAGGCTTAAGCCACTGGTTCGGGTAGTAACTCTTGTGTTGCTGCTGTTACATTGCATTTTACTGTACTTACATCTGTCCAGACCTTTTTTTTTTTTTTTTCCTTTTCTGTTTATGTTGCTTTTGTGAAGATGGCATGAACTGGTATTAATTACGACTAGTGTTTTATGCTCTCCACCACATTGACGTAGTAAGAAAAATGGCCACCTTAATGACTGCAAGTTCCTCTGAAGCTATAATTTCCTCAACCACCCCTAGCTGTGAGGTTTTCTCCTGGCTCACACTTCATTATGGTCCCTTCAATAATCTCTGACGGAGCAGGACTTTCTCAACAGTAATGATGTCAGTTATTTCCAACAGTAACAGTAGTAGATAAGTTCTGTGCCAAGTACCTACAGAAACTCCTGGCATGAGTGCTTAACAGTGCAGCCACCAGCTGCCTTATGGACGTGATTCCATATGGCCACCCTGGTCTGCAGAACCTGCTCTCTGTCTCTCTCCTTTTCTGCTCTTGTCAGATGTCTTCCAACCCTCCTTTCTAATTTAGCCCAAGAATAAAACCTTCCAACTCCTCCATACTCTATTCACCACTGTGATATTGAACCTTATTTGTGGCTTTTCCATACCAAAGATTGACTGGACTCTGTTGTTTTATTCCAGGTCACCGGTCTCTTCAGAAGATCAAGGTAAGAAGTGTTTTATAGATACCAATAGCATATTAAAAATGAGACTAAAGACTAGCTGTAAGCTGTTTTAACACAGCTGTGGTGGAGAAAAATGATTTTATAAAAAGGAAACTTTGATGTTGCTCAAACTTTGTTCACCTCTAGACAGCAAGTACTTGTTCATTTAGTTCAATATTTGGGGCTGGCAGAAGTTAACCCAGTGTTGAGTTATTTGTAAAATTAATCTTGCTCAGCTAAACTGAGCTATTGCAAGTGTTTGGAATTTATTCACACAAGTGTGTAGAGCTTCACCTATGAAAATTTATGTGTGAGCTTAAAGGATGATACACAGTTTTTGTGAACATGGGTGGATCTCTTATGATGCTTATACAACAGCACTTTTGTAACAGAGGAGAGTGGTTTGTGTTTAAAGGCTTGAACCCAAAAATCAGTTTGGTAGCATGGTGTGGAATTTAGTGCCACTAGGAGCTTCTACATATGAAAATCTCAGGGCTTGAGTAACAAGAGTTGCAGGTTATGGTAACATACTTGCTCTGAAGGAGACTGAAGTATTTGGTCTTCCTCTATGGATAAAGAGGGAGTTTGCAGTAACTAACTGGCTAATAATAGACCTAGGTGGTATAAATATTTCTCTGCAGTACATTAAAGTATGCTTGCATTGGTACAGAAATCCAGAGGCATACTGCAGGTGAGGCAATAATTGCACTGGCAGAGTTGCACAATGAATGGTAAAAAAAAAGGGTTAGGAGATTGTAACCGAGAGGGGAGAGTTCATCATGTAGCTCTGACTCTGGAATATTGTTTTGGACCACAAAAGAAAAAAATACCTATTTTCTTCTGGCATTCAATTTATATGCAACACAATCAGCAAAATTTCTGGACAATGCAATAAGTATTATTCAAGAAAGTTCTGGATAGGGAATAGTAAGGATTATTACAAATGGAGACGTAAGGAGGTCTGAGCCTGGAAGTATGTCACAGAAATATGTACGCCTGGAGTGTGGAGTGATGAGTTAGGTATCAACCTACGTTGTCCTTGGCTCCAGCCAAGATCTTTTTAGTCCAGTATAGTGACTGTCAAACATATCGTCATTAATAAATTCTCTTCCAACTCCTTGGCATGTTATTTCTTAGTAAAGAAAGTTGTAAAGCAAGCCATAAAAATAGTCAAACATGTCAGACCAAAGATATATCTAGCCCATCTAGTCCATTCCTAGTGTCTGATAGCAGTGGATCCCCTGACAACTAAGAGCACAAGAATTACAGAAGTATACAGTTTGAATTTCCTGGTGTGCCCTATCACCTTTCTGTGATTTACAGCTCATTGATTTTGTGAACTAGAGGTAGTTTTCTTGTTTAATAGTTCATCTGCTTTTTACCATGACCACAGCTTCTTAATATAAAGTACTAGAGATTTGTGAGAAGTTAACAGTATACCCCATTTCTCCAATCCTCAGAAGAAATTTGAAAACACTGTGGTCTAATACAGTATTTCAAGACCTGGACTCAGACTGCTTGTTGGTGCGTAAGCTTGTTAATGATAGACTGCTCTTGCTTTTTCATTTCTCTTACATTTATTCTATTGCTCCATTTTTATCTATTAATGGAGCAACAGACAGTGTAAATTTATTTCCTTGTATATCTTTAAACTTCTGTATTTCCTGATGTCATAATGCTTTCCTTCTTTCCACTATTTTTATACTGTTCTAGTTTTTCACAAAATCTTCCTGTTTGCCATCTACCATCTGCTTCCAGTCTGGCTTTTCAGGTTTGATAAATATCTCTGAATAGCCTCTTCCTTCTCTTTCTTCCCTTTCTCCCACAAGAAACCTTCTCTCAAATGCAGAGTGAAAGGCCTATGTTCCCTTGACCAATTAGTGATGTGATAGTGCTAGTTATTAGAAGTTTTGTGTGGATTATCTAACTAGATTTGTCATCCATGTAAATATGTAGGAGCTTCTCTCAAACACAAAAGATTTCACATGCCTCAGTGACTTTTCAGAAAGAGAGGTCCAGTACTTGGATTTCCTCTCTCCCACTATGCCACATACAGACCATGGTAAATGACCACAGTACTTGAAAGAAAATGTGACAAAGGTGCTGTAGCACAAGCTCTTTTGAGCGTAGGTGCTTCTCAGTCCACCTTGTGCATGTGTGGAAGAATCTTGAATTAGTCTTGGATCTGAAATCTCTTACCTACACAAAAAAGAGAGGGTACAGGAGAGAGCTGAAAACTTATCCCTGAATTGCCTGTCCTTTAGAGTGTTTATGCACACCTCTCCTGGTATATTTTTCTTAGAGTAGGTATCCAGGAGTCATTTTTGAGATGCTTATTTTCATTATTAATCAGTACTCAACTGTGTGCCTATTCAAGATGTTGAACATTCATATGTAGTTTTATAAGGCAATAATGCTTTGGGGTGCACAATGGGGCAAGACCCAGCTGTAGAATAACTTACTCTCACTAGCATCACTCTATGTCAGCTGCTCTCCCCTGTTATGGGACACATTTCAAGGGCTGATTTTCTGATGATGTGATGTGCTGGGTGTTACTAAGAAAAGGCACTTTCTCTGTTGTGTTGGATCTTTTGTTTTAACTTCCCATTTGGTTCCTGATCTTTTCTTCTGCTGTTTCTCTGTGTCTTTAATTTCCATCGTCCTTGTCTTCCTTTTCAAATGTCTCTTTCCCCTTGACCATGAGATTGCATTCTGCATAGATTCTTGCATTGTGCTCTTCACTTTGGTTTCTGAATGTCCTGCTTCTCCTCCAGTGTGGACTGCCTGTTTCAAGCATTAGTTGCAAGCAGTAGCTGTAGCATCTGTAGTGTAGTAAGAGAGTTGCTACCAAAATTAGCATCTACTGTGAGTGGCACTTCCATTAATCCCTGACAAGACAATGCATTATGCTGTCTTGAAGAGAGGGTGAGGATAAAGCACCATCTGTCTGGGACTGGGCATCTATTGAACAATTGTAACAGCACACAATGCTCCTTGTTGTGGACACGTGTTAAAGGCACCTTTCTCGATTACCAAACAGAGCCATTTTAAGTATTACAGAAAGGGAAACAGTACTGCTAGAAAATCCCAAACTTCAAAAGAGAAAAACTAAACCTCTTAAATATTTTAGAAGGTTTGTGTTTTTGTGCTTGGTACAGGTGGTTAGGAAATACATAACTACAGAGTGAAATCTGTCTTCTTCGTTCCTTTTTTTTTTTTTTTTTTTTTTTAAATTAAAAAAACCACATACAAAACCACAAAAAGAGCAGATAAAACCCCTAACCTCCAAACTCCCTAACTGACTGACAAAATGGAACAAGCCAAGTAAATACCAAAGCACAATAGTTTAGACAGGGCATTAGGGTGATGGCTGTGAAGAGTGAAATGGAAGGAGTAACTCTTCAGTCATGTGGGCTCTGGTGGAGTTACTTGCCCTGCAGCCTTGGAGGACGATGGTCGATGGTCGGTCTTTGGGTGTTGGGACTAGCTGAGTCAACAATAGGCAAGTGGCAGGGCCACATAACACTTGGTGCTTGTCCTGAGGGAGGGGATAGACAGCTGTATTTTCACTCTATAAAACACCGGGTCTTATGCTCAGGTAGCCTGAAGTTGTTGGATGTTATTGAAGGAAACCGTATCCGTTGTTTTTAGATCAGGTATGGTACTGTGATGGAATGCAGACTTCTAATACGTTGCCTGGCCAGTATGGTCATTCCCTGGTTATCACTGGGTGAATGGTTGTTGTTTACCAAACCTTCTTTCATCCAGCACCTTTCAGTACTGCACTGTACACTCTATGTATGCTAGATCATGTTCTGCCCATTCTTATTCACAGCTGGCTTGCAGAAATCTGTCTACAAATTTTCCCATGCTAATGCATTGAAAAATATCCTTATATTTTACATTACCTTTGGTCTAGCTTCACCTGGGTTATTTTTACCATTCTTTGGTTACCCTGTGTAACAGAGTTGGATGTTCTTCATCATCACCTGAGCAACTGAGGGAAATGCTCTTAAAAAGAGTACAATCACTTCCGTTCCCATTTTAGTCTTATAGGAAAAAATACCAGCAAACTATTGAATGGCAACACTCAAAGATCTTTCAGATTCTGGCAAATGGTGGTTTTATCCAGTATGGATATCCTATCCTTAGGAGGGATTTGTGCAGAGCCAGGAGTATATTAGAAGTGAAATGGGTTTAAATGGTGACCTTCATATTAGCCTCTCTATGAAGAGTTTTGCACAGGGATTGCTTGGCCCAGGTTCAAACTGGATGTTTGGGGTGGGAAGTATAATTCTGTCTCTAGATGTCCCTCTGGATAGAGGGAGCTGCTGTATGAACTGAGTGGAAGGGTGTGATCAAGTGTACACATGGAAGACATGGCAGCTTCATCCCATACAGCAAAATGCTTTGCTATGCAGTATCTGCTCCTGCCTTGGAGGCATAATGTCTTGTGCATTATGATATTTGCTCCAGTGCTGTCTGGTCCATTAAAGAGAGGAGGTCTGAACCTGTGCAAGGAGGAAGATGGCTGTAGGAGCCCCATAAAATACCACAAGAGCTGGGAACACTCCTAGGACCTCCAATGCATGGGATGGTGCTGGATGCTGCACTTGGGCCACAACAACCCCCAGCATCGCTACAGGATTGGGGAGGAGTGGCTGGAGAGCTGCCAGTCAGAGAGGGACCTGGGGGTGCTGATTGACAGCCGGCTGAACAGGAGCCAGCAGTGTGCCCAGGTGGCCAAAAAGGCCAATGGCATCCTGGCTTGTATCAGCAATAGCGTGGCCAGCAGGGACAGGGAAGGGATCTCATCCCTGTACTCGGCACTGGTGAGACTGCACCTCGATTCCTGTGTTCAGTTTTGGGCCCCTCACTACAAAAAGGACATTGAATGACTCGAGCGTGTCCAGAGGTCAATGAAGCTGGTGCAGGGTCTGGAGCACAGGTCGTATGGGGAGCGGCTGAGGGAACTGGGGGTGTTTAGTCTGGAGAAGAGGAGGCTGAAGGGAGACCTCATCGCCCTCTACAGCTACCTGAAAGGAGGTTGCAGAGAACAGGGGATGAGCCTCTTTAACCAAGTAATAAGTGATAGGACAAGAGGGAATGGCCTCAAGTTGTGCCAGGGAAGGTTTAGACTAGATGTCAGGAAGTATTTCTTTACAGAACGGGTTGTTAGGCATTGGAATGGGCTGCCCAGGGAGGTGGTGGAGTCCCCATCCCTGGAGGTGTTTGAGTAGGGTCGACATAGCGCTGAGGGATACGGTGTAGTTGAGAACTGTCAGTGCCAGGTTAACGGTTGGACTGGATGATTTTCAAGATCTTTTCCAACCTAGACGATTCTGTGATTTGCTGTTGTCCCTGGCAGCCTGTGGGAATGTGGACTTTACTTTCTCGACCTCCTTTCTTCTTTCTGGATCCACTGCCCACTAGTCTTGCTAGTCATAGCCTGCAAAGAGATATTCTCCTTGAGAGTTTTTTGAAGCATCCTGCCATCCTGAATAAAAGGACAAGCAGATGAAGCCAAACATCTCAGTGCTGGTAGAATTTTAAAATAAATAAATAAATAAATAAATAAATTTTTAAAAAGAAAAAAAAGGCACCTCTGTTTTGTCTACCAGATTTCTTCAAAAGACTGATGGTTTCACACAGTTCCAGCTGAGAAGCTGTATTCTTCACGACACTGTTGCAGCCATTTACCTAGCAACAGATTGAGATGTCTTGGAATGCTTTCTCTGAACAAATCAGACAGTGCAGTGGGGGGTGGTCCTGACTGCAGGTATTTATTCAGATTAATTAGTTACTTTAGGAAGAAAGCCCTCCTGGATAGTGTTTTAAAAGTATGTCTGTGGCCAGCTGAGCCAACAGTTGCTTGGGGTTCTGCTCCGAGTTTGTTCATTTACTTCTCAGCTCAGCAGAGGCTGGTATTGATGCAGACTCATGGAAGCAAGAGAAAGCATTCTGTCAAAACACTTCTCTAAGGCTGAGGGAGGTCCTCTGCCCAAAACCTTTAAAAGGTGCCTATACGCCACCTCCTACTGTATCTAAGCAGGCCGAGGGGTCAGTAGGCAGCGGGGAGGGAGAGGTCTGGCAGATGTGGGCATCTGGATGAGTAATAGAGGAAAACTGGGAAACATTTATTTCCAGATGGCCACTGTCATTATCCCTTTCCCCTCAGGAGGAAGTAGGAGCAATGAATGTGTTGTCTGAATCATGGCATCTATTTTAAAGCAGAAGCCCAGGGTAGCCTTGCAACCTACGTTGCTCCTGTTTTTTGTATCTGATAGAGGCTGGGCATGGTCAGATAAGAGTGGCAACTTGTTAAACAAGAAACCAATTTGCTCCACCCACCGAAGACTCTGGCCAACAAATAAATGCTTGAACGGATTTTCAGGTTATTTAGTCCTACTGTGAAGCCCTAGTTTGTTGAGAAAGGGTTACTTAGATATTGCCAGGCAGGCACTGCAGCCAGCCTTGCAGTGGCAAAAACCTGAAGAGAGTGTGTTGGTAGTGCCTATGATAGTATTGGTCCACTAAGTCAGGGAAGGGGGAGGAACAGCGTGACCCACAATGTTCTTTTTTTTGCTATCCTTTTTATTTCTAAATAAAAAACAAAATCATTGCTTAATTATTTTACCTACAATTCTCTTCCTGCCAAAGCAATGCCAATTTATTGATGAAGTGGCTGCATTAGTCAGCCAAACTCTTCCCTGCCTTGTGTTTTCGCATGATCAGAGACGTTTTCCTTCACCACATCACTCCTGAAAATGACATTAATTGTTCCTGTCTTGGCTTAAAAATAAAAATGGTGCAAGGGAAAAGGAAAGAAAAAAAGGCACGATGTCTGCCAGATGGTACTTAGTTTATCTGCAACTGTTCTTTGGGGTTTTGGACCATTTACGAAGGAAGTCTTTTTTCTTTACAGTCATCCCTTCCTTTTGTGAATCTGAGTTAAGCGGTCTTGAAGGAAAAGTTTGGCATTAGGGTCTCAGTACTTCCACTCCTAACCATCAACTGCACTCTCAGCTCAGCACCAGTGCCACATGAACAATTCAGGGTGGAATCTTAATTGGCATCAAAGTACCTTTAAACTAGTCTGACAGTGCAAATGGGGCCTTAAAGGCAGCTTGAGTGTAATTTACATCTGCTTGAAAGCTTCTTTATCCTTCCAGAGTTGTATGAAGGGACTTTTGTGTAAGTGAGAATTCTTTCTTGCCCTCCAGCAAGCCTGTGCGGTTATTTTTCCTTTTTTTTTTTTTTTTCTTTATTTTACCCTCTCTAAACAGTGGTTTGATGCTGTGTGTTGTTTGGATCTAAAATTCTTGAAAGGAAAAGTTTTGCAATGCATATTTATAACTACCTGAGTAATGATGATTTTTTGCATGTTAAAATTTTTGTCTTATTCCCAAGTTAGGCAAATACGGTCAAAACTCTTTCAGTTCTGTCCTTTGAATCTGCACAGGATGTGGTCCTTTTGTAACTAAAGGACAACCCACAAATGTTTAGAAGGGTTTTCTGCCTCTTTGTGCAATCCTAGAAATAGATGTTATTGAGGTATGATTTATTCAGAGGGCCAGCATGCTTCAAAAGTGTCTCTCAAACCACAGGAGAATGTGTGCTTATCCACACGTTTTCCTGTACAGATGGATTAGCTTGAGATGCTGTGTGAAGGCCTTCATAATATTTCCCTTGCTGAATAGTCATCAGATGTCTGTGTCTGACTGCTGTTCAGCTGATGTGCTTTTGAGCTTTTAGTTGCAGCAGGTTGCCACACTGTTGGTTTTCATGGTCTCTTGGGAGCTATTTGAGCACTCTGGCTCTTTTTTTTTTTTTTTTTTTTTCCTTTTCATGGAAGGAGTGTCTCATGGCACTGCTGTCATGACATACCTAGACTGGTGCCATTGCTCTTGGATTTCCAAAGAAACCTAAGCCTTTCCCAAAGCTGAAATCCTGTGGGGAAGTCTTGTTTACCTGCTGTTCCTTTAGGACAGTGGGTAGTGGCAGCAAACGGATACATTTTGGAAGAATTTTAAAAATGACAAGCCTCTAAATTGCATGCATTTTTGCTGTTATATGTTCAATCATGGTTCTTATGCAGTGTTTACGCTGAGACAGAATTCCTCTTGCAAGTTGAGAAACCTTTCCCCATGACCACACCGGACAGCTGCTTCCGATATAGACCACCAGCATCTGCTTTTTCATGTCTGATGTTAGATTAGAAAGAGATGTTGCTGTCATATAGGGCTGGACTTTCTAAACTGGCTAGTAAGAGACTTTTTTTCTTTTTAAGCTATAATTGCATTTGCAAGTTGATGTCTCTTAAGGCTTACAGGCAATCAAGTTCCCCATCAAAATGCCCCTCGCTTAGTTATAATGCAGCTTCTTTCTTGAGCATTGAAATGTGAGACTGATTCTCCTGTTCTGTTAACCATTTTTTTTTCTGAAGATGTTCCATTTTGATTGCTCAGCACCAATCATGCAAAAATTTTCTGTTTGATGCAAGAGTTTTTGTCCTTTAATATACGTCAGCTTTAGATCAACGTGAAGGTAAAAATCAGCATAAAAAGAAGATGGAGGTTAACACCTGGCACAGATAGACCCAAGAGTCTTACCATCAAACAGCACTACTAAGCTTTATGATCAGGCATTCCTGTCAGTACATGGGCTGTATTTACAGGGTATTGTCATGAAAATTGACATTTTTTGCCTAACCATAGCTTTTCCTGTGCACAGCTGTAAGGAAAAATTCAGTCCTGATGGTTATGATACCAACAAATGTTTGTGTCCTTATCTTGCCATAAGTTGTGTGTTGTTGTAATAACAGTCTTCAAAGGGGGTGAGTGTCTGCTATAGGGGCTTGGTGCAGCCTTTTTGGCCCGACCACTTAGGCTATATTCAGAGACCTTTGCCTCATTCTATCAGGAGGATAATTTGGTTGTAAGAGTCAGACAGCTGCATGATGTAAAGTCCTTTTTCAGTGAACACAGAACTGATTTTCTTGTGCAGAAGTTCAAGCAAGTCTGCACAGTGGACATTTTGATTTTGTTGCTTTTATTTTTGCTAGCCTTTTGTCTCATAGCAACACAAAGATTTAACTGTTTCTGTATTTTGCCAGCATCTAGGGGACCCTTCAACCCACAAGGCTTAACCTCTGTTTACTTTTTCTTCATGGTCTTCAGTAGTTGCTTCCAATACATGGAGATGCATAAAATACATGAAAAAACATTAATTGCTCTTTCCACTTAGCTTAGCTTGGAAGAGAAGTGTTTAAGCACCGTCAGCTGAAACATCAGGTGCTGATCTCAGATTTGAGGTTGTCTTGTAGATCAAAGACCTGTGAGCTCAGTCATTACAACAAAGCGTTAATTTTGTAATTTAATTTCTCAGTCACGTATACGTATTTTAAAGGGCTTTTTTCCTCTAACGTTAAAAATGGGTTAAATATTGGGAAGAGGTAAAGGGTTTGTAAAAGCTTAAATGCAGGGATTTGCAACTTTTCTTCACTGTGGATCCCTAAAACTTTTCTATGGGACTGGCAGACCCTTCAGAAATGTCAAGTGTACGCAACTGCTCTCTATCTTAGATGCTTGTTTTTCATAGTCATCTTGGAAGGGAAGTAGTCCACAAACCAATTCCCCGTGGTGTCCTCTACCCCTTTCATCTGCAGGACAAGGTTGAAGATCATGGCTAGAGTAGAAAAAAGTCAGTTCTGTTCATTTCTGGGTAAGTTATGTTACTGTCGGTTTGTCGTGTTAGATTTGACCTTTACTAGATTGTACAAAGCTATTACAAGCAAATTATTGTTTACAGAGAAAATAATGTATTTCTGAATGATAATCTATATGGACTTCACACTCACTTGAGACTGTAGCTTTCTGAGTGATTGAAATAGAAATTATTGATTTATATAAAACTAGTGGGAAATTAAGAACGAGGGCTTGTTTTCTTATAATTTCTGTAATGCTGATCTTTAACAGCTCAGAAGGCTCCAGCTGTGTAAAAGCACTCTAGTAGTCAGGGTCAGCTTTTAATGTCTCAATGTGTAAAACAGTAATTACTTTAAATTTCTGACTATGAATTTCACAAGATCTACAACAGCAATAAAGAGCTGGAAATGTTCTGGAAGTTAATGATAGGCCAAGTGAAGTGTAATATTTCTCAAGAAATCTGATGATGTCACCTTCTGCTGCAGTTTCTTCTTCATTATCAGCTCACTAAGGTTTGAATGAGGCAGTATTTCATGAGGTGTTCCTTAAGAGTTCCCTTGAGCAAAGCTAGCAGGAGATGGTGGTGGACACTGAGGCTCAAATTCTGGGGGCCCCACACAAAATCTCTGATGTCTAATATTTTTTTATTAGCTGCCTATAACCAGTAAGAAACATCCAGCACTGAAACATGGAAGGCATATCAATTCCAAGTGCTGAATTGGTGCGCTAGCTGTGTCTTAGAAAGGGCTGGACAGTTGCAGGCACTGCCTGAAAAACAAGGTCCTGATCACTTGAGTTCATCAGCTGTCTTATATTGTGTCTTTTGAAAGAGCTAAAGATTTTATGAGCCCTAATTCAGTTGGAGTTCTGGTAGCTGAATTCTGCCATAATTTGCCATGCACTTAAATGCTGTCATACACTGATCAGATGCATTGTTAGTCTGGTATTTTTTAACCCATGGTAAGATACACTATTGCAAATCATATTTTGCTCTCATACTGCTTTTCATTCATAGATCTCAAACTGGCTGCATGGATGTGACAACTCCTTTGTGTGGAACTTATACTTTAAAGCATAGTTTTAAATTATAATGATCCCTCCGGTGGTAGACTGCAGAACTGTACTGTTCTGTAAGATTCTTTTCAATGAAAGCAAACTCCTCTCACTGACTCCCTAATGATTAGTTTGCTAACTTACTAAATATCTTCCATGTCAACTTACTTTAAACAATGAACCTTGTGATCCTGAGGTGCTACCTACGAGGGTTTGAAAGAATTTTTTTCTCTGTGTTCTTTCTAAAAGTAGCAAAATTCTGGCATGATAGCCTGGTGCTGAGCCCTGCTTATGTCTTTGGTGTTAAGCTGATCAGCAGCTTTGGGAACAGGAGGGAATTTTCCTGCAGGGCAGATGGGAAGGAGTAGTTGTTGGTTGAGGTTTTCCTTATTTGTGATGCTACTGAGAATTTTCATTGCTTTTGAAGTGAACAAGATGGTGGCAATGACTTCTGTCCCTCTCCTGCTGTTTTCTTTTGACATGTTGCAGTTGTGGGTCTGTCTTTGTTAGCCCTTACGTTTATGAAGCATTCTCATGCTGTACCTGTATGCTGTACAAAGAGCTCCCAAAACTTCTGAGATCATGAGCATTGCCTGGTCCCAGGAGTATCATACCTCAGAGACCTTTATAAGGAGGACCCCCCCACTTTGTCCTTGTTTGGTTGTCCTTGCAGGTGATCAGACATGTCTCCTGACATCATGTCATTCTCCAGGATCCCCTCTCTGTCTTAGTTTGGCCTTTAATTTAGGTACTGCAAATAGGAGGGCATTGTCCCTAGAAGTTCTGCAGTCCATGGAGGGAGATATGAAACAAAAGCTATTGCAGGGACGCCAGGCTGCTTTCTGTGGAGGATTGTTTTATCTTCTGACCATCCAGGCAGCCCTGTGAGACCTCCTAGGCATCTTGCAGACTCTGAAGTTACTGAGTACAGATACCTCACTCCTTCATTATCTGTTTCACAGTGTTTAATGACTGATTTTGCAGTGCTCTTTTAATGCTGCTGAATTCACATGCAGAACCAGAGAGCAACTGTGATTTAGTAGGTTAATTTTATGACTGCGAAGCAAAAATGTTTGTTGTAGCTCAGTCACATTAACATTTTAGAATATGAAATAAAAATAGCTGTTTCCAATAGAAACAGTGGACACTAACATAGAAATAATGAATGACACATGCCACAGGAAATGTATTGGTTTTGGCATGTATTGGAGTACTAGTAGGTGTTCTTCTTATGTCTCAAGCCGCACTAGCTTGCAGCATTACCAGAATTCCATTAGCAGCCTTTTTAACATGGTGTTTTTTCTGTTACTGCATTATCCGCTTGTAGTTGTTCAATATTTAATTTATAAGTCAAGTGTGTGGTTTGGGTCTTTTAATTCATTTTGGGGTGGTTTATTTGGAGTTTTTGTTTATTTGTGTTTGCTTTTTTTAAAATGAGGTTTCTTCTGTAATTTGGTCCACAGGGGTGGTTAGAACCATTTCTCAAAATTCTCCCAGCGGAAACTGAAAGTTGCTAGTCTCTAGCAGTTGTTACATACACAGTCTGCATTTCTGGCTGTCCATATCCTAGCAGCTGATTGTTTCTGTCAAGTTCCATCACCCTGGGCAGTGATTGACACATTTGCTGGCAGATTCAGCAGAGAGGTCAGTGATGGAGCAGGGATGGAGCAGGGGCTGTCTGCAGGGGTGTACCGGTAGACAAGGTTGAGCTTCACTGCAAAGGCAGCCTGGGGAGTCTACCACGGTGGCAGACTGAGTGCTTACTCGTTATCTGGACAGAGCACTTCAGTCTCCAGTCTTGTCAAGCTGTCACCTTTCATCAGCAATAAATCTGCTTGCTAAATAAATGCAAAAGGTAATACAACATTTTTATTAGTCATGACAAATGCTTGTCTTAGGAGAGTTAAGAAAATAATGACTTGATTTAAATATTTATTAAATCAAGTAATTTTTGAGGCATCTTTAAGACTTGAAGGTATTTTATGATATGATAGAACAAGTGCATAATTCATGTTATATATTACACCAGTGTTACTCAGAAGAAATAAACCGATTCTCACTTTAATGGTTTTAATTTTAAGCTAGCCTGGCATTGCATGTTAACAGCATTTTTGTCCAATTCCTCAGTCTGCTCTCTCTTGTCAATGCCATCTGCTTGCTTGTTTTACCATCTCTTTAAAAACCAGGTGATTTTTGCCATCTTCACCCTCCTCCTCAGTATGTCCAGCAGTCGTCCCATTTGGGGTTAGTGTGCTAAGCAATATTCATATGTTTATGCAAATGTGTTCCCTATTCTAAAGAACCTTTCTCCATTTCTAGTTCAATAGCTTCTAAGCCTTCCAGTACCCTGGCTTACAGCACTGAATTATTTTACTGTAGTCTAATCTGCTTGTTATGCCAGCTGGTTTTGTTGATCTGTAATGTATTCATTTATGCAATAGGTTCTACTCTAGCAAAGCACTTGATTTTAAGTGTGCAGGTAGACTTGGTGAAAAGAATGTGATTAGCTCAAAGCTAAGCACCTGTCTAAATACTTTGCTGGATTGGAGGCTTAGAAAAGAAAGGAAAAGATTGGTCTAATTATATTGAATGTGTTTTGGAGCTGCTTTGTCCTAATAGCTTTATCACCAGGCCAACCTCTGGTTATGGATGCTCAACATAGAAGATGTATCTCTGCCTCTTAAGAAGTAACTTCAGGGAAACCATGTCTTTAAAATACTGTATGTAGAAGGCAATGAAAAGCTGGTGTCACTGGTTCATTTGATTTTCATGTGTGTAAGGACAACAAAATTTTTATACAAGTCCGAACTGCAGTAGCCCACAGAATAAATGTGGCAGTGGGACCAGGTCGGTGAAAAAGGAGGAAAAAGATAAAATGAATGACAGAAGGGATAAATTCTGCTCTGCTATTCATTTGGGATGAGCCAATATTAGAACTACTGGGGGAAAAAAAAAGAAGGTTGTAAACCAGTGAAAAGGAAATTAGAAGAAAAGATGTACATGTATTTTTCCAGTTCTAGCTCTTACCTGTCAGTGTTTGTCTTTTTCCATCCCTCAAATCTGTGCCCTCACTCCCACAGATGCCAAATGGATTTGCAGGACTTCGTTTAACTCATGATTGCTGTAAAACTGCCCTAAATTCAATGTGATAAGAATTACTGCTACTGCTTTCCCAAGTAAGAATTTAGCTGGACTGAGTTTTTGCTTTTCCCACTGCTGTGTAGTCAGGGCACGAGGCATTGTCAAGACCAGAAAGCCACGCACAACCCAGGGTGTTTTCAAAGAAAGGGACATTTGTTGAGTCGTCTTTGCACTCCCTTCCTCTTCTGCGGTGTTTGGTTTGGATGTGTTGTTTCTGAAACCATAACAATCTCCTTGTGGAATTCACACTGTGAAGTTTCCTGTGTGTTATTTTTTCAGAGGCAAGGCTATACTATGGCTTGCTTTCCCCCTTGTTCCTCCCCACGTGAGCTTTTGGCATCTTTATCAAGAATGGCACTTGAACAAATGCTTAACTTGATTGCGCTGCCTAGACTCAAAGACAGAAATGGGCTTAGGCACTCTTGAAAAAGTATGAACTGAGGCAGATGTTTAATGCTTTCGAAGATGCAAACCAAGTAAGTGCTTTCCCAGAAAGATTACTCATAATTGGTTTTTACTATATATATATCATGATAAGGAGAGGGAGGAAAAAAGGAGGAAATAGCTGCATAGTTGTACATTTGAAACAACTTCTCATGTTTGTGGTCACTTGCCACCATGGTGTTTTTAGCTGAATGTAGCCTATACGTAGGGCAATACAGAATCCCAGTTTTTTGTCTCCCTTCTTTTTAATGGGCGTGGGATGGACAGTAGCAGGCAGTGAGCAGCTCCTGGCTCTGTGCACAGCTCTGTCCCGCCTTGCTGTGAGCCTTTGTTCACTTTGCCTATCTTTGCCTTTTTCCTTCTGTGTCTGTTTAAATTACAAAGGCTAAAAAGGTGGGGACTGGATCCTGCTCTGTGTTGGACTCTGCCTGCCAGACCTGAGTGGCAGGTCAAAATGTTTTTGTAATACAAATAATTATTAAGAATTTTCTATTTTGCCACCTAATCATCTGCAACTTGAGACTCTCAATGTATTTGAGACTGAATGACTGCTCCAACATCAGTATGAATAAAGTCTGAGAGATCGGAATATGCTTCCGCTGTGTTTGACATTGACATCTTCAATGATGGCTCAGGTGTCAGAGACTTGGGCCCACCCTGTGGCCACTCTTGAAAGGCCCCTGAAGTGTCTCAACGCAAAAATTCAGATAGAAGCATGCAGTTCCAGGGCAACATTGGAAACACTGGCTTGATGTTCCTACAGCTTTTGTGCAACATGGGCGGTCTTCAATCTGCCTGCCCGTGCAGGGTTTGCATTGGTTTTGATAGTATATGAGAAGGCAAGTTGGTTGAGGCATTGGTCTTAACTTGCACATACTGTGAGCTATGTTCTCAGCTGTGAGGCTATATGCATAATGCTTTCTGCCTAACATAGTTTTCTGTTTGTCTTATGCAGCACTTTTACAGGCAGTCATAGCTGGCGATCTGCTGAAGGTAAGTACAGAGCACTGAGTGTCCGCTTTTTCAGAGTTTTTTGCAGGTCTGATATACTGTAAATTTTATCACACCTCTGCTCAAAACATAAATAGACTGCTGTAGAGACTGCAAGTGCCATTTTACAGCCTTTCCAGGAAACCCTGAATATTAGGGGAACACATCAGTCAGGTGAGATGTGAAATTTGAGTGAATAGGATCTGGTGTTAGACAGCAACTTTCAGCTCAGGATTCATGGTACACTGCATAGAGCAATGTGTCAGTTACTAACAGGGAAATTACTATACTGGCAAATGCAGCACTGAACAGCAGGGTAGTTCTGACACAGCCCTACACAGAAAAGGATATTTTATGGCAGTGAGGTTGGTGGCCAAGCCCTTAGAGTTTCTGGAGACTTCATAACTTCTATCTAGGCAACTACCAGAACAGGTAAAACAAACCTCAGCTTATTATTTTATCATCAGATGGATCTCTCAAAACACGTGGTGTCTTGGTATTGTTAGTTATTGGGAGGAAAAGGCATGCAAAAATGTTTTGTGCCTGAAGTCTAAAGTTCCATGTCTGACAGTTATTCGGGCTGCATTTTTCAGTAGCCAAGTCAGGATTTGAAAACATGCCCGAATTTGGATGAGGACTGTGATTAATGATTGCAATTTTATCTGCAAGAAGCCAGCTTGGAGCCATTTATAAAAATGACAGTACTGTTAGGCCAACTCTTTGCCTGCAGGTGCCCCTTCTATACCTCTGCCCTTGTGCTTGTGGCTGCAGCATCTAGAGAGCAGTCCTTCAACCAGCAGTCATAGAAATATTGTCCCATTTCCACTTCTTGAAAACTTTTTGCCTGAGTTTGCTTTGACAGGGAAACTTCTTGACCTTCTTCAGATGTACTGCATCATAAATGATGCCTCACTGTCGCAGTCCTCGACCTATATTCTGCAGTGATCTGCACTGCAAATGGCTTTCCCCCGCCCCCTGCCCCCTTTCCCCCCACCCCCCGCCGAGTTTGCAGCATTTCTGAGACCAAGGGGTTGCTGTTTTCTGCCTGTTCTTACCCCATATAGTGCTTCCCCCTCCACCAGCCCCAGGTGGGATGCAGAGAGTGAGGAAGGGAGATTTGGGGCAACTGAACCCCACCTCCCTGTGGATTTTTGAATTGGAGTTTTCTGGTTTAGTCAGAAAGCGTTTGTCTCCTGTGCTGAGAAAAAAAAGAAATTTTCAGTAGAGAAGACAGAATTTTCTGTCAAATACATATATTTTAAAATATCCCAACAGTTTCACCAGAAGTAGTTTGCAAGCATTGTTAGCAAGAAATAATTCATCACTAGTAGAGTAGCAATGTCTCGTTGTTTAGGAAATAAAAACTGCTCTTCTTAACCCATATAATTGTCAATACTTCTAGTTTAATATATTTTTTCATTGGAGCCTAAAATCTGGCTTTAAAGTAATATTCCATTTTTCTACTGATGTCCTATGAATATTAGTAAATAATTTGCTTACATATTTTTCTTTCCTCCCATCTTATCCTTCTGTGGTTTTGTTTTGTTTTCTTTTTTTTTTTTTTTTTTTTAATATTTTACAGTTCATAGAGTGCTGTAAAAAAGGAGCCAATTTGTTAATCCAAGGACCTGATCACTGCTCCTTGTTGCACCATGCTGCCAAGACTGGGCATAGTGAGATTGTGAAATACATCCTGGAGCATGGTGAGTCACAGTGGGGAAGGCCACAGAGAGCTGTACTTCAGCTATGTGTCAGTCAGGTAAAAGCTCACTGTGCAGCTGAGTGCCCTCACTCCTCTGTGGGTACCCTCAGCAAAATGTCTACCTGCAGCGTGTGTGAGCAGGAGGCTAGGAATGTGGTAGCAATGACAGTAATGGCTCCACAGAAACAGAAGTTGTGGAAACAAAAATAAAGATGGCTTTTGAGATGGATGGGTGTTATCACGGTGGCATCAGTTGGGGGGCTGTGAAGAAGCAGTGTGATGCTCTAGTTAGAACCTCTGGCATAGGAATCCTCTGAACTAATTTGTTTTTCAATTAGAGCATATGTTGTAGAAAGCATCTAATTTTCATTAAAACGTTTACAGCAATGAAGAGCCCATCCAACCATTGGTATTATCTCAGCATTTAATAACACACTGGTCAGGAATCTGTGCATCTATTTCTAGACTGAAATTGTCCAGCTTGCCTTCTAACCTCCCAATATTATGTCTCTCTTAGATTCAAGACCACAGGATAACAAAAATTTATGATCTCCATTTTTTATTTATATTTATAGGCTATGATCATACCGTTTCCCTTTTTTCCTTTTGACTCTTTTTATCTTTGTCAGTAACAGGATTGCAGGCATGCTTACACAAGCTGTGCAGCAATTTGTGTGCGTATATATGTTTGAGGCAGTCACATTTAGGAGTTTCTGCCTGTTGAACTATCGTAATTTTGTTCACTGGTTGCTGGAGAGTGGTACAGTAATATTGTCACTGCTCTGCATGCAGAGATAAAGCCCAGTGATCAGCCTCCTGCACTGCAGAAAATGTTTTCTAGTCCTTTAAACCTTCTTGTAACTCTTCTCTGATCCCTCTTCAAAATATTAATGGCTATTTTGACTTCTGTATGTCAAAATCAGCTATATTATTTCAGCAGCAGTGTTAGCACTAAACACAGAGACTGCCTCTGGCAATTGGAATAAGCATTACCTAATGCTCAAAAGTTACTGCAGAAATTGTACAGAGGAGAAAAAGGCACAACTCATAGGAAAGGAAAAGGCAATAATTCATCTGTTAACATTTGTGCTAATTGGGGTGGGATTTAGCTTGAGCTTGACTCCTAAATTTAGGTGTTTACATATAGATGTCATGTAATCTATGGGTCTAAGTTCCTGTACTGTCAACAGAGATCCATAACTCAATTCATTTGCTCCTGTGTGACAGAGGTACTAGAGGAGACCTGTCCTCTTTCAGTATCAGATGGAAGTGAGGAGGGCATCTTTAATGGCAGCAGACTTCTACCATGACTAGTTCAAGGGAGACCCTAGTCAAAGTAGTCATTGCAGCCCAGCAAGTAATTCAGCTGAGAGTTACCTGCACACTTAAATCATTTAGCTAAACATAACTATCTAATGTCATTTGCCCTTGGATATCCAGAACATACAAGGCCCATAGGAGATCCGTACTGGACTGGCAGCTGGAGCCCGAGCAAGCATCCCTGTCATTCCAAATGCAACCCAAGACCTGCCCATAGGCATATCAAATGGCATGCAGTATCTGTGTGGGGGCAACTGAACTGTGCCCCAGATACCTGACTGAAGGGTTCTGAACTGCTACTTTATTCTTTTATGTATAGATACATAATATATATCATACACATGGATAGCTAAGTGTAGTTGGCCTTACATCCCAATATTGGCTATTTTTTTTCCCAGTTGTAACAAGGTTTACCAGTGCTAACTCTACCTCCTATTTAACTTCTCTGGATTATCTCTTTAGTCACATTGCATATATGTGCCTCTGTAGACAGACATAATTTCACTTTATTTTCTTCTGCCTCTGGTCTCTTCTCACTGTGCCAATTCAGTGTCACGGCTGCCTCTCCAGGATTTTTCTTAGGCACATATACCTTAGCTTACTCACAGTCTGACCCAGTTACCATTTCTTTGGTGAAGGTTTAAAATGGGATCATTTAAACTGGTAAGGATGTGAGCAGGGAATGCATGGGAATTTTTGAAGTGAATAGAGAAATGTGAGGGATTATGGACTGTTAGACAAAGACAAACCAGAAGGTTGAGCAAATGTCAGCTCAGTTCCTCTCTCCCTACTTTATCCCCAAGGATGGCAGGAAGCTTTTGCAGCTTTCCAGACATATGTCCTCTGGGGTCCTCCAAATGCATTGTTCGTTTAACATTCTCTGGGGATCAGAGAATGGATGGGACAGCGCTCTAATAGGGGCCTCCTCTCTTTCTCTCACCAAGCAATTTATGAAGCTCATTTCTATCCTGGGCACTTCTCAGTCACAAATGAGCTCTCTTGCTGAATCATCATCATCATCATCATCATCATAATGTCCTTGTTCTTCTGTTACATTCCCCGGCATCTGGCATATTCTCATCATTAATTAGTGTATAAGACCCAATCCAATGCTACTAATACGTGAGACTTTCTCTGTATCTAGCTTCTCATTTCTGCTCTTATCCACCCTTGATGAAGGTGTGTCTTACTCCCATTCTAGAATTACCTCTGCCCAGCCATACTTCCTCTGTAGTTTATCTGCTTCCCATAATGGCTGGAGATAATATTAGTAAGAGTTTCACTGCAAAATACCCTCCAGCACACAGCACAGAAAACCTATTATTAATCACACAGGGAAAATCTTCTGAATACCTTTAAAAAAACTACAACAAAACAAGACAAACCCCACCATACCAGGAATTTTAATTGCCTAAACTAGTGGGGTGAATCGAATGTGTTACAGGAGTGGAGAATCCCTCCCTGCTCATAGCACTGGAACTATGAAGGAGAGAAAATGGTGTAGTGATGCTGTGACTGTCCTTTGTGGAGATGGCTTTATGCTTTCTGCAAATATGCAAGGGACATTAATGGAAGAGATTTTTTGTGATCTTGATCAGAATGATTTCAGATAAGGGGTGGAAAATAACCCTTCTTAAATTAGAAAAAGCAGAGATGAGTCACACAAGGAGACTGCTGTGCAGTATTGCCAGATACTTAGCAGTGGGCTGGCACAAGCCTGGAATAGCAGCTGATGCACCAAAGTAGTAGGTGTCAGGATGACAGCTGCTTACTGCTGCAGGAACAGTTGTGTTGGCTGCTGTTCCTGCAGAACAGTTTCTCTCTATCCCCTGTGCAAGAAGGGAAGACACAGAGACCTATCTGTTGTTCAAGACTGCCTGCCTAAATCAGGGGTTTTTGCTTGTAGTAGTAGGGTCACCTTTTAAGATCTGTCTGTAGCCGGGCTAAGGAACACTTAGCTTGAAACTGAGGGCCAAACTCAGTAGGCCTCAGAACCACATCTGTTTAGTGTTTCTATCAGCAACTGTCTCACACCCTAATGCATATACATTAGAGAAGAGTTAACTGTTTACTTGCTTAACACAAACAAAATTAGGAAAGGTTTAAGAAGCTCTATTAGAAAAAGGACCTCCTAAATCATCATCTGTATTTGGAATCAAACTTGGCTTGCAGTCTTTACCTGGCAGTTCTGAACTATTTGTAATTTATAACCATTATACAAGACATTCCAAGGTTTGCCTTCTCTCTTCTCTAGAGACTCAAAAGACAAGAATTCTGTAGTTCATCTAGGGTATTTCAGTTTTAAACAGAAGAAAGAAATTTACAGTTGCCTTAGGAATTTGTGGTGGGAACTTCTGGTGGAACAGTCAGTCACTACAGCATCCCACCCTGTACATTTCTGTTATCCCAAACCTCAGTGTCTTGCTCCATTAGATAGCATCCTCTGGTAAAAAGGCTTTTGTTACTCTTAGCACTGCACAGTCAAAAGTGAAGAGCCATCAGTGAGTCTGGATTTGCATCCTGACCAGATTCAGGAGTTCCAAAGAAGGCTTTTGGAAAGAGAATTTTGCTGTGACAGAGATGTATGTCAGGGACAAGTTTGAATAGTCATCATAAACCAACACTGAAGAAGAGTGAATTTGCCTGACATTTGCTAGTAAGTCTATATTTGCAGAATGTTTTAGAGTAGTGGACATTTGTGAGGGGCCTGAGCAGAAAATAGCTTAATTTTCCTAGAAGGCACAAGGTATAAAATAGTCTATTTTAATGTGCACGTTTACCAAATTTTAGGTCAACACGGCTGAGAGGCAGTTATGATGGAAGGCATACTCCCACAGCTTGACTACCCTCTATGCTACAATGGAAATTCTGAGCTAAAAGACACTAGCAGTAAAAAACAGACCATGTTAGTCTTCACATAGGGTGCAAATGAGGAGTGCAGAATTGTGGGAAGGCTTGAAATAGTTCTGACTTTGCAGATTACTATTACTTTAAAAATATTCCCTCTTTGAAGGTAAGGAACCAAATCCAGTTTTGTCCCTCAGATAACAACCTGAATCAAGTTATTAAACAAAGAGGGTTTTGACAGATAAACACTCAGAAATACTGACAATGTCAGGCTTTGCTGCTTAAAGCAAATATCCTTCTTCCCCAGTTTTGTGAAGGACTTGACAGGACAAGGGACTGGCAGGGGTTAATAACATTGGGTCTCCTGTGGGTAGCTGTAACCACATCCATTGTAGAGGGCAGGGTGTGCAGTGGCCCAGGGGCCTTTAAGACTGCATGGTGCTGTATATTTTGGAAATGCCTCTGAAATATGGTCATTTAGTATCTCTTTTATGTTGTAGTGAGCTCAGCTAAAGGGCAGCTGCTTTTGAGCATCTTCTTCCCTTCCCTCCTCCCATTCCCAGCTCAGGCTGCTTTGCCTCCTGAGAAACTGGAGAGGGGCTTTGGTGGAGTGAAAGGGGGCAGAAAGAGAGAAGGAAAAAAGTTAACAATTCTACACAGACAGTCTATCTGAGATGTTAAGGAAAGAGAGTGATCTCAGCTGGGCTTCCCCTCGGTGCGTCATGCTTTTCAGCTCCTTTCATGCGAACTTCTCTCCCCCCCACCTCTGTCCCCATCCTGCCATTCTTTAGCCCCCAAGTTGCTCACTCTCTTTCTCTCTCTCTCTCCTTTCTTTTCCTCCCTCCACCTCTCCACACTTTTCTATCTTTTGTTTTTATTTCCCCCCCTGCTGTTTTCCTTGATAGAAATCTCACTCATGCATTTCCCTTCCGGATTTCTATTGGGTTATTTTGTCCTCTCTCTCTCTGCGCCTTGGTCCCCTTTTCTTTCTCTGCCTCTTGTCCCGGAGTAAAACAGCCGCCTCCCCGCTGGGTCAGGATGACAGTGCCGTTAGCTTTCCCAGTGCCAGCCCTTCCCACATCTGTGCAGCTTTTGTCCTGGGGCAGAGGGGGATTTGGAATGGTCGGTTGGCAGCGCCAGGGAGACTGATGTAAAAATGAGGTCCAAAAAAGAGGGGAGAGGGAATTAGGAGGAGGGCGTGAGATGGTTTAAGAGAAGCACAAGTGAAAATAAAATAAAGAAGTAAAGAGCACAGCTCAGGCTGTGTGTGAGTTGGGACATTCCAGCTTCAGAGATGGGCCAGAAAGAATGAAATGAATGAATCCTCATACCACATTGTGCTGCTGATCGATTAACCCCAATATCTGTCCTTTATGACTGGGATGGAGTTGAGACACTCCCATGAAATGCTTTATTTGGGACAGTATCCAGGAGAGCACCCTTTGAACACAGGCGGGATGTACCTGGAACCTCCTCGGGTTTGTACGTGCAGGATGCCCACCCAATCCTCAGCACAGCTCCCCTGACCGAGCCTTGCTATTTCTTTATTCTCTAGACCACTTTTTCTTCACCCTTGGCTTCTTATCTCTCCAGACCCACTCTGCTCCACCTTCTCCTCCCTCTCAGGTCATATTCTTCTAACTTCTCTCTATTCTTCCTCCTAATGTGTTAATACCTTTTTCCATTTACCAGGGCGAGTACCTCTATGCCCAGTGCAGCCAGACCAGTCACCCTTTTCATCACAACCTTTCTTGTCCTATCCATGAACAGAAATAATAGTTTACTTGGCAGTGTCTTTTCTAACACACTGAAGGCGGTTCCTGGTTACCTGTCACTGGGATGTGGCATTGCAGCAAGCCATGGGGATTTACCTTTATTTTTGAGAAAACAAGATTTTCTCCTAAGAAATGTAAAGGAGTCTTTTTCTTCTTCTTTTTTTTTTTTTTTTTTTTTGTTTTGGTTTTGTTTCTCAGGCATTATCTTTCTTTTCTTTCAACAAGGGGCCCTGCTTAGCCCCCTGTATCCTTCTTCATGCTTATGGGAGCTCAGGGGTCATGAGTGATTCTTCTTTTGATGGGGAGGAGTAAAGACGTAACTGCCTAGCGTGGAAGTGAGGATGTGTGGTGGTAGAGTCAGGGTGCTGTGCATTAAAAATTGCAGTGGCTAATGAGTTTGGAGAACTACCACAACAGGTATGCAATGTCCTGTGTGTTGGGGACTAAGTATGCTACTTTTTTGACTACCCCTTTCTCATGATGACAGAAGATGAAGCTTCAGGAGCTGAGGCAGCCAGCTGTCCCCAGTGATATTGCATGTGTATGTTCTAAAAGCAGTGAGGGAGAGAGAGGTTGCTCTGATCCATTTTGACACGTACTCAGAGTGAAAGGAGTGTAGAGAAGTTGTGTGTAGGCCTTTGTAAGCAAGTAGTGTGAAATTCCTCAGTTTCAGGTGAGATTTGCTGTAAGCTCTTGAGGACTCTTGAATTTCAAAGTCAAACTGTGCTGAAGAGAAATATTCATGCACAGGAAGAAAAATTCCTATAAAGTTTCACTGTTCCCCTTGCTAACTGCCCCATACCATCTGGCACTATACTCCAGAGCAGTGGAGAGAAGAATAATAATACAGACTGCAGTGGGAAAAGTTTTTCTCATTTCAAAGGGTATCGAGATCCTAGTCTTTCCATATCACTGTAATTCACTGATGGAATTTGCTGCTATAAACATCTGCCTGTAAATATCAAGGATGGAAGAACATTAGCATAAATGCATTATTTTGTCCCACTTAACAAAAATCTTTTCTGTTTTTCTTAATCTTACTTTTCTGATCATTGCTAACAAGTAGAGTACAGGATTTGCATATCAATATAAAGGCTGCTGGGAATATTCCACCCTGATCTACATTCTGTATAACACTATTAAATGGAGTAGTACAGGGTTGTCATTCAGGACAGAATTTGGCTAATTTCAACTTCCTAATGACATTTTCCCTCTAGTACTAACGATAGATTTTAACTTGCAATATATCAGAGTTTCCAGTATATCGGCATTTTCAATGCACTGTACTTAGGTGAACCACTTAATTGAGCAAGGTGAAGACTGAGAAAATGAACTCCATGAATATTCATTCCCAGTATAATTTAGAAGCTGCCACTCGCTGACATGCCAGCAGAGACTGTGCATTCAGAATTTTGCTAGTGCAAGGGCTCGCACAAGCAAATATTACCTTAAAGTTTGACATACTTGTGCAAATGGAACGTTTGGTTGGCTTCTTTTACATATTTGCACTGGGAGCCTTCTGGTAATCATACTCTTCTAGTCATGTAAGCAAATGCTATATGACATATCTGACTGTCTTTTGCAGGTCCATCTGAATTACTGGACATGACAGACAGTGAAACGTAAGTACAACCTATCCTGCCCTGCAATTTATGTGCATTAGCCTAGCAGATTTCTCTTGTTTTTCAGGTGCAAACTTTCAAATAAAAAAGCTTCCAAAATAGCACAGCTTTTCAAAAAACAAACAACAAAATAAAAGTCCCCCTAAATCCAAACAACAACCACCTCATATATGTCTTTCTGGCCTAAAACAAATGTTTCTTGGATTCTGTAAAGGACTTCCTCTCTATTGCTTCCCATGCCTCCTTAATCTTTCTAGAGGAATACAAGGCTTGCGTTGTGTTTTGACATTTCTGGCATCCAGTTACTGAGGGAGCAACCTGAAGGTAAATTCCAGAAATCTAGAAAATACTTTTCGTGCTCTACACCTTTTCTTCCTTCCCTTGTTGATTCATCCAGGGTGCTCTGCATTAGCTGTCCCAGGTGGCCACAACCTGTGCAGTTGGAAGATTTCTGTCAAATGGTTAGAACCTCAACCACCTCTGCTGTTATAAAAAACAAAACAAAAAAACCCCCACTTTCCTTTCTAATTCCCAATTGCTCTATGTCTTGTTGTATAATCAGGGTGTCACAAAGAGTATGTAAGGGAAGCATCAATAATCCTGGAAAGTATATGGAATATATGGGAAGCAAAATTTGCCCTTCTTCTAGGGGTTAAACCTACCATTCCTCATCCCACAGTGTCCTCCTCTGCTAACAGAGAACACCAGACAGGTTCTGCACAAAGTGCCTGTGTGCAGTCCAGGGTTGATGGAGTTTGGATGGACTGCTTGTTTCTCTTCATCCAGTAACACAGCACAGTCACTGAAATAAAGTGCAAATGAACACGGCTATGAGGGCTTTCCTTTACAAAGGTCCCCCACCACTAACACTTGAAAAAGGGAAGGTTCAAGCTGTAGCTGGCAGCATGAATTTGTCTTTTGATCCTCAGGGGGAAATCAGATTGTATCCCATCTGAATCTAGTTCTCATGCAGCAGAGGCAGATTCATTACAAAGTTGCCTAGTAATATTTCAACTTGCCCTGTCGTGGACTAAGGCTGAAATTCCTTTATGCACTCTCTCTTTCTGGGTGCAAGATTTGTCCTACTCATGTATTTCTTGTCATTTGTTATTTTGGAGGTTATGTAATGGCCCTATTTGGTGGACAGTAGTAAGGACACCTTTTCAACCCACTCAAAGAGTACTTTCCTCCCCTTCCTAGGCAAATCTAGATAGATCTTTAACCTCAACGCTAGTCAGTCTCAGAATCCTGTTACATGTAGTGCCAGTCTGAGTGAGGAGCTTTGCAATGAACCTGCTCCCACTACACAGCCTTCTCTTTAGAAAAGCATATGTTCGATTCCCCAATAGCTCACTAGTCCAGCAGTGGAAAACAAACACAGCTCTTGATCTCATACATCCAAGAGAGCAGGGTATCAGAACCAGGGCAGCAGGTGCACCAGTCATGGCTTTGAAAAGCAGGATTTTTCTAGGATGTGTCCAAGAGTGAGGCTGAGGAAAGAAATTTCAGGAAGAAATAAACACTCTTGCTGTTTTGCCGGCTGTGAAATAAGAAAGTGGCTAGTTTGGCTTTGCAGCAGTTAGCAGAACTGGTGGTTGGACAGGAATGTGACATTCAGTCCTTTGAATACATAAAACCTGTGCATGTTTCTTTTCCACCTCTCAGAAGTTCTTCGTCTGCTATTTGTGCACCACAGGCTTTTCTACTGAGTCAGAGGATGTAGATGCTACGGGAGAAAGTGAACAAGTCTGCCTCTATCAGCAAGAGGGGAACCTCATAGAAATACAGCATTCTTCTCTGTCTGTCCTGTGCACCTCATACTTCGTAAATGCATATTGGTGTCATGTGTCTCACTGCTGGTTTCTCTACTTTGGTCTAGGGGTGAGACAGCATTACATAAGGCAGCCTGCCAGCGCCATCGTGCCATCTGCCAGCTCCTGGTGGATGCAGGAGCCTCTCTGAGAAAGACGGACTCCAAGGTAACCCAGCCTCATCAACCAGTTATAAAATACTGCAGCCAAGCGAGACCGATCAGCATCCGTCCCTGCTGTTTGCATGATTGAGGCTTCCTTGTGTGTGCCAAGAGCAGCTCTTTTTAAACAAGTTATTTTTTACTTAGAAAACTGTACTGATTTAAACAAGTACAAGAGACTTCAGTCCCTAACGTGGGTCATCTTCACCATAGTGAGAACCTGGCCTCAAACTCTTCGGTGCATTAGGTGTGAATGAGGCATCTCCATGGCACAGCAGCAGCTGCCTCCTGTGTGGTCAGAAGAGAGGCCTGTGGGCAAGGACCATCTGGGGGAGCCTTGGTTTGTGATTGCATAGTGTCTGTGAGGCTTGATTATTGTGGCTGACTTGCTTTGTGAGGATGGCTAACCATTTTGTTTGCCCTTGCTTGCCCTTATGCTCACTGATGTGACACTAACCGTAACCCTCTCTTGGTATACACTTGGCTGAGAAAATAGTCTGGGCAAGATTAAACCCTAGGAATATTCTGTCAATACAACAATCACTTAGGAACATGGTTCAGAAGCTGTCCTTCTGGCATTTGTGAACATAAGCATCCTGTGGTCAGCAGCTGAGAGTTTGTTGGATCTCTGGGTTTCAGAGTCAGAAGCACTTTTGCCACAGCAAGACAATTACAGACAGTTCCTACCATGTTATGCTGTATGAGGTAGCCTATAAGGGGGAGAGAGAGATCATCTCTTTTTCGGATGAGAGTACTGAACATTGCAAAAGATAATTTCTGCAAATCCAGGCAAGTGGCCTCTGATTTGTTAATCTTCATCTGTCCAGAAATCCAAGGACCAAGAATGTTTTTGTGGAGAGACTTTAATGTGTTTATAATATTTTTTCATAGTTTAGGGTCAAGACTTGTGGTTCAATTTAACATAAATTAACATGAGGTAGCTCAGACAATGGAGTAGCAAATTGGTGCACTGAAAAATGATTTGTACTTGAGATAGAATGAGACATATTGAACTCATCTCATGTCTCTCTGCACATCCTTAGCAAAGTGTGTAGCCTGTGAAGTGCCCTTTGTAAGTGTTAGCTACAGTACTTTGCATCATATTCATTCACATAGTAGCCCTAGAATGAAAAATCAGTTCCCTCCAGCGCGTGAACCCTTCTGTGTGATGTAATAAATAGCATGTCCTTGCAGAACTGCATGATTTGCCTGAAACTGCATAAGGACTTTGGAAACCTTCAGACTCTAATAGGAAAACTTGAGTTAACACCAGCTTGTACAACAAATAAGTAAATTCTCCAAATTTGCTTCTGTCATCTCTGTAGTAATTTATCTGGGTTGTGCTTTCATCTGTTCTTCTGAATATGTTAGCATAAGACTTTGTCTTCCTGTTTGTTTATTATAGGGTAAGACCCCTCGTGACAGGGCTCAGCAAGCTGGTGACCCAGATCTGGCCTCCTACTTGGAGAGTCGACAAAACTACCAAATGGTTTCCCACGAGGATCTGGAGACAGCAGTCTGATGTCTGAAAACGTCAAAGAGGATCCCTGGAAATCACAAGGCTGTACCTGAGGCACTCGGGCATCGTGTGAGGAAGAAGCTGATGGAATCAACGTGTCTCTCACTCTCATGGAAAATACCTGAGGACATGCCACCAGTTTCTAAGGGCTACTGAGTCTTGCCACGGAACGTTTAGGTTCCATAAGTTAGCCCATGATGGATGAGGCGGGACACTCAAAGGTCTGTGGAATCCATGGGCCATGGAAATTTACCTTTATTGCTTCCAGCAAGTAGCATGAACTTCTCCCATGTTCATCTGTACAATTTATTTAAAAAAAGAAAAGGAAAGAGAAAAGAGGGTGAGGGGGAACCAAACTAACTGGGACATTAAAATACCCAACCAGGTCCTCCTCCATCCCTAGAGTTTCCTGCATTCCTTTTAATCTCCCATTCCCCTCACTTCTCATCAGTTAAATAGTACCTGTTAACTCTGTGTTAAGTCTTCACAAATGGTCAGGCAGTAGCAAAAAATTTGAGGAGCTCTGGATGCCCTTAGGAAAATCTCAGAATTTTTACTGGCTGCATTTCCTCCATTGCTCTCCTCTTGGAAGCTGCGTCCTCTGTGCTCAGTCACTGTGGAGTTTTCTCACTTTTGGAGAGGACTCTGCCTATTGCCTTGTTTCCCAAGGTGTGAGGCACAGTTAAATTTACAGCACTAACAAAACCTAACTTCTCCTCATTGTTGCTGGGTATGCAGTTATGGTCCTTATGAGACAGTAATTTGTACAGAAAGGAATTATATGGTGTACAACATACGTTGTATGGCAGAGCAGAAAGTGACCAGTGAGGTTTCTCGCACCACTATCGTGTGTACAATGACTGACCCGATTTTGCTTAGGTTTCAGGCCTGCCTAAAAGTTGATAACTCTTTTTCACTTTTGAAAAGATGGGTTTTACACTGGGGAGAGATCTGTGCAATACAGAGGGGGTTCTGATGGACTGACTTATGGACCTAGTCTCCTTTGCGTTACAGCCAGAGGTAAGAAGTTCTAGAATATCAGTGGTCAGCCTAGGCTTGCTGCTGTCAACACACAAACAAGCACTGACCCAGTCGCATTGGTAATAGGAAAACTTCCTTTGGCTGAACCTGTAAACTGTCCGATTCCCCAAGGAAACAAAGTTTTAGAGGGGCTACCCCCCTGGAGAAGGACAAGCAACATCTCTTTGCCTCGTTATCCACTATAGGCTTGGAAACGTAAAGTTGCTTAGCCACTGTAAAGGCCAGCCATGTCTTCTGTACTCATCTGTTCCCTGGCCTCAAAGTTTATAACCACAGAAGAAGAGAAAGCAAACACAGATACACACAGGCATACACAAAATTTTAACCTTCAGGTTTTCAATCACTACAGACAACTCAGCTGTCAGAAATAGAAGAGCTTCCACTTCCAATTTGTCTGACCAGTTCCCATGAAGACAGTCCCAGCCCACTTTTGGCATAATTGCTAAACAGATTTTTGATTTGTTGTTTGTTTTGAAAGATCCACTGGTGTTTGTTTTCATGCGCCTTGCTAGGTGTAGGTCTCTGGTAGATGGTGATCATCGGGATTACATGCAGTTTGGAAACCATGAAAATAACTCAGGTCATTATTCAGATAAGTTTTTCTTCCTTGGTAGACATTGTGGAAATGAAACGAATGTGATTTTTTTTTTTTTAAAAAAAAAAAACCAAACAAGAGTAATTGTGCAGAGAGGGAAGAGCTGAAAAATATACTTTGTTTTTTCTGTTTTCAAAAGTTCATTTGATATGAGCAAAATATTTCTTTAGTATTTCTTCCTCTGGAAGGAAACTATATATATTTGTAATCTATAGATCAATGGCGACATGAAATGTATTTTGTCTTATTTTCTGTCTTTATCTTTCTTGTTTAAAAAATAAAATATGGAAGCCAAATTCCTTCCCTTGATAATCATACAGGGGCTTGTGGCAAAGATCAGTATGTGTATATATTAGAACTGAATTTGGCAACTGTTAAAATAAAAAATCAGAGTGTAATTTTTGTGTATGTGAAATTTCCACAAGAAAGATCCTCATACTGTGTTTTCATGGTAGGCCTTGCATTATCTTCCAGCTGTGAGGAAAGACATTGATATTTCTATATATTTGAGAAAAATAAGAATTATATTAATATTGGTTTTATCTTTCTGTTTTGTTTTACTGATGTGAAAACCAGAAGAAGCTTCAATAACACCAGAGGCTTGGTTCTGTCCTGTGCTGAGGCCAGACTGGTGCCTGAGCAAAGGACGGCCAGTGAAGCTCGTTGCAGCTCCCTGGTCCTTTACTCCCATGAAGATGTGGATCAGTAAAGGCTTGATCTAATCACAGGTAGTTTCTGGAGGCCACGTCTGCACTGGGATAAGGGAGCTGGGTCTGGTCGCTCTCTGTCCCCAGTAGTCCTCCCCTCAGTGAGACATCCCTTGTGCCCCAGGCATGGCTGCAACAGGGGCTGGCTCTGGAGCAGCTTAGCAGGATGGTAAGATTTTCTAAACTCCATTGTGCCATTTGGATGGCTCAAAGGAGTTGGAGCATATGAGAGAGTCTGGCTTGCTCTTTTCCCCGGCAGCTGGAGTAAGATGCTATGATCAGAGTGAGCCTATTGTGCCTCTGGAAAGCTGCCCACACTGTGTGCTCAGTAGGAAGCAGTTACTGTATGATGAAAATAAACCCCAGCACTAGAGGTAGGACAGGAGCTGGCTGTATGTAGTGCCTTTAATATTCGAAGTGTCCCAAAGCACTGCACACATAATGCATTAAATACTGGTGATGTATTGTATTTGTAGATAACAGAACATGTATGTTGTTTTCTGCAATGGCACACACATGGCCAGGGATATCAAAAGTTAGTTCACTAAAGGAAAGAGTTTGGGGCCAGGATGCTGCAGGATTATTCCTCACCCCTTTTCAAGTGCAAGGGGATTCTCAATTTTGGACAGCCACCAGAAGCAGGCAGACTGTGCAGCAGTTAAAGGTGACATGTATGTATTCTCTCTCTTGAGCACCTGGGGTCTAGCTTAGTACAATATGATTGTGCCTGCACTGTGCAGGGCCAAAATTTCAGCATGCAGATGGGAACCCACTTAAATTACATGTAAAACATTTTGGTTTACTAAAAGTGTCTGTTCAGTGGCTGTGTCTATGTGTGTATATTACTATATATATGTATATCTAGATCAGTATGCATATATATAGATTCACACACATGCATACACACTTAGAATTGTGCCATTTGAATGAAAAAAATACCTAGGGATGCTCAGCTACTGAGGTTTCTGGACTGACAAAATGTCATTTTCCATTTTAATTTGTTATTAAAGGGAACCCTTTTCAGTAGAACTGAGGAGCTCCTGAATTGTTCCATTGTACTGATTTTACCATCTCATCTTGGAGTTAAATGGAGGGAAAGAAAATATTTATAATGTTGATAAAATAAACTTACTTTTGTTATTTAATAGTATCAGTTACTCTTATTATTTCATGTTTCAATGCTAGAGGTATCTTTCTGTGTTATCCAAGACATGATGATATCTATTTCTCACTAATTATACTATCTCTCAATATTGTGATGTGTGAGTGACTCATGTAAGACAGGAGCTCAAGGCAAATTTTGCCCATTACAAAACAAGCCTCAGACTCTAATGGCTCTTTCACCATTTCATGTGATGGCTTGTCTGTGTTTTAGCACTTTTAAGATGTCTGTAGATGTTTTTATTGACACCTGTCACCCTTGCTTTTCCCCAGCAGCAGTAGAATTGCTTGGTCTCAACTCATGGTGCCATAGCCTGGATTCGGACTACATGAGATGTCTCCTGGTACATGAAGACTGCCATATAGAAGCACTGTAGACTAAAGAAAATAGAACAAAATTGATGTTTTGTTGCCATTGATCTTCCCATCTGTATTTGCAGAGCTGGCGCTGTTGTGGATTAATAGATGGGGCACATGGTTTTTCTGGTGAAGTGGTTGTGGGAGGTTTGTTTGAGTACTATTTAATGTCCTCTTTTCTCATTTTTGCCTTTGTCTTTGTCATGGTAGTGAATGTCACTAACACACAACCTCACCTTGAAGGTTGGTATTTTCCTTTCAGCCATCCCAGATGCCTCCTGCGGAGTATGCTTATGTATTGACCCTTCCAGTATATCAAAAGCATGTTGAGATGATCTGACTCTGGGCAAAAGCTATGAAATGGGCAAGGTACATTGGTAGCCTTAAGCTTGATGGGATTTTAATGGTACTCAAGAAACATATGGACATGCTGGGAAATTGGATGCCTCAAAACTCTCCAAGGATAATTCTGGCCTTGTACTCCAAGAGGAACCAGTTCCTCGTGCTGATGCATTTGAGGTCTGTCGTTTTCTTTGCCTCACATTTTTCTGCTTTTTCACCAGACTAATATCCATGGACAAGTATTTTACAAGCATGATGTTTAAGCTTGTTGAAAGTAACATTTCTATCTCCATTATACCTGTTCTTCTTCATTCATCAGAAGTTGATTTCCTCTCTTTACTTTCCTCACTGAATCTGAGCCAGTGACATGGAGTTATTAGCCTCCTAATTAATCTAAAGCATCAAATGTGATCTTTAGTCATTTCAGCAGTCCTGGAAACAGCTTATCATATACCTCTGCCTTTCTGGATAACAGTGAAGCTACAGGATACAGTATTACAGGGTTCACTGTGGTACTCAACTCATTATGCTTTCTGAACAACAATGTAGGCAACTATTTTTCTTAGTAATGGTTAGCTACAGCTTTAAAATCCCGTGAGCTGCCTGCCAAAATCTGCTGATTGCAACGGCAACTCAGTAATGTGCTAAACTGACTTGCTAGCATAGTGATGAAGACCAGAATTTTATGTGGAAGATGTCTCTCGTGCTTTAAATCCTTTTGGAGGGGCAGGATGCAGCTCATGACTGCACTGTGGAAATTCCTCAAGAGAAGCTATAAGCCAGTCCTGCGCCCAGCTCTTGAGGAGGGCAGAATATATAGAGGAGTCATGATGTCTCAGCCTTTGCTGTACCAGTACACACTTCTCTGGACTGCCTAGCTGAGATCTCTGCAGGTACCAAAGCTCAGGGGCCTCCCTTTCCCTCCCTGGTGTCTTTCCAGCACCCCTGCTTACAGTGGTGCCCACAGAGAGTGGCATTCTCTCATTCCCCGTACATGTGCACTGGAGCAACATACCCTGCCTTGGCCAAGGGATTTCCTGGCCCATGTATGGTGCCATTCCTTCAAAAGAGGAAAATTCCCTCCCTCGGGCCTTGATCACATCAGTAAATACATTACATTTGACTTCAGTGATCAGGCAGGCTTAGAGCTGAATAACCTTACTGTATTCAGCCATCAGAGTGCATCTTGTCTCCTGCCTTATTTATAATGTGCCACATTCCAGTCTCAGCTGCAGTTTCTTGTTTCTCAGACTGCCTTTTTTTTTTTTTTAAAAAAAAAAGAAAAAGGACAATCTATCCTATGCAGTACACATGTATCTAGTTACCCAGAGAGTGGGGAAGACAGACAGCTCATTTTAAAAAACCCTCATTCTGATCTAGCACATGATCTCTAAAGTCTAAGCAGAGGGATGCCTTGCAACAAAAGCATTTGTTTCAACATAAACAGATCTATAATTCAGGAAATAATCTGATGCTTAGCCCTTTAAAAACAATCAGCTTATGCTCTTGGGTCCCCTACATGGAAGAGATTTTTGGAATCTAATAAGGCAGTCATTCTCTTGACAGACACATACTCTATATACCTGAGAAAGCGAAAGACTTTCTTCAGAAATTTGCCTTCATCCACTAGAAACAGAACCCTGATTTGGGAATGCTATTTCAGAGTTCACCAATATGTTAAGAGCTCCAGCATTCATATTCAAAGTCTGTAGAAGCTATAGCATTTTGACATGCAAGAAATAAGCTCTACATCTTTTAGTAATATAGTGTTACATATGTAATTGCTTCATCTAGAGCCAGCCTCCTTTTGCTAGCAAAGTGTAACACCTGGCTCTTCAATTAGTACCTGTCTAGGAGGCTGCTTGATGTGTAACCTACCACTCGAAGTGTGTGTGGTGGCAATCGAGTGCTCCGTTATGACAAGTGCTGCAGCAATTATCTAACTACTAATGCATGAACCACAGTAGCAATTCATTTCTTAGTATTACACTTTAATGAGAAAAATGGCCTTCCGATTCCAACTGCCTTAATGACCTTCAGTTATCACTTTTTCCTCAGCCTGTGGCCAAGCAGAGGGAGAAGGCAGTCCCTGTTCCTAACGTGTATTCAGGAATCCAGATCCTATCTAGGAACTGTAGGAACCAGTCTGGTTTGTAGGTATGGAGAAGAAGCTCAAGTAGCTCTTGAGCCTGATGCAGCAGACATGAGTGATTTCTACTTGGCTAATTAGGCTCTAAGAGATACTCCCACTCTTTTAGGGCTTTTTTCCCCTGTATGACATTCACACAAAAAATGAAAGGCGGCAAATCAGAAAAGCAAAGCTGAGCTGGCCCCTGGGAATGGGGGTCTGACCTTTTCAGACCCTACTCTCACCCTATAAAGTGAGATGGGTGCATTTCTTCTCCAAGCTCACTGCTCCCAATATTGATGTCATCCAGCTGCAGGTGGTATCCCATTCCTGCCCTCACAGGGATCACCACACAGGCTGGTGGGGCACACCCTTCCTTTTGCAAATCTTGAGGCTTCATGAAGTGAGACATAAGCCCTAAATTGTGCAATGACACCTCTCCTTACTCCTTAGCCATACCGAAGGTTTTCCTTCCAAATGAATGGAAACAGTGCCACATCAAAAGAAATGATTGCTATAGGCCACAAAGTGAATAGCTGTCTTTCTGGTCTTGTCCCCTTGCTTCAGCCTTTTTCCCAGGACCAGGTTTTTTGTCTTAATCAGAATGGGAAACCTGTTGTTGATGTGCCTGTTTTAATAGGATATGGGTGCAGTTGTGAGTTGTTTTCTCCTGTGGTCTTGCCATTATTGTAATAGTGTCCTTATCTCCATGGCATGTGGGAACAGTACATTCATGTCAAAGCTAAGGAAAAAAGTGAGTTTGCTGGCAGCTAATGGCAGGAAGGAAACGGAACATAATTTTATTTTAAATAGTCTTCAATGCTCTTTGCTTTTCCTTCCTTTTTTTTTTTTTTTCTCTGTCCTTTTCAGACCTTCCTTACTGAAGTCTATTCTTTGATCACCTTTTCTTTCCTTAGCTCATGCTAACTTCATTTTTCACTAGAAAAGTCAAAATCCTGCTCATGTGCTTGCCTCTGGGACACTTCTTCTTGACCAGTCACAGATCATTGTATCTTCTCTGACCTTGCCCAGACATGGGTTGGGAATGTTGAAATTCTGCTGTACTAGGAATGAGTTGGACCTGCCGCAACTCTAAAGGCAGTTGTAATGTTTTGGGATTAAGCAGATGAGAAACATGATGGACTTGAGTATGTCATACCTGAGGGGTTGATTTTGACCTTTTCAGACTTGGCTTTAATATTAATAGGAAGAAAAGTATTTTCTTTTGGTCTACTCTCATGTTCCTTCGCTTTGTGATTTTCCTGTTAAATAATCTTTGCCTGGGCAAATGTGATTATGTTGCTCCGTGACATGCTTGTGAGAAATGGCAGCTGCTTCCAAATGGTGAGCAAGTGTGCTGGTCTCTTGTGTGAAATGGCGGGCCCTGCTACTGTACGGTTTTCTGCTCAGCATGTATCTCAGAAAAGATCACAGGGAGATGGCAGAGGCTTATCAGGCTTTTTGTTCCGTTTACATGTCGCTGCAGAGTGATCCTCCTCCATCTGCCTCCTTTGATCATGTAACAGCTTTGGGAGAAAGGAAAATAAGTGGCTGAGCCTTCAAAGCACTAAGCATCTCTTGGGAGCTTTGTCTAACTTAACTGCTGCACCTCACATATCTGGGGGGAGGGAAAGGGGGGATGCCTTATGTGCAGGATCCATCTATCTCTTTACTGGCAAAAGTAACAACTCTTTGGAGGCTACCTATGCCAGACAACCCACCATGTGCCAGGCAGAGTGTAAAATACTTCCGGACACCAGTAAGCCTGTAGGCGCTACCTTCCTTTCTTGAGGGCTCTTCCAAGCTCTTTTTTAATTTCTCTTCCTGGTGCCAGGGCAGAGGGCAGCCCCAGGATGGGGATTTCTTCCTGCTGCCTCTCAGAGCAGCTGGTGTGGCACTGCCCTTTTTAATGGGTGCCATCTAGCTGCCCTCACAGCATGGGTTGCATGTGCTGTGTCCTGTAACTCTGTTGGAAATTGAAATAATCAAGGGATAAATTCCCTTTCAAATGGCCTTAGAGCTGCCAGTCTCGGCCGCTGGCCTGTCGGGGTGCAGTGCATTGGGGAGGGCAACATGGAATATGACTTTCAGCAAGGAGAAACATGCTTTCACACTGGAAAATTAAGCTTGTTTTTCTCCTGCTGGTATTATTTTGCGCTGTAAACCCTGTGCCAATTATTTTGGGTGCAGACGCCTTTTTGGAAGCAGGAGGGTTTTGGAAGATTTTGGAAAGTCTAGCCAATGATCTAGCTGAGAACTCGTGTTCTGCATCTCCCACACAAACCTTCTGGCAGTCCATGGAGGTTTCAGTGTCCTCTCTGAGTCAGTGAGCAGAACATTTTGCTACAAACTACACGCCTGCCTTTGTGCCAGTTATTGCTACTTTGCTTTGGTACAGCTTTTAGAACAGCTATGGCTTTGCAGCCTTGCACTGGGGAAAAAGAAGATGCATTGTGGGGAAATGTGATTCTCCTATGGACACAAATACTCATTGAGCTGCAAGTGTGTGCTGATGAAAATGCAATGTGTGTAAGGACTGAACCTGGTTTATGAAACTGTCACTGCTAGCTCAGTGGGGATTGATTCTGAGCAAGAATTGACCTGTTGTTTTATTGCAAATCATAAAGATTATGCGAAAAATTATCACTGATGGTATGCTTCTGTTTTATGATAGTTTACAAGTCTCTGTGTCATATAGTTGTGTCATAGAATAGGGAAGCACTTGCTGTGTGTTATAATTCATCAGCATATCTCTCTGGAGGTGCTGTCACCAAAGGCATAGAGCAGAAGGTAGCAAGTATAGGGGTTGAGGCTTTATTCCTGTCACCGTCATTGAGTCAGTTTGGGTAAGTCATTAACCTTTCTGTGCCTCGTTTTCCTTAGCTGTAAAATGGGGATAATGTCACCTACCCATACACACAAAGATAAGGTGCTTTGTGTTGTGAGGCCAAAACCTGCTGTATATGAACTATTTATGAGTTTTCTGTCCTGCCTTTTAGTGGTGCTCCCATATATTATCCTGCTACTTTTGGAACCATTTTTTGAAGGATGGTTGGTAGCCCTGTCCCATGCTTTTTAGTTTATCTGTCTTAAATTGAGATAGTAAAGAGTGCTGGAGGATGATAAGTTTCTAATGAGCGAGTTTTCACTTCTCATGCTTGATTTCCATGTTTGAGCTATGTTGTATTAAAAATTTTAACTCAGGTGATATTTCCAGTCAATGAAAGCATTCAAGTGGTTGCCCTCCCTCCAGAGAATATTTTGCTGAATTTTAGAGCAATTGTATTTTATCATATTGAGTTCACTGAGCACAGTGTGTTTCATTTGGGAGAACCCATCTCAGAAATACCTCTTTCTGTCACCTCTGTCCTACCATTGAAGTATCACACTATCTTTTCCAACAGCCCAGAAATCACCACTTAAGTTTTTTGATGCAAAAGGTTTCTGGGGAATGTAGTGAAACATCTGAGAGAGCAGACTCTCTGGCCTTCACACTAGCATCTCCTCTGGCCACTTGGCAAATGAGAGATGAAAATTGATAAAGAATGAGGACAACAGGTAGCAGAGAGTTAGGGAACTGGAGGTGTCTCCTGCAAAAAGGAACAAGGCTAAGAAGGAGTTGTCGTCATGTGGGATGGTGATGAACAGGCTTGTGGTGGAAAGGCTGAGTTTCCATTGCGCTATATAGTGGATATTCGCTTGCTGCTTCCTGGAGATGATGGAAGGAAGGATAAAGGACAGATCCTGACCTCTTCTGCACTGAATTCATTCCAGGTGAACCAAGATGTGACAGAGGTCAGAATGTGGACCGCTCCATAATGTGTTTTGTCCACTGAATAAAGCAGTAAATTCAGCCAACATTTCATGGGCATCCAGAGTTCCACTATTTGTACATATCCTATTATCTGAACCCACATCTGTTCCAGGAGTTGTAATAACATCACAAAGGGCTCTTTTCTGCTGCCTGACCCCATGCATAATGCCCCGGAGCTGTGCATCATGAGGCTGCCAGCTGGCAAAAGGAATCCGAGGCATGCAGCAGCACCCATGAAATGAAGCTATATGTTTAACAGAGAATCAGGGTCCAGGTAATCAGCAGTGAAGGGGAATAGGGAAGGGGGAGGGTTTTTTTGTAACAAAGTGAGAAAGTATTTTCTTCCCTGATTTTCTTGCATTTCCTATTTATACAAATTATCTCAATCACTGTGTTGCTAAACAAGGAGATTTTAAACTGGGGGAAGAATGAAATCTGTATACAGTAAAAGAGCTGGTTACTGTTCCTTTTGGACACTTTTTCTGTATTGTGACTTGTGTGGAAATGTACAGAATAAAAGTGAAGAAGTGCATGCCTTGGCTGGGCTGAGTTTTCTTGTGTTATTTGACAGTTGAGCTCAGTTGCTGCTTCTGGCAGCACAAACACTGGTGTGACTCGAAAGCTGTGAAGAGTTAGGGGGAGTAGAGGAAAAGGATGTAAGGGTCAAAATTTTGCATGTGTGTGAGTGGTAGTGCAGGGAAGGGATGGGAAGGGAGTGTTAAGCCTCTGGATAAGCCAACTTCAAGCTTATGATAATGAAAAAGGCTGATATCCTTAATATTTCTAGTGAAATCTTCTCAGTCCGAGTAAACTCAGATTGTCATTACAACATTCAGTGTGTACAGGAGACATCTAGCAGAGATTAGAAGGACTGTAACATAGGCATTTAGGTCACCTCAGGGTCTGAGCTATGCATCTCAGGAGTGTTTCTCCAGTGCACTCTCTGATTCATCCCTAATTATCTTAGGTTCTCAGTTTAGCACTGTTTCAGACTGACCCATGAACACAGAATGGCTCTGTTCTGTCCAGCTGTGTGTGGTTGAAGAAATTTCTGTCATGGCCATTGCTTGCTTTCTTGTCTTCGGCAGCTGCCCTCACTGCCCCACTCAGGAGCTTCTGCACTGTTTCTGACATCAAGTTTTTGTGGCATCTCTCCTGTGCAAGTTGATATTTCCTAACAGTTCCCTTGTCTCTGCTCTCCCATCCTGAAATCGTATTTCTGAATAATTTTGTGATGTTTCCTTTGCCCTGTCTCTCTGGGACAATGCTTGCCACAAAAACACCTCCCTCGCACATGGTTCTGGCTCCCCCCTCCACTCCAAGTCCTTTGATGATCACTGCTGCTGCCAGCAGCCAGCTGTGTGCTTGTCTTTTTTAAAGGATATCTTAAGCCCCCTCTTCCTGCTGTCTCAGATAGCCTAAGAGTATTATTATTATTATTAATAGTGCTAAAAAGACTAACTGTTTTGCCAGTGCAGGACTGGCTGGAGCTGGATGAGGATGTAATGTAGTCATGAGTTACACTGGGCCTTTCTGCACAGTGAGAAAGCACTACCAAGCACAGCTTTGGCATATTTGGTTCATAAGCACTGTGGTACAAAACACTAACTCCTCTGGGGTCCTTTGCAGTAACAAGCTGCACCAAATGGCTGCTGGTTGCTCTCTGGGTATGTCTGTGGAGAAGAGATAGTTTTTGACATGCTCAGAGCTGCCCCTCACAGCATTTGCAGGTGTTCCACCACCTGCAGGCAGAGCTGCTATCTTTCTCATAGGCTAATGCACTTTCTTAAGTGGGGAATTCCCTTTTTCATGCAGCCTTTCTTACATAAGAAATGTAATAACTTTTAACTGTTTCTTAAAAAAGCTAAGCCTTTCATAGTAGACATGTAACTACAATGAAAAAAAATCCATTGTCAGGAGCAAAAAAAAAAGAATCCTGACAGAAATTATTTGCTTGGAAAAAAAGCCCCAAACAACTCTTCAATTTCACTGCAGCCAAGTGACTTCAGTGTTTCCCTGCAGTTAAAATGTGGTCCTCTCTCACAAGGGATCTTTTAAACTAGATAGTGATGCTTATAAGAGATGTTGCCAAGGTTGTTAAGTTTAAAAATAGGTAAATATTGGAAGCAATCCCATAATTTCAAGGTGTTGGGTCTCATATTTTCATGTTCAAGGATGGATATTGATACATGAGTTATATTTGCAGCCATATTAATTCATAGTAGGCATAGCACAGGACAAGGAAACCTTTAGAGCTTCTCCCTCTCTTCTTCTGCCCTATCAGTCCATAATCTTAAGTGGCAAGAGGGATGTGTGAGTGTGTGTGTCTGTGTGTGTCAGGAACCATTTTTATGTGAACATGGAGTTAAGGTATGAGTGTATCAAATGTATGGATCCTGGTGGATCATACAGTAAAGCAAGCAATCCCACAGGTAACAAGGTGAGCTGTAAATTCCCAGATCGAGAAAAATAAAGATTTTGTGTCCCATGGATACAAAATGGGAGGTACTTGCTTAGAGTTAAACTCAGATGGACAATCTGTAGTGTGATAGGAATCCAGGTGAGGCACTACCTGGTTAATTAATATCTGTAATCAATTTGCTATTTAATTGGGGATCTAACAAAAATCAGTAGTGCTGACTATCAGAACTTTTGACTGCACTCTCATTTGTTCTACATTTGCCACCAAAGCACCTAATGGCTTGGCAAGAAACTGCACATGGTAATTCACTCTCTAATGTGAATGAAGAAAGTGAAACCAAAGAGGTTTGGCTTTTGGATGCAGCATTCTGCAGGATTTAGAGGAAAGCAGGAGGCTTCTCACCAAAGGGTGGGTGTAGGTCACCTCAGGTGGATGTTCTGTTATGCTGGACAAAAGGTGGAGGGCACGTAGTAGGAGAGTTTGTTGTTGTTTGGTTGTTTTTCTAAGGGTGATAGGAGAGTGAAGAAGACATTTAAAAATGAAAAAGTAAAATTAAAAAGGTAGCTCTGAATGGTATTTTGGATCCTGAAGCCCCATTCAGCCTGAACCACCAAGAGTCAAACAATGCTGTTACGTGATTCAGACTAGTGGTTTGTGTCTAAAATTTTGGGGTTTTGTTGCTGACATAATTAGCCAGCAGGCTGAGGATTGTGTTTGCTAGAAACAGAGTGTGATCACCTGCCTGCTTCTGTTAATGCATGTATGGATCGCATAAACTGCTTTGCTGACGGAACTGATGGTATTCTAACAAGCTTTGGTCTTTCTCACTACATTTATGAATACATATTTAGCTCCAGGAGTATCTATAAGTTTTGCTAATGAGTCTCATTATCATCCCTGAATCAGGTAATATTGGGATGCAAGGCTCCATATAAATATAAGGGGTCGTTATTCTGGTTGTTCTTTTTTTTTTTTTTTTTGGTTCTCCCTTCTGTCTTTTACCAAATGTACTATAGAAGGGCAGATATAATCAGTTGTGTCCAGTTAAATGAGATGATTGCAGAACAAGGGGTCACTGTATAATTAATAGTCTCAGTGCAACATAGCTATTAAAAGTTCTCCATAGTCTTCCCAGTCGCTTAAGGTTTCCATTTTACTTTTCAGTTATGTGCCGCTTAATTTTGAAGTGAGGGCCTAAAATTTGGTATATGTTCGCATTATGTTATGGTAAACCAATTGACAGCTTGTAGATTGAAGCTTGTAGTTTGATGTTTCTCCTCATACAAAAGTATGTGAGCAATATGTCTGTAGCTGCATAGGTGCATGACTCCACAAGTCACCCTGAAATTCTTACACTGGATTTCCATTCAAGCTGTATTGTAGTTGTAGTGCCTACCTCTAAAAAGTGGCCTCCTCCTGGGAGACCTAGTTCAGTATTGCAGTGCTCTGCAGATCATTTGGGAATTCTTTTCACCCTTTAATAATGAAGGAGGTCAGATCTGTAGCCAGAAGTTAAGCATCTGTGTGCATATGTGGAGGAAAGAGAATAAGGAGTAATCATATTATGAGGCACTACTTGATTTGGAATATTAATACTCTGCAACCTTCTCATGTTTAAGATTTTTTTTTTTTTTAAGTTTCTATGATGTCCTGTATTCTGATTTTGAAAAGCCAGTATCTGGAAATTGAAAATACATTATCTGGATTATCTTTTTTTAAAAAAAATATTAGTAAACACTGTTATTAATATTTCCAGAATATAGATTCACAGATCCTTTTAAATTACAGCCTTTTCAGTGTCTCAACTGTCATCCAAAAGAAAAGACATTTGTAGAAATTACTGTATGTGTGTATAAGGTGAAGGGTCTAGAGAACAAGTATTATGAGGAATGTCTGAGGGAACTGGGGTTGTTTAGCTTGGAGGAAAGAAGGCTCAGGAGAGACCTTATCACTCTCTATAACTACCTGAAAGGATGTTGTAGCAAGGTGGGTGTCAGTCTCTTTTTCCCAGGTAACAAGTGATAGGACAAGAGGAGATGGCCTCAAGTTGCAACAAGGGAGGTTTAGATTAGATATTAGGAAAAAATTTCTTCACCAGAAGTGTTATCAAGCACTGCAACAGGCTACCCAGCAAAGTGGTTGAGTCACCATCCCTGTAGGTATTTAAAAGATGTGTACATGTGGTGCTTAGGGACATGGTTTAGTGGTGGACTTGGCAGTGTTAGGTTTATAGTTGGACTTGGTGATCTTAGTAGTCTTTTCCAACCTAAGTGATTATATGAAGGCTTTGGATCCAATTCAGAAACATCATTGTGATTGACTCAAGGCAGTTTTTCTGCTTTAGATTCTTTCTTGCTACCTGTGTCTTGAGGAGATGAAGATTTTTGATGTTAGAAATGAACTTTCTTCTTCCAGACTGTGATGCTTAGTTGTAATCGTCTTGGATCTACACTTTGTCTTACCCAGACATATTCAGCCTTTCTGTTGCTGCTTCACTTCTTTCCTAATCAGTCTGAGATTTTTTTGCAGTTCTTTGCTGTGTATCCTCACTAGATCACACAGCAAGAGATGTTTTTTCTACTCATGAGGAAAGAAAGATCACTTAGATTCTGCAGCCACAGCATTTAGTCAACACTTGATGGATTGCTTCATGGGGAGGGGAGATGGATGCTGCAAATCTAGCATATTCTTTGGTGGCTGTTTGCTCACAGGCAATACATGCATCCTCCTCTTCTTCTACAAATGGCAGAGTTCCTTAACTGCAGGGGGTAAGCTTTTTGCTCAAGGTTTCCAGGTCTACCACCACTGGGAGACTTGCTCAAAGCCTTTCCAAGTCAGACAATCTCTAGTTACTCTACTCACAATTATCTGGGGAGGGAAGGAAGGGGTTTGCTCTGAGTGAGTGACTGATTGCCTTCACAAATTGTCTTTGCTGTTCCTAGATATCTCACATCAGAAGTAGGCTTAACTACACCTCCTGTTTGATGTGAGAGATGGGTTATGGCTCACCAACTGTACACAGATCTATGACCCTGCTGAACCCAAGATGGATGTGGGAGTCATCATGAGTAACCTCCCACAAGAAGGCTTTAGAAACTGTAGAAAGCTGTCTGGATCCCAAAGCTGCAGTCTGGCAATGTGCAGACTTTCATGACAAACCTATCTGATTATTAAAACACACGCTGAATTTCTATTGCTGTGAAATACAGACATAGACTAATTTAAATTGGTGGGGACATCTAGTCAAACCAGTGTCGACTTCAAAGTTAGGTCATGGTGGTCCTTGTATTTAGCACCATTGTTTAGGTCTCGTCAAGGTCTTCCCTGGGTTTATATAAAGACAGAAAGAAAAAGGTACTTGCTGTAAGGAACTGGGAGCATGAATAGAGAAATGGATTGTTATTGCCTCCATTTTGGTAATCTGTAGCAACATAAAATGTGCGTGACTTGCAGCATCAGGGACTGAACACATCACAGCCAGCTGAAGAGGTTTCTTTCACTTACTCAAAAGCACCCAGGAAATAACTGCTAAAAAAAAAAAAAAGAACAGACCTGAAAGTCCCCTGGCTCCCACTACATTAACTTCACATCTGGCAAATTTTATTGCACTATGTGTCTCCTATTGAATTTTCTAGTTTATGCAGTCTCTCTTGTGCTGAGGGTTGTTTCATGAACTTATGCACTTTGCTTTGAGTTGTTGGGGTTTTTTTATCCCCTGAAGCTAAAAGTTGCATCCCTATTGTGAATAAAATAGGAAACAGATTTGTTCTTCTCAAATGTGTTGGGCCTTTAAATGGAAACTGGGAGGAGAAGGAGGGGACAGCCTGCAGCCCTGCCACATTCTTTCCATTGATACACATTGACACCAGTCAAAAGTCTGATTCTGAGCCCCTAGAACAATAGATAGGAAAATGTTTTCTCTATTGTTTTTCTTCTGTCCCTTTTAAATCAAGCATAGTGTTGAAAAGCACTACAGAGCCTGGTCTAGGGCTCGTGTCCTCTGTTAGTCCATAGAATAAGACAGTTACTTACCCCACAAGTTCAAATACCAGCATACTGGCCAACAACAACAACAAAATGGTTTTATCTCAGTGTGAACTAAGCGTAACAGCTAAAAAATGATCTGCTCCAGGGGAGAATCAATGTGCTTGACTGGAAGAAGCAAATGTAATTTTCAGGCAAGCAGGTAATTCCTCATCTTCCTGCCACAAGGGTATGAGGTGTAGGTTCCTATGCAGGTGTAATGCTGAAGATACAGTTCAGCAATCTGACTCAGGCCTCCACCACCACTGTCTTTCAGTCATTTTCTTGTCAACATTTTCTTGCATAACCATGAAATAAAGGAGCCTATAACGAGGTCTGATGCAGCCACAAGATAAAAGAGCAAACTGTGCTACTGCTGTTTGTTATGGGATGGGAGCGGGCATAATGCAGAGGCTGAAACTGGTGGCAGTGTCCAGTTCGTGTCCTATACCTACACAGACAGAGGTAAGCTAGCATCCAGAGGCTTGAACTTAGACTCAGCATTTATTTCACTTACTAATTTAAAAAAAACCCTTAAATGCTGGATTTAACTTTTCTTAACCACCATCAGTTTTGCCACCAGCATACAGCAGACAGTAGTACTGATGAAGCTTCTGGTTCTCAAAACCGAAAAAAATTATGAATAACAACTGAGTAAAACTAATTATAATTAAGACAGAGCTAGTGTTCTAAGCCTATTTTCATTTGCCTCAACCTTTCAAACTCATCTTCTTGAAATAAATATGCCCATTCTTAGCTGTCACTCTGAAGTATTAATTAAAAATAAAACCAAACCACAAAATACTTCACCACAAAGAAACAAACCTTGAGCAGAAGTGTCTAATTTAATCTGCTTCATATGTTAATTAAACAAATGCTTTTCAGAGGTCATAATGCAAAATTTGGCAAAATAATGGTCAAAAATAGCAGTTCAGTCTTGTCCTATGTCTTACATATGGATGAGATGTAGGAAACAAGACCCTTCAAGCTGGAGGACATTTGGTTAATGACTTTTACAGTTATGAATGTTAGAGTCTTCACAATGTTGGTCAAGTACTGCACACAGGGAACAGGAAATCACTTTCTGTTTTCTTTAATTTGTCTTCATTTTTTAGACAGCCTGAGCTTAACAGGGGTTTGTATTCTGAAGTGGTTCCAGATTCAATGCTCTTCCTCTTCTCAGCTGTCCCAAATAACAAAGCACCTGAATGTTAAAACGATATTGTTGGCCTTTCTCAGATTCTGTTCAATAATCTTAGTGGGTGAGATTTGAATTTTGAAAAGTTGTAATCAGAGGAGAGTTTGAATCAATAATGGTTTTGTGACATCTTGAGCGATAGCTTGATGTTCAGTGAATCTGAGTACCTACAGTCTTGAAGTTTTCTGAACGCACTGTTATTGCATCCTGAGAAGGTGTAAATTCCAATGGATTTACCTGTTGTGTTGAGTTTTTTTCTTTAACAAAAGTAAACCCAGCAAAATTTGCCATAAACCCCTTTCCTAGATCAATTCTTCTAGCAAAATGCTAGGCAATTTTTCTGACTTACACAGCTGCCTTATTATGTCACTGGGGAAAATCATAGGTGAGAATAGGTGCCACAGTGAGGAGAATTTAAATGCATGTCTGCCTACACTCTGATCTGGACATTCCTCACAGAATGATTCTGAGTATTAGACAGGCTGTGGGGGAAAATCCAGCTGTGAGGGTTCATATAGGATTGAATAAAAATGTTATCCCTATTAATAAACCAGGACTTTATGAAGGATGACTTTTTCCTGGCCAGATCAGGTAGTGTATCAGCTTGCAGGGACTTCTCCCATCTTCACTTTTTAATTTCATGAATAAAAACCTGCCAAAACCCCATACTTGATTAACAAGTTAATAAATTCCCAGCACTTCTTTCATCATCAGAACAAACAGAGGGAAAAACACTATAAAAAGAGCATTGAATTACAGTTGTGACCTGGTCTTATGACTATGCTTCAAAATTAGGTGTTTCTCAGTTTTTTGACCAACTCTGAAGGAATAAAGGGAGTATCATTTTACAACATTCCAAAACAATATTTCAGCTGGAAAATGAATGGTACCAGTAGATGCTAGAGTAAAGACAGGCAATCCAACTATAAAAGTGCTCCTCATTTCCTATCCCAGACAGCTGAAACAAAACAGATGTCACAAAAAAAAAACCAACAAACAACCCCCCCCCCAAAAAAAACCCCACCCCAACAAAAACCCAGAAGTTAATCAAAATCTAAAGAAAGAGTTCAGAAAACAACTGTGATACAGGGTCATAGATTCATACAAACTCCTTGTTAAAGACTCAATTTCTACCTCCTGAAAAAATATGGAGGAAATGAAAACAGGCAAATTATACCAGGAGCATGAGCATTTCATGAAATATTGTGAACATTTCACTATATTCCATACTGCCTTTAGGCAGTTAACAGTGGTTCCGAACACCAATCCTGTATTGTTGCTGTTTTAATCTCCTTGACAATGGTGCAATTTCTGGATATGCATTATTTACACTGACCTAATAGGATCTTATATTAGCATCGTTTAGACAAAGAGAAAGATGCAGGTTATATGATAATTGGAAAAGGAATAGCTTTGAGAGGCAAAAGCAATTCTGAAGAGCTTTAAGTAGAAGTATATGCAATCACTTGTAGTGATGAAAAGCAAATTGAAAAAACAAGAATACTGCTACTGAAGTATGAGTTCTTCTATCCTGTTAAGTTCTGCAAGCCCGTTAATACACTTTCATCAATAATGGTGTACACAATTAGCACTAATACTAAAGTTAGGACAAAATGGACTACAGACCTTAGGTAAGATTGTGCTTCTTTGTTTTAAACATTGCATACATAATACTAAAAGATCATGGGATCGTCAAAAGGCATGAAGTTCCTGATGGATCTCAGAAGACAGAGGATGACACCCTGCTTCCTATCCATTTCTCAGAAGAAATAATAAGCCCAAAGACTAGAAGAGCTGCAGATTTTACAGACTTACCCTGATTGTTCTGGCTCCTCAAAGTAGAACCAACTATTTTTCATCAGACCCACCTCCTTTTAAAATCTCCATAATTTGGAGATTAATGGTATAAATGAATGGTAAAAACGAATGGTATAGATAAAGTGATTACCAGCAATATAGCTATAGTGGTTTTGTCAAAATAAGCCTAAAATTAGGATTGTTTGGCTGATGTTAGAATTTATTCTGTATGGGAAGATACCTTCCTCTCTGTGTTCTACTCCCTTCAAATTCCTGCTGTGCAGAAGAAACCACTGAAGTCAAGAATGTGCTGGAGGAGAAAACAAAAGAAAACAACATGTAATGTATGTCTATTTTTTTAAGTCTTTCTCACTGTATTGACAGTTCCAAGAAATAAAAATATGAAAAAAAGCCCTCATGAAACAGGCTCCAAATATTAAACATTTATATGTATTATAATATGTAAGATTTTGTTATAGATTTTAACACATATTCTGAATGTTTTTATTAACTTCAGATTTTTTTTAAACAGCCATTTAACATCTATATTCTGAACTTTTCCCATTAAAAAGCACGAGTGGAAAAATCAGGACTTTCTCCCCATTGTTTGCTTGTTGACTTTTTGCTATTGAAAACTGTGTGTCTATTGCAATCACATAATGATGGAACTTGGTCTTTGGAGAAAACCTCTTATCATTTAGCAAGAAGTGCTAGCATTACTGATAGTAATTCCCATGCGCCAACATCAGTATCAAATCTTTAATGTGAAAGTTAAAGGGTTTTAATGTGTTCATTTTTTTTTAAATAACAACCAGTCCAGGTCTAGGTCTGTGAATAATGATGCCATGTTTTGTTAAACTCCTGAGCATGAAAATCTAGATCAAGCTGACGCTGAAGCCAACAGCATCCCATAGGAGTTTCCATCAAAGAGGTATTGTGCTTTATGAGTGCCATGTAACTGACTCAAATCTCCAGCAAGAAATTGCCAGTAAGTTAAGAACAGATGTACCTAATTGTGTTCTTATGGAGGAAAAATCATGGCCATTACATTAACTAAAAAGGCATTGCACATGCGCAGATTATAGCTGTGCATCCTCCAGTTCTTATGTTTTTAACAACAGACTTTTATGTTGGTTTCTCATTATGTCTGTGTCTATACCTATACATTATGTATCTCCTAAATCTTCCATTTACCATAGTTATTTCTCAAAATGGTGGCAGGGAAAGGGTACTACTTAATAAAATGTCGCTTTTTGTTTTATTCTCTTGTGAAAATATCTAGCTAGTAAGCTATCACCTGAAGAGCGTTGCAACCCTATTATCCTTGGGAGTGACCATTTTTAGGGCCTGAATTTTGTTATGTCCTACTTTCTGGATGAGTTGCTATTATTTCAACAACTGTCATCACAGCATAGGCTTGACTTAACTACAGCGAGTACTACTAGCTAAAGTGAAGAAAAAACCCCTCTGTTAATATATGCAAGCTTGTACTGTAACCACTGAAACTGTGAGCTGTTGAGCTCAACTGTGGACTGAGGTTAAGCTGTTGAAGTGTTGGAAGAACCAGCTATAAGGAAGTCTTGGTAGTGGTATTTCTGAACATGTTTGATAATTACTTGTCAATATCATATTCTCAGTGTTCTTTTTATTGCTGTGATTTCAATAAAATTCATAATCAAGGATTTAGCTGTCTGTTCTGCACTTGCACTGAAGGAGAACTTATCATTTGATTGCACATAAGGAAAACTTGTCAAAACCACTTATATTTGTCTTTAAATGTGAAGTTTAGCATCATTGTAATTACACAGGTGAACCCTTTACAAAGTGAGAAATCATTTTAAAAGGTAAGAGAAGATTTTCATAAGTGGAATTTCTTCTTTCTTCATATATTCAGCTCAGAGTTGTAGTGGTTGCATCACACTGTGGATGCAGAGTGTCCTAATAGTCACTCCTCACAATAGTAGTAATTTATTCTCAAGGGAATATATTAAGAAATATTTCTTTAATATATAAGTATCATTAAACTGAAAGGTACTGATTATGTATTTCAAATTGTGTTTACCATAGTTTTACTCTTAACTGGAAAATGGTTGTGTGTCATGATTCAGCTCACACACAAATGACCAGAATGCTTTCTGTTTTCCAATCACTTGCCTGCTATGTATTTAGCAGCTCAAATTTGTTGTTGTTGGCTTGTTACTGGGAATAAAATTGACCATTTCAGTTCAGTGCCTAGGGGTAAGCTATTTAGTACTACGACTGATACTACCTAACTGTCATAACAAAGTATCAAGGACTGATTCCGTGAGATTGTAAATACTACCTTCCCTACTTCTAAAGCCAGTCTTTCCATATAGTTAGGCGTGTAGATATAGTGACTTGAGAAAAAAATAGGTATTAGCATATCAAGTTCTTTCTAGAGAAACTGAAAAGGAAATTTCCATTCTATTTGTTCAGTAATTTTCTGCCAGAAGTTTGAAATCAAATAAAAATGTCATTTTTACTGGTTGTGTTTCAATGGAAGAACATTTTGTTTCTGCATTTTGCTTTGACTTTTATACAGAAATACATAGCGACAAAATCATGGAAAACAGGACAAAAATGGTAGCTGTCACTCAGCCCTTCAAAAAAAAAAAAAAGCCATTTTGTTTTGGTTTATACTTCAAACTATAAAACTAGAGTGAAATGAGCATGTTTATTTATAGAGGAAAAAAGCTGATCGTGTACTCAAAGAAGCAATTTTTTAACCGTAGGTATTTTTTGTATGTAAAAGACTTCAAATCCTGGATATGTACAACTTCCATTCCCAGGGCTGCCAGCACAAAAGATGAAAATAGCGAGAGAAGCCAACATATGAACAGCAGTCTTTTAAACGCTGGGGATCTGCAAAGGCCTGCTGTGTTGCATTATATTTGTGGATTTCAAACTGCAACATGCAGATGTATGCACATGAATAATTTTGAGCACAAGAGCTTTAATCCCCTTGTAGAAAATAGAATCAGTCAAATGTGTAAAGGTACAACATGTATTCATGGTTTGGTGACTGAAGCTTAAGACCAAGTTCTGGGACACTGACTTTGTTTTCAGATATCTTAAGTTTTTTGCATATGTGCATGAAAGAATAACTCTCTGAATTCATGCTTTCTGTTTGCCGCCTTCTTCATACATCTGGGAAATCTGATTTTTTTTATATACTGGATTACTTTAATACTAGAGTGAGGTATGAATTATTATTTTTGAACTCCATGGATTTTTCTACTCTAATTATAGGCTTGATAGTCTCTTTGACAGTATGCCTGCCATTGTGTGGACTTGAAATGAAAGAGTGAGAAGGTACACAGCTCAGAAGTAGTTCATTTCAATCTTCGATGCATTCACTAAATAATTCAGTATCACTAATGGAAATCTGATACACAGGGGTGGGGATGTGGGGCACTCAGTTGTCAGGGTCTGGCCAGCTCAGTAGCTTGGGAACAACAATGGAGCAAATGTGAAAAAAATCTTTAAACTGTTCTTGAGTTTTCCTCTTTGCTTTCCTGGAATCATGTTACATATTTTTGGAGCTGCTGTTGCTGATGGCTAGAGAGGGTGAGAGAAAGAAATTGATATTTACAGTGCATCTGAAACAAACAAGGCAAGCTCAGCTCGAGCTGACCTTTTTAACTGGTGTGCACAGGGTGGCATTTGCTTTTTGAAAAGTACAGCCTCATTCTACTCAGCAGTGGGACTGAAAACAGCAAAGCACTTCCTGGAAGCAAAATGCATAAAGCCTCATCCTCTGACTTCATAGTCTGAGCTTTAGAGTAGAATTTTTCAAGGGCATCTTTGGAAAAAAGTGCAAACTCCTGTTAGAAGCTGGTGAGATCCAAGTAGCTATCTATTTCAGGTGGCTTGTAAAATCGCTACCTAAAAGTACTGGGAACCCCCACCTCCAAAGGAAAAAATTGTTACTTTTCAAAGAACTGGAAATCTGCAAGGAAATTCTCCTTTCTAAATTAGCTGTGTGTCCAGACTAGAAGAGTCGAAAATTGTTTTTTTCAGCATGGGTTTTTCTGTATGTCACAAGAAATACAGACTAGACTGTAGTTCCACGAATCATGTAAGAAATAAAGCACTGGCTGGAAAACAAAGTCAGGAGAGACAAAACTGGAGATAGGCCTCCCCAACTTCACAGTTGTTTTAATAAGGAAAATATCCCTGTGGCAAGTAAAAGGTCATAGTTTGTCTTCCACCCATCCCTTTTCCCATGCTGTCCTGTTCTTTCCCACTGGGAACCAGCTCAGTAGGCATCTTTAAGTCTGTGATTAACATATAGTTGATGACTTTTTCTTGGCAAAAACAGTTACATTGGACCTCCCAAGATTGCTGTATTCACAAACTGTCTAACCACCTCTGTCTTTACAAGTTCTATCTCAATAGCAAAGGTTCAATCAAGAAATTCAATCGTTATACTCCATGAATATCAAAGGCATCAATGACAGCAGGCAATTTGGGGCAAAGAATATCCTTCTGTATTTGTACAGTGTTTATTGCAATGGAAACATCAGTTAACCCTCAAGGTGCCATTGGGACAGAAATTATATTAATATTAAAGCACCTTTACTTTTTGTCATTAGAAAACTGAGATACTTTCTTTTTCAGTCACAGGTGCTTCAGACCATAATCTGCCATCTGAGAAGCTGTGTTAACCTCATCTGCAGTTTTAATTTGGACTTTCTGAACCAAAACGCAAGCCGTATCACACAAAACTAATTTCTGTGCATGTAAACTCAGTTTCAGAGAATTAACTTCTGAGCTATGGAAAACTAGGTATGGAGAAACATGGTGAGCAAATTTGGCCAAAGATTGTCTGTTGACACTGTTTCTAAAATGTAGTGGACAAATGAGGCTTCTAACATCATGCACAACTTTGTGAAAAGGAGTTGCTTTCTGCAGAAAGTTTCCTTTGTTTGCTGAAAAGCTGAATGTGTTAAGTTTTCAGTGTTTTAGCTAAGACTCGGATTTCTGTGAGAAGAGATCTCTTGACCCACTTTGACAGAATCTGTTTTGGGTTCACTCAGTGTGAGCTTACAGATGGCCCCTGTCTTCTTCCTACTTTGTTACTCTGACACACTTGACCATCTGAAACGTGCTATTGTGGTTGTGTGGAGAAATTCTGAGGGCTTAAAGTGTCAACCACTACCAGGTGTTTTTTGATAGAAAGTGTCTTTCTCTAGATGTTCAACGGTGCTTAGCACCGTGATGCCAGAATTTCATTGAGAAGCCCTCAGGAAGGTTGAAGCTAGCTATCAAGGATCTGTTCAGCTTTGCATGCTCTAAACACGAAGATGAAGTTTACTATTGAGTGCTCATTTCCACTCGTCCAGCTGCTAGAAACGATATTCTCTCCATCTCAAGCCATCATTTTTCACTGCAAATCAAAATTGTTGTTTTAAATTACATCACTGTCATTAAATCTGCCGGTGGTGCAAATCCTGAACAGCCATGCCAGGACTAAACAACATAACTGTGTGATGAAAAGAAGATGCCAAGGTGTGGATGGAAGGGAGTAGTTTACTTTTCGAAGAAAGACTCCAGGTGGGTGCAATTGCCCACGCTGGGACTAGCCGCACAGTGCTTTTCATTGTCACAGATGGTAGGTGTTAGATGATGCAATGTGTATGGTGCCAGACAAATTACTTTTTTAGCTCATTCCTCTGGAAACAGGAGAAGAATCTGAACTGGATTTCTGTGCAAACCTGGAGCAGGAGCTGCAAGCTGCAACCCCAGCAGAGACTCAAGCAGTCAATGGGCCCAGTCTTTCGAATCAAGTCAGCCTTGCTCTGGGGATGGGGAATTACACAGAAATCGCCTGGAGTTTGGAACAAGTCCACTTAGTTTTAAATTAAGCTGTGAATTGGGGAACACTCTTATTCAATGGTGTAATGAACCTACAGGTTGGAAAAGCCTGCTCCTAAGTGAAAGCCTCAATATAACACCAGCAACCACTACAGCCAGAAGTGTTGAAACACCATGATGAAAGTTGTATCGTGTCTCTTTCAGCCCAAGTTGAAATTAAAAGATACTTTTTTTTCCTTTTTTTGTTTCCCTCTTCCCAGCAGTATTTCCAGTCCAACACTGTGGTGGTCTAACTGGCAAGTTGGAGGTTAGCGAGGCTAAAGTTAAAGCTCGCCAACTCCGACAGCCAAAGGCTACGCGAGCAAAAGCTGTGGCTGCCTGCGCCTGGAACGGTAGCACCGGCCGGAGGGTACCGTGAGGTGGCTGCCCCTCGCCCTCGCCTCCCCCCGGCTCGCCTCCGTGGCCGGGGCGCCGTGAGGAAGAGGAGGGGAAGCTGCTGGCCTTAAAAAAGCCCGTTACCGGCCCGCGTGCCGTGCTCGCCGCAGCGGGGGCCGCGCCGCGCCGCCCCGCCGGGCTCCCCCTCGGCGGCGGGCGCACGGGGAGCCGCGGCCGAGCCCCCCCCGCCGGCGGAGCGGCCCCGTCCCGCCCCCTCCCCCCCCGCCGCCGGGGGCGAGGCTGCCCCGCGGGTGACCCGCCCGACGGGCGCGCCCCCGCCGCATCACACGAGGGGGCAGCGCGGCCGCTCCCTCTGCCCCGCCGCCCGCCTGCCTCCTGCCTCCCTCCTCTCGCCGCCTCGCTGCAGCCCGGGCTCTGCCGAGTCAAAGCGCGGATCAGGTTCCCTGCCCCAGTATAAAAATCTCGGCGAGAAATCTCCGGCGGGAGAGAGGGACCGTGCGCGGGAGGAGCGCGGCGGGAGGCGGCGGCGGCCGGCGAGCCCGTCCGTGGGGGAGCGAAGGGACGCGCTGCGGCGGCGGCGGCAGCAGAAGCAGCAGCCGCTGCTCACCGGGGACGCCCGCGGCTCGCCCCTCTCAGCTGCGGGAGAAGAGCTTTTTGCCGCCCGAAGTAAGTCCGAGGGGGCGGTGGGGGCTCCTGGGGTCCGCCTGAGGGATGGTGCCCCCCGCGGGGGTGGGTGGGGAGCGCTTCCCCCCCCGTCCTGCCCCGGTTCCAGGAGATTTTCCCCCGCGGGGCTCCGCAGCCCCGGCCCCTCCTCGCCTCCTCTTGCCGCCCGGCGGGCGCCGGGGAGCGGGGCCGTGGGGTCGGGTGGGACTCGTCGGGGCGGTGGGGGAGCGCCTGCGGCCCCGCAGGCACCTGCCCGGGGCAGGTGGGGGCCGAGGTCTGGGGGTGCCGGGAAGCGGGGACGGGGTGGCGGCGTTGGCCGTGGCGGGGAGCGATGCCGCGCTTGACGGGCGCCCCGCTCGGGGTGGCGGCCGTGGGTCGGTAGGTGGGAGCGTCAAAAAGCCAGGGCGGGGTGAGAAGGAGAGAGGTGGCCGTGGGGGACGTGAGCCGGCGGCGAAGGGAGGCAGGAGTCCTCACGCTGCTCCATCTCGAGGGGACAGAAGCGCAGCGGAGTGACCCCAGAGCGGCAAACCCCCTGCGGGTCCCAGTTGTCCTGTGCCAGGAATGTCCCGCTGAGACGCGGGATAATCAGGTTAAATTGGAGCCTCAGACCGAGCACTTTAGCTGATTTTTTTCTTGGGACTTTGTCTTCTTATCCCTAGTTTACTTCTAGTGGAACAAATGAATCTAGCAAGTGCTGATAGACCTATTTAAAACTGTTGTCGTTAGTTTGTGTCTTTCTTTTCCTCTGGAGGGAGAGGTTGGGAGAAAACGGGAGTTAACAACGGTGAAAACACAGTTTTCTCCTGTTGAGCATATGCATTATTCTGCAAATGTGTCCTGATCTCCAACACTGGTGCTTCTAACTCCTTATCCTCCTTCATCCTCTCCTTTTTAAAAGTAGAGCTTTTTATAGGGGAAGGGTAGTCTTCATTCTTCAGGAGCTCATCTGCTCCTTTGACATGTTCCAGTTGGCTGTCGCACACCTCTCTTCCACACTGCAAGTGGTTTGC